>NC_053156.1:40827056-41182056 GCF_016835505.1 Polypterus senegalus | reverse complement strand
TTATTCTCTCTCCCTCCTTTGTCTCTAGTTTCGTCATACACCTCCTCCAACGCTTGTGCCTTGGCTCTTGGCACTGCCCTTTTTGCCTCCTTTGTGTGTCTACCATCTCTATCTGCCCCCTTCTCTGATTGGTACAATTTCTTCTTTGAATCATTTTTAGCCTTTATTACATCCAGCACCACTCTCTTCCATCACCATGTCTCTTTGTTTCTGGGTCGGCACTTTCCTCGTCAACCTACTCATAATACAAGTTTGCTATTCTTCTCCCATTATTCCTCCACACTCTCAAATGACTGCACTTCATTCAAAACTTTCACCCTACGCCCTTCCCTTTTTTAATCTCCACCACTTAAAACGGTCACTTTAAAAATCTTCAAATGCTAATAAAGGTGGAAGTGACGTATGAGATCCGTCCTCCAATTGCACTTCTCCACGCTGTGATATCCGGGTGTCACGGTTGTACGAACTATTGCCAACAGACCTGAATGTATATGTAAGATCTGTGTTCAGAAAGTAAATTTCCGTTATTGACACGTAAATATTTACTTAGCGCCGATAAGTCCTCTTTTTCTATAACTGTCATCATGTGTTTCTTTAGCAGTATGTTTT
Source organism: Polypterus senegalus (assembly GCF_016835505.1). Lineage (NCBI taxonomy): Eukaryota > Metazoa > Chordata > Cladistia > Polypteriformes > Polypteridae > Polypterus > Polypterus senegalus. The sequence goes on along the minus strand of NC_053156.1, from coordinate 41,181,447 downwards.
TGAACGTAGAAGATATAGAAACGCACCTAACACATGCTACAGCTTTTCAGCGTTTCGTTAATTCAATTTCAGACGTGCCCGTAGTAAATTGAGAAACCAATCAAAATATAAAGTGAGCTCTTGTTCCCGCCCATGCCGTTATTTGATTGGTGTGGTAAAACAGCTGTTCCAATTTCTTATCCGTTTCCTTCGAGGGAGTGGGTTGGGTTTATCATCCATCCCACTTCTTTGAAGTAAAGCTTGAGCGTTAGTGTCCAGGTGGATCAAGCGATCAGAATTTAAGAATGTCACGAACTATTTTGGGCGAAGCAGTTTACCCGTAGTTCCTAAAGTGACGCTCTGCAGAACCCCATTGAGATCGACAGAATACCGGAACCTTTGAATCCAGCTGTTGAAGGAGCACACCGGTGGGTGTTGCTGATCGGATCAGTCCTCTTTCAAGCACTTCTTGGCTTCCTTGTTAGTTTTAGTTTTGTTTTAGTTTTATTTTAGTTTTATATATATTTTTTTTCCTGGCGAGGCTCGTCGTGTCAAGCATTCACTGTCCTTTACCGGGAGGATGGAGATGGGGAGGTGGAAGGGCCTCAATGGCTTTTTCTCCTCCGTGTTCCTGTTTTGCGTGGTCTTGGATGTACAGCTCGATGGTACGTGGTGGCAGCCTATCAGTTTTTATCACTCGTATGTTTGCAGTTTTACTTGCTTGTCTAAGTGTATAGGGCGTTTGACATGCCTGTTTCTGTGTTCTACTTGCTTTCATAATTTTGTGTACTTCTGTGTAGTTTTTTAGGATAGTACTGGTAAAGTAATAAGACTTTATGAGGCATTGAGAGGGGTTGCAGCAGCATGGGAGAGTCTGTGGGTCAAGTTACAGTTCTCGAAGACTACAGAATCTGAGACAGTGTTGATTCTAGTTGTCGAGTTAATTAAAACCCAATACTAACGTCTTAGCTCAATGTTAATAAGCCCTGTGCGATAGGTTTTGTTTATTGTACAAGACTGTATAGTTCAAGACAACTAGCCATAGTCCCATAAAGCGAAACTCTGTAATATGCACGCTATATATCCCTCGTATGATTAATTGTAGTCGTCATGCCATTTATGGTGTCGGTTCAATGTTTTTATTTTTTGTGTCAACACAGGAAAGCGTGAAATGTGCATTCTCAGTTGCCTCCAATAACCGATAAATTGGGGTGGTGGGGGATAGAGGTTAGATGATACATGAAAATCCTTACACTTCTGGGTTTATTGATTTTTAATCATCTCTGGTAAAAAACGAATAACACTGGAAAACAGGAGTTTTTGGAGTTGTGTTCGATTTTAAACTGACTGTCCTCCCTGAGTCGCTGAAGTTAAGTTCTGCATGTAATGGGTGTCTGCCATCTGCTGTGATGATTTCCAGGTTTTTTTTTTAAACTTGTCCTCTGACACACACTCCCCCAAATTCGATAATCTGCTGAAGCCTTTTTTAAATTGTGGCTTGTCAGATTGCTAAACCAGGCAGTGAAGCTGAAAGTGATAATAGACTGGATCAAACGGTGATAAAAGGACACCATGAGATCCTATTGCACTTTAAATAGACTGAGTTTATGGAGGATAAATAAGTACCGATTACATTTAGAGTATTTGCTTTTTATATTTATATTCCAGTTAAGATTATTACCTAGACTAGTTCCTGTTTATGTTCACTTGCCACTTCTTCTCCACCCCTACTGTGATGGGTGAACAAGTAGATTTCTGCCTCACAAATATCATATCTTTAGTCCTTTTGACATTCAGAGCAAGAGAATCCATGTTGCATCAATTTAGTAAGATGCTGCAGATGTTCTATCAGACGGTTGTGGCGAGTGCCCTCTTCTACGCGGTGGTGTGCTGGGGTGGCAGCATAAAGATGAAAGACGCCTCACGCCTGGACAAACTTGTTAAGAAGGCAGGCTCTATTGTAGGAGTAAAGTTGGACAGTTTAACATCTGTGGCAGAGCGACGGTCACTAAGCAAACTCCTGTCAATCATGAATAATCCACTGCATCCACTGAAGAGTGTCATCTCCAGGCAGAGGAGTAGCTTCAGTGACAGACTTTTGTCACTGTCCTGCTCCACTGACAGACTGAGGAGATCGTTCCTCCCCTACACTATGCGACTCCTTAGTTCCACCCGGGGGAGTAAATGCTAACATTAATTTTATTTTAATTCTTTTCATTTTTATTACTATTTAATTTATTATTGTTTTTTGTACCAGTATACTGCTGCTGGATTATGTGAATTTCCCCTTGGGATTAATAAAGTATCTATCTATCTAGTAAACTGTCCACATGTTTTAAAGTAATGGCCTTCATCCTCCTCAGATATGCATCCTGTCTGCATGTTATTGTCAGCATACTTGATAATTGAACAGCGGTCATTGTTCTGTCTCAGGTCACTTGTGTGCAATGTGAATAGTAATAGAGACAAAACACATCCTTGCAGAGTCCCTGTGTTTGAGAGAATGAAATTTGAAAAACTGTTGTGTATTTTGTGAATGAGTTAAAAGAAAATCCCGAATCCATGGTATAATGTAATAAGTTAATAATGGGTTAACTATGGTGTTCTCCTGCACCTTATGCTGTACAAATATGAAAGTCATTACTATTTCTTGTGAATTATTTATTTATTTTAATAGAGCCATACCATTTCATTTCAGAAATATATTGAGTACTGACATGTTAACATTAATTTTTTTAAGTATTTAAAAGGGATCATAATTTGGGTATTTCAGCATAGGTCCATTTAAGTACATTTTCTGTCATTTTCGACAACTACATTTCGAGAACTGTACATCTACACAGAGAAGGTAGCGATTTAAACATATGCTTTCTCTGTGTGTGTTTCCCAGAAACCTCTTATTTCTCTGGAATTTCTAAATAGCTGGGAACTAGTAAAATCATCTCAACCATTGATATTTGAATTGGCTCAATCTAGCATGAGCTTGCTGGAGGGGAGTCAGTGCCTGCCCTTGAAGCACTTGGTACAATTGTGAGCAGCCGGTATGAAGGATATTGGGGGAGCTGAAAGGCAGTTAATGAGAAATATTACAAATTGGGGGAAAGATGACCCCAAATGGGTTTCCTCTGAGCGCTCTGGTTTCCTCCCACAGTCCAAAGACATGCAGGTTAGGTGGATTGCCGATTCTAAATTGGCCCTAGTGTGTGCTTGGTGTGTTTGTGTGTGCCCTGCGGTGGGTTGGCACCCTGCCCAGGATTGGTTCCTGCCTTGTGCCCTATGTTGGTTGGGATTGGCTCCAGCAGACCCCGTGACCCTGTGTTCGGATTCAGCGGGTTGGAAAATGGATGCATGGATGGATGACCCCAAATGATTCTTTCAGCATTTTAAAAGTAAAAGAACAGTCAAGGAGGTGAAGTGCATCAGGAGTGAAATTAAAATATACAGAAAGTGAAATGGCCAAATTGCATTTTTCTGAAATTTTCCCATGTGATGAAGTGGACAACCTCCCAGTGGTTAAAGGGACTACTAAGACGGAACTAGTGCTTTGGAAATTGTAGAGGGAGAAACGCTGCTTAGATTAAATACGCTGAACTCTAACAAATCACCAGTTCTCGAGCATAAAGAAGTTAATGGTAACACATATAAACTTTTGAATGCTTTTTTTGAAGTCGCTGCACACTGGGAAAATTCCTAAAGACTGAAAATTTACAAATCTTATCCAGTTATATAGAATGGTGACCAGGCATATCAAAGTTAATATAGGCAAATAAGCTTAATTTGTATCACACAAAAACTACTGTAAGAAACTAGGAAAACATTACAAGAACCAGAGTTTTACTGAACAGTCAGCATGAGTTCAGATGAGGGAAGTTGTGTTTCCCTAACATGCTGGAATTCTGTGAGGAAGTATCAAAAGGATTTGATCAGAGTGGCACAAATGTCATTTATCTTGACTTTCAGAAAGCATTTGATAAGGTCCCAAGTGAGAGGTTTGGCATCAACCTCAGAAGTTAGAGGTCAAGGTGTAGATACAGGATTGACTAAAACGGAGGCAGCACATGGTTATGGTGCAAGGAACCTTCTCAGAACTGGGTAATGTCAAGAGTGATGTCCCTCAGGTGTCACTACTAGGACCACTGCTGTTATTAATATGTACATGATTTAGATAGGAATATAAATAACAAGCTGTTTAAGTTTACAGATGATCCCAACATAGGTGGATTATCAGATAATCTGGAATCCATTGAATCATTACAGAGGGGCTTGTACAGCAAACACGCTTAGGCAGATTTGTGGTAGATTAGATTCAATGTAAGTAAAAGTATTAGATTAAGGAAGTAAAAATGTTAGGTTTGAATGCACAAAAGAAGATCTGAAAATTGAAAGTACTGCTTATGAGAAGGACCTGGGAGCCATATTGGACTAGTCATTGTCAACTTTAAACAGAACCTATTGTAGAAGTGTTTTAAGTAGGCCAACAGAATGTCCGATTACATTGCACAATGTATAGAGTACAACTCGGAGATGTTATGCTTAAGCTTTATATTGCAATAGTAAAGTCTCACCTGGAGTACTGTATTCAGGTTTGGCTACAAAAAAATAGTGTTGCTAGGAAAAAGTCCAGAGAGTATCAACTAAGCTGATTTCTAGACTACAGAGTATGAGTTATAAGGAACGATTAAAAGAGTTGAAACTTTGCAGTTTGAGCAAAAGGAGATAAAGGGGGAATGTGATTGAAGTGTTCAAAATTACAAACGAAAATAGCACATTGATACTAGTAAAGTTTAAAATTGTAAAGCGAGCTCAAAAAGAACACAGGGACATAGTTGGAAGCTTGTTAAGGTTAAATTTTGTGCAAACATTGGGATGTTTTTCTTCACATAAAGAATCATAGACACATGGAATAAGTTACCAGGTAGTGTGTTGTAGATAAGGACTTTTCAAAACTTTATTTGGTGTTATTTTGGAGAAGTTAAGTGGAATAGGATAGGTGAGCTGAATGGCCTGTTCTCATCAAAAAAAAAAAAAATCCTGGTGTAGGGCTATTCAGCTAGTTGCAAGTAGGGGCCAGATTATGTAAATGATACCAGTGAAGGGGCTTTTTTTTTCTTCCTCGGATGCTAAAAAATTTTAAATTATCTTTTCAGAAATTTTTACTTAAAATAATTTCAAATTATGGAAGGAGATTTGGGTTCCATAATTTTGTACTTGCACTCTGTCAGTGTTTTATCATTTTATCAAATTGATTTCACAAACAAGAGACATGCAAACAATTCATCCTGTCACATTTCACTCTTTTAACCTAAAAGACCACATCTTGTTTACATCAGCTATATTTGTCCCTAATGAGTACATTTTCAATTTTGTCAGTCTAACAATAGCAGTTAAATCGGGTGTATAAATTTTAAGCATGATGCAACGACAACAGAAACTGGCCGATGATAGTTACTCGATTACATGTCTTAATGGTATTCGAAAGCCAACACAATGTATATGTTGAGCTGAACATTGTGCATGTATTAAAATAAATGGTACATGCCTCCCTTAATGAGGTAATATCTCCTGAACAGCCTTGGAAATTTCTGATTGTGAGCATAAGAGCCTGGTGGCAATTTTAGTTGAGCTTGCCTTTATTTTCAACAAGTGGAAATTTTACTTTGATTCAGTCAGCAACATGCAAGAGCACCTTGCTTCATATAATGCATACAATAAAATACAAATTAATGACATTTGAAATAAATCAAAAACAGAATTCTAGTATAGTTGCTTATTCCAAAAACAGAATTTGACTTGTTTTAAAAGTTTTGTTACTGGTTGTATAAGACTTTTGTTTTGTTTTTTTTTTTTGTTTTTTTTTAAATATTAGTCACAGACATAACCAATCTCAGTCATGAATTAAAGTCAGTATGCTATAAATATGACATGTAGGATGATAGTTAAAATGTTCGTTTTCACCAGCCTGTTTAATAAATACGTGTGCTACTGGCTTTTTTTGTAGGCATGTTTTAAGCTTTCCCTCAAGTACAATCTTTTATCCAATATAGACCCAAGTTACTTAAAGTTAGGGGTGGAGTGGTGGCTCTGAGGCTAAGGATCTGTGCTGGTATCCAGAAGGTAGCCGGTTCGAATCCCTGTCACTGCGAAAAGAGATCCTACTCTGCTGGGCCCTTGAGGAAGACCCTTAACCTATAATTGCTCCAGGGGCGCTGTACAATGGCTGACCCTGCGCTCTGACCCCAAGGGGTATGCAAAAACTAACAAATTCCTAATACAAGAAATTGTATAAGGCGAAATAAAGAACAAAAAAAAAGTTCCTGACTCTCCTCTTTTTCTCCATTAATGACCAGTAGTTTAGCAAATCGATGAACGGTTCGTCTTCCTAACATTTAGTTGGAGGTTCTGCTTCTGGGACCATCTCTGCACTCTGCATCCTCTTTGCCTCTTCCTTAAAATGTGCCTCATTGTTAGAAATATTAATCATTACTATATTATCTACAAACTTGACAGCTAAACAATTGCTGTCATATCCTCTAAAGCTGTTAGTTCAGTTAGAGGAGAACAAGGGGGCAATCAATGTGACTTGTGGCACTCCTAACAATATGTAATGAACTGTAAAAATGTAGTTCTCCAATTAAGCTGGTGTCTAAGTTACAATGGGTTGTCTTGAAATACCACAGCGTAAACACACAGCTATTTTCAGACTGGAACAAATCTGTATCTTTCTGCTCTCATCTTGAGGTCATTGTTTCTGTTTCAGTGACTAGTTAAAACTAACTGTTGGCATTCATGGAGGGAGCAGAAGTAAGAATAACTGATAAATTTTATAGGCCTGATGGGTGCCTTCAAAAATGAAAATGCTAAATTATTTTTCTTTTTAAATCATTGGCAAGAACCATTCAAGGAGCTAGTAAAAAATCTATTCAAGGGCTTAGGGGCTGCTAATTGAATAGTTCAGTTTTAATGACAATAACCAAGATTGGATGATTTGACAGTTGACACACTTGAGGAAATTCAGCTTAAAGTCACCAATAAAGCTAAGACATCACTTTCGGATGTTTGAAGGAAAATCGGAGTATCTGACAAAATGTACTTTTATATTGGTGGGAATGTGTAAACCCCACATGGAAGTTGAGCGTAACAGGATTCTAATTCAGGATCCTAATTCTGCTGCCTCTCAGCTCGAGAAGACTAACCACTGTTACACAAAGTCACCCTTAATTTGTTTAATTAGAATTCATGTCAGATTTGAGATTCTGATAATCTAAAATCAAAATTGGCTCACAAATCCCAAAAAAGTGTGTGGTGGTGGGTTTTTTTTTTTCTTTTTCTTTGCTTTCTCCTTTCTTAATAAAGCCATGTTAAGACAAAACTGCCATATGTGCTAGTGCACACAATTCCTGAAAAGACCACACATCAGAAGTTTCTGTACATGTGGTAAAAAATCTTTGGGTTTTCATGCTACCATAACTGCAAACTCCACCAGTGCGATCATTCATCCTGGACTATAATTATTTTATTGTTGGGGAGGGTGTACCTTTAGTGATCTAGTTGTTTATGGGGGAGAGTAATGTCAGGATGAGGGTTTGTGTATATTCATTAAACACTCCATGTGTTTGCACAATAAGTTTAATTTGTCATTTGTTTAAAAAATACAGTGAGGCACACACAGCAGATGAGTTTGTGCCCCATAAACGGGCATACTAATTTTGGCAATCAATTAGCACAAAGTTTAGCATACCTGCAGGTCTCTTTCCTTTTGCTGAGGACCACATGAAATTCCTCCAAAATAACAAACATGGCCAGAAAATATGAGGCTTCCCCATGTACTGTATTTTTCTGTAAGAGCCCACACCCTTCACAGAACTGGTATCCAACACTCTTCGTCTCCTGTCAATCATTGAATTTCTGTTTCTCTATCCTCTCCACTGCTAACACTCTTGACCTAGTAACGGGCTACTCACGAATGAGTCCACACACTGTGCTGGGACTCTGTTTGTGTATTGGAATAGACTTGTCGTCTTTGGTGTGGGTTGTTTTTTTTTTTTTTTAACCCCACAACTCTATCCTGTTTGTAAAGGAGTGCAAGTGTCTTTTTGTTAAATTGATGCTTATTAAAGCCTGTAGCTATGTGGCCTTTCTAGGACCGTATTTGAGAACTCCTGCCTTATACATAACACCCATGAAGTCCAAGGTTGGAAAATACGATGGAAAAACCTAAGATGAAAGTCTGCTTTATAAATTTAAATAAATAATATATATATATATATATATATATATATATATATATATATATATATATATATATATATATATTTATTTATTGCAGGTATCTTAATTGATGTAATTGGAAATAACAAGATAAGCTGTCTAATGGTGGTGTGTGAGTGTCCACTTGTTTGGGTACAACCATTATATTTATAATTATTTGAGATTAAAAGTGGTGCTCCACAATGGCATTGCAGAGGCTGCTTCTGTTTCAAAATATATGTCAAACTACATTTAATGTTAATAAATATAGAGTCTGACCTTAAAAAAAGTAGGAATATTCACAATTACTACACAATAATGGGTTAGACTTTTTGTTTTTACAAAGGTTCAGCCATCCTGTTGGATACATCTCTGTACAGTGCCATAAAGTATTCATTCTCCTTGAAAGTTAACACAATTTTCTGCATGACAAAAGATTTATACACATTTATCCATTTAGTATTTTTGATGTGAACTCTTAAGCTGTACCAATACATTTCCAAAGGCGCTTCAGGGAGACAAAAATATAATCAATGTTGACCTCCATGTTAAGGTTTTTAGTGCATCATACAATGCATATGTTATATGCCATTTGGTATGGTATTCTTAAAAGCAGTGCCAATGTGCCATCAACTGGAATGACAAATGCAATGCATTTTATTAATAAAAATGATTGTGCTGCACAATCTTTTTGGATTGACCGAGACACAGCAACTGGATAGACCCACAGACACATCCTTTTATTAAGATTGATTTTACAAGTCATTTGGATTTGAAACTGGAATGAGTTTGTATGTTTTATTTGGAGTGTGTTTGCCATGTAGTGTTAATATAACTAAAAATGTTCATATGCGTGGAATTTCCTTTTGGCACAGCAAACATTACCTTCTCTGTGCCTCTCATCATATGATGCTGTTTTTATGTAGGATTGACAATCAAATTTAAAAGAAAATTCCTTCCTGTTCTTTAATAGCTCATTTATTAGCAGAGAGATGATGTGATAATACACTTCTTCGGTGTCATGCCTGAGATTTGAAAGTTAACTGTAAATGCAGTGTAAAGCCTTTGCAATTATTGTCTTGCAAATTAAAACTAAGTATTAAACAAGTTATTGCCCAAGTTTATTCCAAGACAAAAATCAATTTAGGTGGAATAGTAAGCAAGCCCAGTGTTAAATGATTTTTTTTAAGTTGTATGATGTCTGTTACAAATGCAGGGTACTTTTAAAGCAAAGCCATTGTAAAACTTTGCCAGACGTGCACACTGAAATGAACAATATTTTAATTAGCAAAGTTTTTCTAGCAGGAACTTGACCTGCTACAAGAAATGAGTGAAAAATTTAAATACAGTTCTACTCTTTTTCCAAATCTGTTTCCTTCAGTGTAGGTCTGTGGGGAGTTCATCTCAGGAGCACAACCTGACTTAAACCAGCCCTGGATGGAAGTCAGCTAGTTGTAGGGTGCATCCTCGTGCTTACTCACACCAAGATTTAGAGTTACCATTTGCTTTTTTAAGCTATTAAGTCTTTGAGGAAGAGAAACTGAATCCCAATAACTATAAACAAATAAGCTTTACCTCTGTTTTGTGTGAAATTGGTTAAAGGAAACACAAAGTAGAAATGCTAGAAGTGGACTTCAATAAAAAAAAATTTTCCCCCAGAAAAGGCAGTATTGATATTAGTAAATGCAGAGTTGGTACTCTAAAGACAAAAGTAGTGTGTAAAGTAATTCCATAATTGTGTTGTGGAATAATTAGAGACTTTGGGATTAGTACTGTAAAGTTAAGAGAATGTTCTGCTTCAGGTGAAGTCTTGTTAGCTTGTAAACAGCAGGGAGGGATTGACTGAAAAGGCTTCTGTAATACTGAAAAAATATATTTTTAATGAGATTTATTGTTAACAATGTTTCATTTACATTAATATACTGTAACTGACACTCACGATTTTTCCCTTGGTTTTATGAATGAGCAAAATGAAATCCTTGTGCCGTAATTTTAAATCCACATTCACACATGGAGCTTTCTACCTGATTGATTCGTTTTTCTCTGATGGGTTCAGGCTAAATTTGAGCAAAAACTGTAATTTAATTGTATTGCCAAAAGAGGGAATTTTGACTTTTTACTAAAGCAAAACAATATGTAAATAATAATTTGACAAGCAACAAGCCCCTCTCTATACACCAGAATAACTAAAAAATGGGGAGAGTGTGGGGCAACTCCTAGCTTGGCAGTTACAGTCTCGGTGAGGCATTATAAAGGCATATTGACACTGGTATAATGAAGCCCCTGTACTGTTTCTTGACATGCTTCTGCAGAATAATTTTTGGCTGAAAGTATTCTGTGTTAGTGTGTCAGAGAGAGGAATGTAATCTTAATCAAAACTAGTAACTAATAAAATAAGTTCAGAAACAAAAAGGAAAAATGGAGAGAACACAGAGCTTCTGTAAAAAGGTTGCTGCTTACACAGCATCCAGAAGTAACAATTAGCCCTGGGCTGACAAATTTAGGTGCATATTACAGAACCAAAACTTTGCTGATATGAATTTAAAAATCCTACAAGCAAAGATATCCACAGCAAAAGTAAAAACAGCTTGGCACAAGGAATGTTTGCCAAAATGTTTGGAGCATGGGAATAAATGTTTTCTTTTCAGTGTGTATGTGTTTTTCATATGCATTATCTGCCCTGTCTTCTATTTTTAAAATCACCAAGAAAGTTCACACTTGATTCATTTTCAAAATGCAGCAAATAGACTTGAGTAAGAAATTTAAGAACAACAGGATTAAGAATTTCTTTATTTTAATAAATTCAAGTTGGTGTTACACTCAACTTATTGTGAATCTGACAATCATTAAAGTGTCTCTTCTGTGAGCACCGGCTGCAAGGCAGAAATCGAGCCTAGACAGGGCACTAGTCCACCACAAGGAGATACTTAAAATGTTTTAGTTGAATTCTTTGTATACTTTTTTTCTAGCAGTTCTCTTCTCACTGTTTTCTTCCCTTTAGGGCAGATTTTGTGTGATTAATCATAGTTACACTTTTTATACTTTTCTGAACTATTAAGAGGTTTTACTTTGCAAATTCAGTGTCTGATTTTGTTTGTTCGAAGCTCTTGTTTGTATTCTTTTTCTGACTAAGCAATTTATTTGCTGTAGGTCTGCTTGGCGCCTCTCATGAAGAGATTGAGCACCACTTGGAGATGGGGAAAAAACTACTGGCTGCTGGTCAGCTAGCAGAGGCCTTGTCTCATTATCATTCTGCAGTAGGTAAGTTCCTGTTGTAACAGATTACGATGCTTCTCGCACCCTTGCACCCTCAGACACCACGTCAGACACTAGGTAAAAGTCCAATAATGATATTTATTATATCAATAATGTGCACAAAGCACCCTCCACTCCCAAATACTCCAATAATAATAATAACAACAATAATAATCCTCCACTCTCCCAGACGCTTAGCCACCCTGCCTCCCAACTCAGCTCATTTTCTGGAACGAGGCACCGCCCTTAAATAGCCCCTGACCCGGAGGTGTTTCTGTCCCAACAGTCCACAGTTCCTTTTTCCTTCCGGGTCAGGGCAATCAGTCTTTTACTTCAACCCGGGAGCACGTCGTTCCTTCCCGTCACATGACCGTGACGTACCCCCGGGTCATAAGGCACAAAAGAGCCCATAAACCCCCCCACAGCGACTCCTGGTGGCCCCCAAGGTATCCAGCAGGGCTGTGTATAAATACTACAAAGTCCATGAGGCCCTGTTGGACCTCGGGGCACTATCCTGCTGTCGGAAGGGCTCCTCCTGGCGGCCTGGGGGTGAGGACCGGCATGAGAAGCCGTCGGTCCTCCACACTGTATGTTTTAGAATGTACAGAATGTCACTGTAAAGAATTTAGCCTGAATAAGTTAAACCCTTTAATAAATTTTGCTTCTACTTCATTTAGTGGATAATCCCAAGTACTGTACTGCATAAATATTAATAAAAGTAAGTTCATGGGTCATATTTTTTATTCGTCTCATTTTTTGGTGTCTTCTCCCAAAAAAAACCAAAATTTTTTAAATTATGTACATTTTTTTTGATTCTATATCATATTTACAGCATTATATACATCAGTATTTTATATAGACCTTATAAAATTATGGGTTATCACCAGTAAATTTTAAAGACAAGGTAATATTTTAACTTGTTTAAGGCAAACGTCAAATAAGTTCATGCTCATTTTTTTCCCACTTATTCACAGAGGGAGATCCCAAGAACTACTTGACTTACTACAAACGAGCAGCAGTTTTACTTGCAATGGGAAAGTCTAAAACTGCTCTCCCTGATCTTAGCAAGGCAATTGAACTTAAACCTGACTTTTTGGCAGTAAGTTAAACCTACTTCTTTATCTTATATTTTTACATTCAAACTATAATCTGTGTCTACAGTAATGTTCACATTTTAGTTCTTTTCCCATATTTAAGTTAAAGTTTATTTTTTCATAATATAATTATATTCTCATTTGCATGTCTTCTACAGAGTAGTGACAGTATATTATAAATGGGCATGTTAATACAACACCATATGTTAAATACAGCAGCAGAGAATTGATACATGTATGGACATACCTGATCTTTCTTACAATGCAAGTGGATGCTTAAGTGGCCTTATGATGGAAGAGTAAAAACTGTCCCTTAATCTAGTGACGAGAGTGCTAATGGTCCTATACCTGTTGCTAGAATTGATGAAAAATAACTAGATCGTGGCTTTCCTGTATTGTAAGAATACTATTTGTGCTTCTAGGGCACTGTTATATTTGTGAAAAAGTAAGCACACCCCATGAAATGTTTTCTTTTTATTATATGTGGACATATCAAGATTTGATTTTCTTTTAAATAGTGTCCATAGGCAAAGGTGACATAAATGTGGTACAGTGCATCCGGAAAGTATTCACAGCGCATCACTTTTTCCACATTTTGTTATTTTACAGCCTTATTCCAAAATGGATTAAATTAATTTTTTCCTCAGAATTCTACACACAACACCCCATAATGACAACGTGAATAAAGTTTACTTGAGGTTTTTGCAAACTTATTAAAAATAATGAAAAAAAAAAACTGAGAAATCACATGTACATAAGTATTCACAGCCTGTGTTCAATACTTTGTCGATGCACCTTTGGCATCAATTACAGCCTCAAGTCTTTTTAAGTATGATGCCGCAAGCTTGGCACATCTATCCTTGGCCAGTTTCGCCCATTCCTCTTTGCAGCACCTCAAGCTCCATCAGTATGGATGGGAAGCATCGGTGCACAGCCATTTTAAGATCTCTCCAGAGATGTTCAATCAGATTCAAGTCTGGGCTCTGGCTGGGCCACTCAAGGACATTCACAGTGTTGTCCTGAAGCCACTCCTTTGATATATTGGCTGTGTGCTTAGGGTCGTTGTCCTGCTGAAAGATGAACCGTCGCCCCAGTCTGAGGTCAAGAGCACTCTGGAGCAGGTTTTCATCCAGGATGTCACTGTACATTGCTGCAGTCAACTTTCCCTTTATCCTGACTAGTCTCCCAGTTCCTGCCACTGAAAAACATCCCCACAGCATGATGCTGCCACCACCATGCTTCACTGTAGGCATAGTATTTGCCTGGTGATGAGCGGTGGCCTGGTTTCCTCCAAACGTGACACCTGGCATTCACACGAAAGAGTTCAATCTTTGTCTCATCAGACCAGAGAATTTTGTTTCTCATGGTCTGAGAGTCCTTCAGGTGCCTTTTGGCAAACTCCAGGCGGGCTGCCATGTGTCTTTTACTAAGGAGTGGTTTCCGTCTGGCCACTCTACCATACAGGCCTGATTGTTGGATACCTGCAGAGATGGTTGTCCTTCTGGAAGGTTCTCCTCTCTCCACAGAGGACCTCTGGAGCTCTGACAGAGTGACCATCGGGTTCTTGGTCACCTCCCTGACTAAGGCCCTTCTCCCCGATCACTCAGTTTAGATGGCCGGCCAGCTTTAGGAAGAGCCCTGGTGGTTTCGAACTTCTTCCACTTATGGATGATGGAGGCAACTGTGCTCATTGGGACCTTCACAGCAGCAGAAATTTTCCTGTAACCTTCCCCAGATTTGTGCCTCAAGACAATCCTGTCTCTGAGGTCTACAGACCATTCCTTTGACTTCATGCTTGGTTTGTGCTCTGACATGAACTGTCAACTGTGGGACCTTAGATGGACAGGTGTGTGCCTTTCCAAATCACGTCCAATCAACTGAATTTACCACAGGTGAACTCCAATTAAGCTGCAGAAACATCTCAAGGATGATCAGGGGAAACAGGATGCACTTGAGCTTCATGGCAAAGGCTGTGAATACTTATGTACATGTATCCATCCATCCATTTTCCAACCCGCTGAATCCAAACACAGGGTCACGGGGGGTCTGCTGGAGCTAATCCTAGCCAACACAGGGCACAAGGCAGGAACCAATCCCGGGCAGGGTGCCAACCCACCGCAGCTTATGTACATGTGCTTTCTCAATTTTTTTTATTTTTTAATAAATTTGCAAAAATCTCAAGCGTTTTTCACATTGTCTTTATGGGGTGTTCTGTGTAGAATTCTGAGGAAAAAATTAATTTAATCCATTTTGGGATAAGGCTGTAACATAACAAAATGTGGAAAAAGTGATGCGCTGTGAGTACTTTCCGGATGTACTGTATATCTGTCATATTTTAGAGTCTAGTTTATAACTTTTATATAAACATTTACTTACTTGATAATTTTACTTGTGGGAAAAAATAAGTACACCCCTGCATTTATCACCAACCTAAATTACCTAAAATTAGATTTGGGTACATATCAGGTTCACATTATTAGAACATCATTAGAGGATCTTGGAGGGACCATTCCAATTTAAATCTTAGACTTTTAGTTCTTTGTGTTTATTGAAGTGTTTTATCACCATACCTAGACTGAAAGAGACCTAATCTGGAAAGGAATTTAAAAAGATATCCAAACAATTTTAAACAATTCCACAGCCCAGAACATCATCTATAATGGAGAATTTTTCAAACAATTGCTAAAGCCATGCTGTTACAGAAAGAACATCGGGAAAGACTGAAGCTTAACTACAGACACTTAGGCAAAGTCCAAGACATCTGGAAACATGTGCTCTGGACTGACAAGTCAAAGATACCCATTTGGCTTTAGTACCAGAAAATGTGTTTTGACTAAACTATTTGACCAGAAGAACCTGATACCATCTCTAAAGGATGGTGGTGTAAATGTTGTGGTTTGGGGCTGCATTAGATATTGGGCAGCTCCACATCCTAGAATCAACTTTGAATTATTTATTATACCAGCAGGTGCTTGAGGATAATGTGGGGCTGTCTGTCATAAAATGGATGCTTAGCTGAAAGTGTACCTTGTGACATGACAATAACCGCAAACATTCCAGTAAGGAATGACCATTAAAGAAATGGAGGAGTAAAGTGATCAGTTCAAAGCCCAGATCTGAATACCCATTAAGGGTACTATGTGTTTTTAAAATGTTCTGTGCAAGCAAGAAATCCCTTAAACTTCACATAGCTGAAAGAATTTTCTTTGGAGGATTGGGAAATGCTCCCAGTAAATGTCAGAGACTGCGAAAGAGTTTTAGGAAATGGTTGCTTCTGCCAAAGGGGGCCAAACCAGCTTTTAGAATCAAGGGTGTGCTTGCTCTATCTGCAGTATCTGTTCATTTTTCATTGAATACATTATTGCAAATATTATTTATTTCTAAAGATACTGTTTAAATGAATATAAAATATAATTCCACATATGAGGTGTAGTTTACTTTTTAACATGACTGTGTCTGTCCAGAACAAATTAAATTTGTGTTCCAGTAATACTGTAACACAACTTTACAATCCACTGTAGATCACTGTTATCCAGAACTGAACAAATCCTGGTCTGCTTTTTGGTTAACAACTGTACAAACAAAACATTATAAAGCCTTCTGCAGTGGCCTGGAAGTATTCTTTTGATCTTGATACTGTTCCATTTTACTCTTGAATTTGAGATCCCCCGATTAGCTGTTGTAAAATTATGAAGCATTCATTGTAGCAAAAAAAAAAAAAAGCTGGTTCCTTTGTCATTAAACACAATGGGAAATAACTGCCATTTTTCTTTTTTTCTTTCTATTTTATTATTATTATAATGGATTTAAAATCATCCTCTCTAAATCACATTTTCAGTTTCAGTAAAGCATACATGGGCTACTTCAACCAGCTTGCCTTCCTTCGAGGCTTCAGGCTTAGCATATAATTCCTATCCTAAAGGCAAAGTGAAAAATTATGGTAGATGTAGGTCAAACCTTCACATGCTACTACATTTTGAATATATTTTTAATATGAATATTCACACCTGAATTTCAGTGTAGTTTGACCACTTTGTTTAGCGCGCTACCTTCTGGGATTCCTGCTTAGTGTAAGAGATGCTAAAAATCCACACATGTTGAACCTTGCCAGTTATTTCCAGCCTCTGTAAATGTTTTATGGAAGTCCAATGCCAAGGAGATTGATGATAATCAGCTTTGTCTATAATAAACATTGCTTTGCCAGAAAATTATCCAGGTGTTCCAGTATGGGTTTTTTAGGCTTTATTATTGTGCAAGTTTTACTACCAACATCTTAAGTTTCAGTCTCTGATTTTAAGTTGGCAACAGAAATTGAAACATGACTTAACTGCCCAAGGTGAGGATGGGATGGCAAATGACAATTGTCTTGTGTAAAGATGGTCAAAGGTATCTACCCTATTAGACCCCTGATCGGGCAAGTGACATGCTGGCGGTATTAGTGGTAAATATTCTGTAAATCTTCTTTGATGTCCACATTAACAATAAACTATTCATCAGGATATGAAGTTTTGTATTTCATAATTATCTTATGTAGTTCAATCAATGCAATGCTGTGGTCCATAGCAGTCTGGAAAACGCTGCAGAACTGTTTTGTCAGATAAAACTCCTGACGCTCAGTCACTGAATATTGCAGATCAGGGGCCTCCTGTTTAACACTGTGCGTAGAATTCACACTAACGCATAACATTCGGACAAAAGTGGAAATGTGTGTATGCACAAAAAATCCAGATGCATAAATCTGTGTGTACGCTAAGTTCCAAGCACTTCCCCTTTACAAATCCCAACTAATGTGAAATTTAACACACTCACCTACAGCCCCACCTCAATTCCTCCCTGAATTTTGAATATTTTAATATGCAAATCTATTTATTTAAATATCACCTTCTGTTCAGTGTTTGGTTAAAAAAACAATGGAAAAGGCTTGTGAAAAAAAATAATGCAAAATGGAGGCAAGGTAAAACATACTATTTGTTGGCTTACACAAGGGTATAAGAAACAAAAGCGTGGTGGAGACACTTGCAAGTTCAAGTTGAGAAAGTCGCACATAGCCCAAAAGAAGTGGTCAGATATCACAGTTGATGTGAAAAGGTGAGTCGCAGCCCACCGTCTGTTTATTATGTTTTGGGCAATATCACAAAAAACTGATCCCCGTGTAATTGTTAGGCGGTGGTGATGATGATGCTGTGCCGAGTATGACTTCGGGCACTGGCTGCACACACACCTCTGTCTCGGAAACTGCTAGGAGGCCATCTGAGTGTATGCCGACAGATGCTGCTCTGGATGCTGTAAGAGATGTGGCCAGTGAACTAAGGAATATAAGAGCTGTACTATGTGATATTGACCACAAATTAAATGGATTGGTTAATAAATGCTGCATCTGATTACCTGTTTGTACATTCAGCCAATTACATTCAAAGTTATAACGGTGTCCGATCTAGCTGATCATTTGGTGGGTCAGGTTGATCATGATGCATAGAGCAGCACATTAATACAGTGGTAATGCTTTCTATTTACATAAGCAAATTCATTCTCTGAAGGCACCTTTATGGTGCAGCAACAACACTGAGCACCATAACAGACTGATTCTCTGCTCATGAGGTGACTCGCTATTCTTAAAAGGACTGCTTGCCTTTTGCCACACTATTTGGAAAAAGCACATGTGGCTGTACAGAGCTTCCCATTTTTAATAGGTTTTCCAGCTATATATGATGTAATGTCTGCTCATTCTTTTGGTGATTTTTATCCCTGGCTGATGCAACTTGTCTGGCGTTGTTGCAATAGCAATGTGCGTGCAGTTGACAGCTCAGATTACATTTGGAAAACCAGATGTTGCTGTGAATTGCGCTTTTGTTTGCCAGTTCAACCACAGTGTGTGAAAATCTTTTACATACTGTATGTGGATGACAAAAGGATAATGCCATCCTATATTGCTGGCATGGCACGACTCGGTAGTGATTGGGAAATACCTGATCGGTCAGCAAGTTCAAGTTGAAAAGCTCCAGTGCCTAAAAGCCCAGAGAGTGATAGAACTTGCAAAGTAGCAGATGGAGCACAATTCCTCAAAGTCTCCCATTGTAAAGCCAGTGCCGGTTCAGCAAATACCTCCAAGAGGATAGCTGTTGGAAATCGAAATCAACTTAGAAGCCAGTTGTTTGTCATCCGTAAATACGTGCTCTCTTCTAATTCTTCCATTTGCGATGTCTTCTATCAACATTAAAGTGGCCATGGTAGTTGGAATAATATGACCATTGCGTGAACCATTATATTTTTACAGAAGGATTACAATCAAGTGAATTAAATTTATAAATGATATGCAATTTAATTTCAGTGTAATGTATAAAGCCTGCATCTTAACTGTGAATCTAAAAAAGAAAAGCAGACATTGAAAACGGTAGCACTGCTTTGATACTTGCAGCTGCCAGTTTGCAAAACCGAGGAGAAACGTGCTTCCGCAAGGGGGGACCCTGCCATGAAAATGTGCGTGGCTTTACACCAAGTCCAGTTTTTATACATCTGTGAGCATGGAAAAGGGCATGCACAACATTTTTGTGCACATTTTTGTGCCTATGATCAATTTATACATGAGGCCCCAGGTGACCAGTTTTGTGAGATGATTTTTGTGTCTGTGTAATAGGCTTTGTAACATAAATAATACACCATCTAAGTCTATTCCATCATTAGAACAATCTAGACGAGAACAGGCCATTCAGCCCAACAAAGCTCGCCAGTCCTATCCACTTGTTTCCTCCAAGAAAACATCAAGCCGAGTTTTGAAAGTCCCTAACGTCTTACTGTCTACTACACTACTTGGGAGCTTATTCCAAGTGTCTATCGTTCTTTGTGTAAAGAAAAACTTCCTAATGTTTGTGCGAAATTTACCCTTAAGTTTCCAACTGTGTCCCCGTGTTCTTGATGAGCTCATTTTAAAATACAAGTCTCGATCCACTGGTCTAATTCCCTTCATAATTTTAAACACTTCAATCTTGTCACCTCTTAATCTTCTTTTGCTTAAACTGTAAAGGCTCAGCTCTTTTAATCTTTCCTCATAATTCAACCCCTGTAGACCTGGAATCAGCCATGTCGCTCTTCTCTGGACCTTTTTCTAGTGCTGCTATGTCCTTTTTGTAGCCTGGAGACCAAAACTGCACACAGTACTCAAGATGAGGCCTCACCAGTGCATTATAAAGGTTGAGCATAACCTCCTTGGACTTGTACTCCACAGATCGTGCTATATAACCTAACATTCTGTTAGCCTTCTTAATGGCTTCTGAACACTGTTGGGAAGTTGATAGCTTGGAGTCCACTATGACTCCTAAATCCTTCTCATAAGGTGTACTCTCGATTTTCCGACCGCCCATTGTGTATTCAAACCTAATATTTTTACTTCCTATGTGTAATACTTTACATTTACTGACATTAAATTTCATCTGCCACAAATCTGCCCATGCCTGTATGCTATCCAAGTCCTTCTGTAATGATATAGCAGTTCCAAATTATCTGCTAATCCACCTATCTTGGTATCATCTGCAAACTTAACCAGCTTGTTACTTATATTCCTATGTAAATCATTTATATATATATATATATATATATATATATATATATATATATATATATATATATATATATATATATATATATATATATATATATATATATATATATATATTAAAAATAGCAGTGGCTCTAGCACTGACCCCTGTAGAACACCACTCATAACATCGGCCAGTTCGGATGAGGTTCCTCGCACCATCACCCTCTGCTTCCTGTGTCTGAGCCAATTCTGCACCCATCTAAAAACATCACCCTGAACTCCCACTTCTTTTAACTTGATGCCCAACCTCTCATGTGGCACCTTATCAAATGCTTTCTGAAAGTCCAGATAAATAATATATCTAAGCTCCACTTTGATCGTATCCTTTTGTTGCCTCCTCATAGAATTCCAACATGTTAGTAAAACACGACCTCCCTCTTCTGAACCCATGCTGACTGTTCAGAATAACTCCTGTCCTTGCCATGTGTTGCTCAATCTTATCCTTAATAATTCCTTCCATTAATTTTCCTGTGATGCTTGTTAAGCTTACTGGCCTATAGTTGCTTGGATCTGCCCTGTCACCATTTTTATATAATGGGATGATATTTGCCATTTTCCAGTCCTTTGGAATCTCTCCAGTGCACAGTGACTTCCTAAAAATATGTGTCAAGGGTTTATATATGTACTCACTAGCCTCCTTAAGAACACAAGGATAAATATTATCTGGGCCTGGTGATTTGTTTGATTTCATTTTATTTAATCTGAGCAGCATTTCTCCCTCTACAATTTCCAAATCCCTTAGTACCTCCTTAGTAGTTGCGTTTACCTCTGGGAGGTTATCCACTTGCTCACTTGTAAACACCTCAGAAAATGTAAGTTTAGGGCATCTGCTATTTCATTGTCTGTATCTTTTAATTCCCCTTTACTATTCCTGATGAACTTGACCTCCTCCTTAACTGTTCTTTTACTACTAAAATACTGAAAGAATCTCTTGGGGTCTTCTTTTGCCTTATCTGCTATATTCCTCTCCAACTGTCTTTTAGCCTCTCTGATATCCTTCTTAATGGTTGCCCTCATTTTCTCATACGCGCTACAGTTCTCTTTGCAGTCATTAGTCTTATATGCCTTATACAGCAATTTTTTCCTTTGCAATTTCTTTTTTAAATCTTTATTAATCCATCGTGGAGTTTTTTTTAGTTTCCTATTACTTCCAAATTTAGGTATGTATCTGTCCTGCATTACATGTAAAACATTTTTAAACCTGTTCCACTGCTCCTCGACTGTCTCCACATTTAAAAGCTTATCCCAGTCTATCCTACTTAGACTTTGTCGCATCTGCTCAAAATTAGCCCTACCAAAGTTCATCTTAACAATTTTAGTCTTTGCATCTGTATTACAAAATACTGAGAATTGTATTACATTATGGTCACTTGACCCTAGTGGTTCAATCACCTCTACACCCTCAATTCTATCCTGATTATTACAGAATACTAAATTCAGACAGGCTTCACCCTGATCTACTTTCCCTGATAATTCATTCTAGTCCATATAACTGACAAAAATTCTAACTGATGGATAGTTGACACTACTGCCACTGTCCATAAAGTATTTAACATCATCATAATTGCCATATTTAACATAGTTAATCATTTATTCATTTCTAACACCATAACTACTCATTGTGCAGGTATCCAAAGAGTTCAATGCTGATTTGATCTGACCTATGCTCAAGCTGCTTAAAGATTTTCTTTCTTGTTTTCAGTGAAGTCCTGATACTGCTGTTATCCAGTCTTTGTGTTCTTTTTTCTTCTTTCCATTTCTCACTAACTTACCTAAAGTTTTTATAGCAAAAATCACTTATTTTACTGTTAAATTAATCTGATTTCAAATTATTTACAATAATATTTTAAGATAATCCTGTACTTTTGCTAATTGTTGTCTTTTATGCTGACATGTAATTTTATTTGTCTAGACAATGTTAGGTTAAAATGGAAACATTGTTAAATCAGCAGGCATTATGCTTATGCTGTGAAATGTGCTAGTGAGATTTCATCTGGAGTTTAACTCTTTACATCATGATACAAAAAATACAGCTCTAGAAGTTGTATAGAAACTAGTAACCAAGTGCATTCCTAGATTAAATGGTGCATCCTATAATGGCAGCTTAAATGAATGGTGGTACTTTATTTTTGAATGATTCCAGCAGTTTTGGGACTTGATCCAGGTCTCCATAAATGGCAAAAAGAGTCAATTGAGCAGAATTCGTTGTTAAAAAATTAATCGTGAAATAATGAGGATATCAATTTTAAAACTAAGGAGATTGCATTTACTGTAAGAAAAAGTCATGGTGTTGAAGTTTTTACATCTTTTTAAAAATGCGTGAACAAGGAGAAGGGCCATCTGGGCTATTAGGTAAGCAAAAAAAAAAAACATTTATAGAACTGAACATATTTCCTTCTGTTTTTCAAATGTTTTACGTTCTCCTGTATATTTCGGTCTAGAGTTTTATTTAAGGTAGAGGGTTTCCTTCATAGATGAGAAACCTTTTCATCTAGTTTTTTATGATGATTATAGAAAACTGCATTGATGTAAGTGCAGAATCTTCCATACATTCTCATCAGTAAACTGGAAGGAAAACTCCAGCGTAATATTAAATAAAGTATTTTCTTTTTAAACAGGATTCTGTTTGCAGTGTAACTAAATAAATATGAAATCATATGTAGGAATGTCATGTATTATGTTAAGATGAAGAGTAAAATATGCTATATAGTGCTTTATAGTCTTAAATAGGCAACAATCGTAAGGATTACATAATTTACCTTTTTGATGCAATTTGTGTTGTAACTAGGCTGACCCGCCTTCTAAGGCGACCGACTTTTAAGTTGACCACTTCTTAAGGCAATTCAATATGTAGATCAATTTGATATTTTATACAAACTCATTAATTTGGTTATATTGCATTTGAGCGGTATTACTTTAACACTCGTAGTTTGTTATTTTTGTGATGAAATGTAAACTTTTTTTCTGTATTGAGGTCGCCCTTTTGAACTACCCTGATATTTACTACGCGGTACTCCATCAACATTAATTATTTCCAGAGACATAATTTTGTCTATTTTTCCAGCGCATCGCGCACAAAAGCAAGGGAACGATGGGAGCACCAGAACTCTGCTCATATCATGTCGCTTCGTACCACAAGCTGCAAATAGTAAGTCTGTGATAAGCAGAATACCGCTACGCTTTCCACTCACGGGACGGAAGGACAATCCCGACCGCTTTTATATAGTAAGAAAGAAGAAGAAAATATCGCACAGTCTGGAGTAGAAAATCATCTTTTACCTGGAAAAACGAAACTACAAATCCCATCGTGCATTGCAAAATGGATGGGCGTGTGAAACTCCGCGCCTGCGTAGCACTCACGGGACGGAAGGACACCCGACCGCTTTTATATAGAAGGAAAATGTAAAATGTGTGTGGTGTTTTTTTTTTTTTTTGTTTTTTTTTTTAATATTTTTCTTTTGATGACTCAATCTTTTTTCATAATACTAAAACACTTTTTCAATGGTATAAAGTCTGTCCTACTTTCTTACCAGCCAATTACATTTTTCTTTTACTGTCTATTTTTCTTTGTCTCAGGCACGGCTGCAGAGAGGTAATATTCTGTTAAAACAAGGAAATACTCAAGAAGCAAAGAAAGATTTTGAGGAGGTGGTAAGTGCTGTTCCTTTCAATAATTACAATATTTCTGACCAGTTGTGCATGTAATCGATGTTGTGTTGCACTGCTTTGTACTTTTAACTTTTGTTACCTTTTTTTTTTTTTTTTTTGGAATTTTAAGTTAACATATTGTTGAATTAATTTCCATTTATCACAATTTCCTCTCTATCAAGAGCACAAGTAAGAGGTAGATGGTTGCTTTAACATTGTCATATATGACTGTATTAAACTGCACTACCCTAATGTACTGTAGATTCAGCAGCATGAGGTGAAAATAACTTTGTGATAGGTGTAAAAGTATGTCAAAAAATTATCTATCCTTTCACCCATGTATCCATTTTGTACTCCATGGCCATGATTAATAGGAGCCTATCCCAATAATATTTGATACAATTCAAGGATCAACACTGGACCAGAGGGCCTTCCTTCACTGGGCATGTGGAGTTTTGGAGTTGGCCATTGATTTAAGGTGCCGAAACACTTAAAATATTTCAGTAAGCATGAGTGCTTATAGAAAACCCAGTTTGTGAAAGGAGACCATGCAGACAGCATATATACACTTGCCATGCATTAAACCTGAACCTTGACCTGTTGTGCAGCTGTTATGTGATGCTTGTTTTCATATTTGTCTTCTTTCCAAAACTTTATTTAGTCCCTGTTGTATTCACTGACCCATATTCCCCTTGATCCTTGTCAGGACAGCAAGCCATTAAAACAAAAAGAGCTCCAGTCCTTATGAACCACAAAACTGGTTTTGCCACATTACTATTATATATTTTTTTAAATTGGCGGTGCTTGTACAGAACATGAGGTGCTTATGAGAATGTTACGTGTATCCCATTTGTAGCTCTCCTTTAGTGTTCTGAACTACAAACTTATTGTGATGTGTGTTGCTGCTGCAAGGATAGCTGTGAGGAATGAGAAGCCGGTTGGGAGTGAGCCCAGGAAAAAAATCACTTTTTGTAAGGGTACAGGACAGTTGGGCACAAGAACACTATCTCCTCACCCCTGTTACTTAACAGCCTGAGCAGTTTGAGACTTTGTCACCTAATCATCAGTACTAGGCTGAAAACAAGGCTGGTGCTGCTGCTTCCTTTTTAAAGAATGCAACTTAGGATTTTGATGTTTTCTACATTTAAAGAAGTGTTTGTTTTTTTGGTTGTTGGCATTTGTTTTGTTATGGTCATCACCTCGGCATTTGCCACAATAATAAAGTATAAAAGCACATACATGTAACGTCCATAATTGTTAACCTAAGTTTCAATATGTTCAAATATTATTTTCACTTTGAATATTCAATCTTTTTGCAGGTTATCAAAAAAGAAAGTTGTTTAAATCTGTGCTAACATTGCATCTGATCCCTTGTCCACAGCTGCGTGGTAACCCACACCATGAAGAGGCTTGGCTACAGCTGCAGCATATTCAAGAGCTAGATCAGTTAATCCTAGAGGCAAGGAATGCATATAATCGGAAGGACTGCACTGCAGCTATCACCATCATGGAGAGAGTAATTGAGGTGAGCATTGTTTTACCTAATGGATCAAACATTTTTGCTCATTTTATTTTATACAATTTTATACTTTTAATTTTAAGTTTAACCAAAAACTATAGAAACATAGCAACAATACAGTGCAGGGTATAATGACATAACAAATACCAATTAAATGTTTAAGATATAAGCATAAGACTAAACAAATGACAGTAAGACAGTTGATATTTCAGTAAAAATAAGATGCAGTTTTACATAATGCCATCTATAAGTATTACTTTTAGTTCATTCATTTTTATGAACCTGGTTATTTCAGTACAAGTTCTAGTCCTCATGATCCTATCACGGCAGCAGGCAAGTAACAGCCCTGCAGAAGTTACAAGTCCAGTATGGGCCTGACCTGCAAGCACCCCATGAGTCATTCTTTTACAGCTAATTCAGGTTTACAATCAACCTAACCTTGTATGTCTTTGACGTGTGACCTAAAGAGAAGACAAACATACACACACTAAATATGCATAGTCCTTGCAAGCTGGTTCAGGATATAACGTACCATTTCAAAATTTTTTTTTTTTTTTTGTATCTTCAGTGGGACATTTTAGATTGTTTTCATAGCGAAACACATTTTATTTTGCCTAGCAATGTTCTGCTTCTGTCTTCCCATAATATTATCACTGTCTGTCTAAAATGACTGTTTCTGAATTCCTGTAGATGACACATAACTATGTATTTCTTCTGTTTTCCAAAATGTGGCAAACTATAAATTTGTGCTGCTACAGAGTGAAACGTTTTAGCCTAGAATTTGAGCTGATTTTTGCCTTTGAAAATGTTGGGAAAAAATTGCTTGAAATAATAAACGCAATTCATAACCATAGTTAAATGAAAATCAAATACTACAGCACACTCTAAATTAGGACTGTTTTTCCCAACCAGGAGTTGCTTGAAGGTTGCTGCAAGGTATTTTGGCTGAAATCCTCCAGTTTTGGCTACATTATGTCCCCTTTTTTTTTTTTTTTTGTGTTTAACATTGTTTAATTCTAATTAAGTTTGAAAATTTAATAAATTATGAAAAAGTTAATATTAACGCACAGATGAACCATTACTTTTTTTAGTATGGTTATCATACAAGCACTGTGCTTAAATGTTCACTGGTGTATGTTATCTACCAAATTGGAGTTTTCCCAGTCTACCAATATAAACTACTGAGAGATTTGTAATCCATTTCAATAATTTAATGATTAATTGGGTAGGTTAGGTTAAGGATTTTTTTGATTTAGGTGAAAAAGATTAACACATTTTCACCTTTAGGGGTATGATTTCAGTTTTAAATTTAATCCAAATAAAGAGAAAAAAATTACAATATTTTACAGAATTTTTACTAGGAATACTTAATATTTCTGAAAAAACAAATCTCAACCAAAGTTTCACAATAATGTCATATACAGGGTCCTTGGCAATATCTACCACTGATATTTTAGAATACTCACACATCATGCTATGTAACTTAATATCCTACTAATCTTCTTGAATTCTTCTGTAAACTTTCTGGATATAGGTAGTGATGAGCCAGTGACACCTTTCTGTTATTTTGGTAGAGGTTCTTTGTTTCATTTATACTTGACACTTTGTTCTGGACATTCTACTTCTTAGTTTGTTTTGTTAAGCCTTTCTATTTTTGATAAAGATGAAGGGACTTGCATCTTGGGTGTTACCTTGTTGTGAAATAATTGGCACGTTTAGCAAGTTCTTTTAGTCTTCACAGCTTTCTTATATTTCTTTTCTAGACTTTTTTCCCCCTTTTTTTCTTCTGTGTTTCTGGTTAGGTTCTTTCAGCCAGTTTCTTTATTGGTCAAATCTGAAATCTTCATGTTGGTTTAAGCCCTTTTGACTTCAAAAGTGTATAATCTAGAAGAACAATTGTATGCATTCACGAAAACAAATGACATATACAGTAGTACAAAGTGGTAATATTGTAAAATATTAAAGCATGCAGATAACTCAAAGGGGAAAAATATTGCTTTACTTTATTTAGTTTATTGCTGTGTGAGGTTTATCTTTTTTTTTAATGTGCTGTTGCTTTTCCTTGTTTATGTAATTTTTTTTTCCCTAAATGACTGGATTGAAATGTTATTGCAGTGGTTACTTTCCAGTAAATGTGCTCCAATACAGATGTTTTATAACAGTAATCAACAACCTTAAGATTGACTATTTACATGAGAGCAGAGTTGCATAACATTCAACACTTGGATATGTGGAATAATTAAAATAAAAAAAATGATTAATTGCTGTGCTGTGTACATAGGGTCGTTGTGCACAGAAATGCTAACTAAATGCAACTTTTGAATTTTCTCTTCCAAATATTTGTCAGCTACCTAAAATTAGCACACATCCATTATACATCAGATTGCAGTTAATTGTAATAGTAGCCAATGGCAAAACATATAAAGGTACTTGATGATCACTTCAAAAGGATGCACATCACATTATGTATACATCTCGAGCATTCAATTTTCTGTTATTTTTGATGCACGTCATTTTACAAGTCACCTTTTTTTATACTCTTGGATAACAAGATTATTCTCCAGCTTGTTAATCTTCAATCGGTTTCTTGCAGCTTTTAAGCTGTTTTCTACAACTGCTGCATTGCCTGGTTAAATGATTCACTCAGTGTCTATAGCTTTTAAACGACCTTAAATTGCTTTCTGCAATTGTATTTTCGAAAAATAATAAAAAGAAACTTTGTTATGTATCACACTTCCATTATCATTCTATCTTTGTTACAAAGAACAGAATAATGTACTACATGGTAAAAGCATTTTAGTACCAAACAGTTATTACATATTTTATGTTCTCCACCTTGTGAACTATATGGGGTTTGTAGTAAATAGTTGGTATTTAAGCTGCGTGACCCCTAATCCGATTCAGATTGTTTATAACTTGATAGTTCATTTTAATGCTGCTTTTAATTTTCTAGTCTAGAATCTAGAAACATTTGTAATTGTGAAATGACCAACTTTGTTTAGGAAATGTTATTTGGACATACTGTTAACAGATATGATGTATTTTAATAACCACCACAAGAGAGTTTGTTGTTTCAGTTCAGATTATATTTATCTTATTGTAGCCATCACCAAGCAGAACTCATTCATGGAAAATATGCTAAGATTGTTGGAATTGAATATATTGTATTTTAGTAGTCAAAATTAATTGTTTTGTTTTAAATTTTAGATGAACACTTTTTTTTTTTTTTTTTTTTAAATGTTTAAACCTTTTCCATCATTGTCTATTATTGCATCTTTTTTAAAAAAAAAAAAAAAAAGTTGTAGTACATGCAAGTACATAACTTGTGTTGCTCATCCCAGTTTTCTCCCTGGGACCCTGAAGCCAGAGAACTCCGGGCTGAGTGCTACATTTCAATTGGTGAGCTTCGAAAAGCTATCCAAGACCTTCTGCCCACTACAAAATTACGCAATGACAATCGTGCTGCTTTTCTTCAGCTCAGCAGACTCTACTACATTCTAGGGGAACATGAAGATTCCTTAAGGTAAATCTATATTTTTGCATCTTTTCCAGGTAGATTAGTTATCATTGTTTTTTATTTATTAATTTTATTACAATCAATACATAGCAATCAAGTTTTTACAAAAAAAAGAATTATGCTAAGAACAGATCGATCCCCACCCTTGAGAGAGAGAGCAAGCCAAACGGTGTAAAATTGAAGGCTTGTAAAAATACCTAAATTAATAAATTCTCTGTGCTTTATAAACTTATTTTAAAATATTACTGATTAGATCCTGCCATGTTTTTAAAAAAGTCTGTACAGATCCTCTGAGTATTTGATTTTTTCCAATTTTAAATAGTATAACACATTAGTTTCCCACTGACTTAAAAGAGGAGAGTTTGGGTTCTTCCAGTTTATCAGAATAAGTCTGCGTGCCAACAGTGTAGTGAATGCAATCACAATTTGTTTGTCCTTCTCCACTCCTCTAACACAGCTGTTATTGGGTTAGGAGGGATTGTGAGTCCAAGGCTGTCTGAGAGGTAATTAAAAATTTTTGTCCAGAATAATGTTAATTTGGTGCAGGCCCAGAACATGTGACCTAGTGAGGCTGGGGCTTGGTTGCAACGTTCGCAGGTTGGATCATGCCCTGGAAACATTTTGGAGAGTTTTAGTCGAGACAGATGTGCTCGATATATAATTTTGAGTTGTATAATTGTATGCTTTGCGGATATGGAGCTTGAGTGAATTCTCTGCATTGCTACTTTCCACTCATTGTTTTGACAAGTTGTGGACAGAATATTGTTTTTTTTTTTTTCCACAATAGAAAAATGCTTGCCCATCTCGGACATGTGCTAAGAGGGCTGTTCAGTCTTGTATTTGCTGCAAAGCCAAATGACTCCATTGTGCATTCATCTTGTATTTCACCAAAATGTATATTCTTAATACACTGAGGCATCCAGCAAGCCACAACAGCTAAACCTTAGAGCTGCTTGTTGATTCACTAAGTTGCCTCTCTGTTAGGCCACAACTGAAGGTGTATGGTATTCCCACTCTTTAACTACATTATAGGTTGCCTCTTGGTATGTACTTGCATTTCTGATTATAAATCTGGGTTTAAGTTGCAATGCTATTTTCTTATTCAGATATTTCTTTGGACTTGTTTTGCATGAGCAGAAGTAACTTGCGTTTATTTCGCCAATGCTTTTTATCCAAAGCAATTTACAACATTTTAAGATGCAATTGGTTATATTTCTTTTGGTTTTTCCAATTGGAGCACAGGCAGGTAAAGCAACTTGCTCATTCGCACAGTGTCAGTGGTGGGATTTGATCCCACAACCTCATGGTTTGAAGTTCAAAGCCTTAGCCACTCTGCCACACTTCCTTAAGTACTGTAAATATTAAACATTTCAAGGATAGTTATCAAAGATTACAATGCTTTGTTTGTTGTGAAATTGCCTCTGCATCTTTTTATATTAATTATAAAGCAAAAATCCTTATGTACTGTTCCTGTTGCTTTTAGCCAGGTACGAGAGTGTCTGAAACTAGATCAGGATGATAAAGAATGCTTTTCTCACTACAAACAAGTGAAGAAACTGTCTAAACAGTTGGAATCGGCAGAGCAATACATTGCTGAAGAAAGGTGAGTGTTAACCTTGGACGTTAGACTTTTCTAATAAAAGAAAAAATTGTGTAGGGGGCGGGAACACTAGTACTTTAAAGTTGGGATATAGCGTGTAGGAAATTGACTGACTGACTAAGCTTTAAATGTTTAATTACATAATCTAATGACTATACCAGCTGTAGGAAAGGTTCACATTCTTCCCATTGGACAAAACTAAATTAACTATAAATACATTCTGCAGGTATAGCTTACATTTTTTTTGAGTTTGATAAGTAAGTTGGAAATAGTAATTTAGACAATGTAATAGTTTTAGGTTTCGCTAGATTTTAGTATCCCAGAGGGAAATTTGTTTGCAGTAAGAAAGTGCAAAAACACAAGACATTGTTACAATAGATGAACAAAGACACACAATTTGACAACCAGTGTTACTGCATAAACACACACTCAAGATCAACAACATTTATTTCTATAGCACATTTTCGTACAAACAATGTAGCTCAAAGTGCTTTACATGATGAAGAAAAAAAAGACAAAATAATTAAAATTAGGGAACACTAACATAAAATAATTTAATTCAGTTTTTTTTTATAATGTTGTTAAGATGGTTTATATTCTTGTTGCTGAGGTTGCCTAACCAACAGATAAAATCAAATGTAACAATGGATTCAATAAAGCACTGTGTGTGTGTGTGTGTATAACAAAAAAAAGTCATGTGGTTTTGTCCACTTTAAGCTGTTGAGTTTCCTAAGAAAAAGTTGTGACTGTCTTAGTAATAAGTCGTAAATTAAATTGATCACACCATTGTACAGACACATTAACCATGGGTCCATGGCTATCTTCCTTTTCTTGTAAAAGACTAACAATGACCGAGTCATCTGCAGATTTCAATATATGTCTGTCCTTGTGTAAGCACCTGTAGCTGCTTGTATACAGGATAAACAAAAGAACAGATGAACATCAAACTTGCGGAGTGCCCACAGATATACTTGGGCTGTCGGAGGAACAGGCATTGACACTCACTCTTTGTGTTCTGTTTGTTAAAAGGTCCAAAATTCACCCCACCAAGTTAGGGTCCAAATAGAACTGTTCCATTAGTTCCTCGACAAAAATTCAGGGGTAGATTGTGGTAAAAGCTGTCTAAGTCTATATAAACAGCAGTCTTGCATGATCCTTCCAAGTGCTCATGCAATAAATTCAAAAGTGTTACTGAGGTGTCTTCCACACCCATCTTTGCTCTGTATGCAAATTGGGTGAGGGTCCTGAAGAGCCTTGATTTTGCTAAGTAGTTGTCTCTTTATTAAATTCTCAATGGGTTTCATGATATGAGAAGTTAATGCCACTGGTCTGAAGTCTCTTAATGCTTTGTGGTATGCAGTTTTTGCCAATGAAATGACAGTTGCCTGTTTCCATAGGCTGGGCACTTGCTGCAAATCCAAAACCATTTCAGATATGGAGTGGAATATTTAAGAGAGCTCCTCTGCACAGTAATGAAGCAGATGACCACTTATTCTGCCTTAGTTCTGAAGCAAAATCCTGTGTTTCAAATCTTGAATATGACTTGTTCAAGTTTTGAACCAACCAGTTTTTACCCCTGCCAGTTCAACTTGATTACTGCTTTTTGTATCAATGCCAGCCATCATCTTTATGCCATTCCATAATGATTATCAGTCCGCAGTTCATTCTCTGTCCTGCCCTTATACTTCAGCTTTGTCTGCTTTTTCACATTTCACCTCCTTCTGTAATTCCTTTTGTTCCTTTTAATGTTCCATGTTGAAAGTCCCTATTTTTTATTAATTTTTTGGTTATTAATTGTTTCAGATTTCTGGTAATCCACGGCTTGTTGTTAGGGTATAGTTTGGCTGATTTCATGGGTATTATAGTGTCCTCACAGAATTGTATGTAATAGCTTATAGTGACTGTCCGTTCATTAATGTCAGCACAAGATTTTTCAAACACTGACCAGTCGGTAAGCACAAAACAGCCAAGGTGCAGCAAGAGAGACCGAAGCTCCACATCTTCATACAGTTTTTCTCTAATCAGCACCATTTTCCACCTTTATTTATATAAAGGCAGACACCACCGCTGGCAATGGCTGAGTCTCTGTCAAATGAATTGATGCACCAGATCTAACAATTGTCAATTAGTCATCCGAATCATTTCCGTTCAGCCAGGTCTCTGTAAATGCCATGACACATGCATCTCTCTAATTGGACTACAAGTGTGCACATAGTCAGAGTCTGAGTATAAATCTGAAAGATATCCAGTAAAATGAGACCAGGCATGCAGTTTGAGGATTCCCTGATCTGTCTCCTCTAAGCTAATACATGCTAGCAAGCCATCCAATATCTCCAAGGTCTTGTTCTTGATCTTAAAAAAAAAAAAACAAAAACTGTCATATCATGCCTTTTATCTGTCTATCGTATAATATCTGAACTTTTGGTTTTAAATTCCATGGCTGAATTCATCCTTGGCTAGCAAGTATCTTTTTAGTGAAATAAATGGACAATATGCACCCTCTATCACTACTATAATTAAACCAGAAGGAAATCTTTTTAATTTGACATTTTCTCCCTCTGCTTGTGCCCACTAATTGATCTTAAGCTTATTTCCTGCCACACCCCAAAGATGTGCAGACTGGATAATTTTTAAATGACCTATTTTGAGGATCAGTGGTGGACTAGTGAAGCCTCCAAGGATGTTTCATGCCTTGCACCGGATGCCATTAAAATAGATTCTGGTTCCATTCGACCCTGTACTGGAATTAGTTTGAAGAATCAATATGTAAAAATGAATTAATGAGCCTGTTATTTTTGAAAGATGTGGGAAAATTTCAAGGCTTTAAGAATGAACCAGAGCTTGTGCAAAAAATATGCTTTTGGAAAACCATTAACACACAGAGCATTTCCTTTTTAATTGTATGTTTTAATTTTCAAGGTATGAGGATGCTGTGGAAAAGTACCACTCTGTTATGAAGACTGAGGCCAGTGTCCAATTCTATAGTATAAAAGCCAAAGAGAGGATCTGCCACTGCTTGTCAAAGGTGAGCTTGGTGACTGTTTGTTTTCACTTGTTGCATTTTTAAATTATGATCCTGTCTTTATGCATGATTTTTGTGTTTTTTTTATATATGACAGAACAATATTGGGTGGAATTAACATTGATGGTTTTAATTAATGGTGGTTCAGTGGAGTACTACCGTCTCACAGTAAGGAGAGCAGGGTTTGTATCCAGCTACCCTGCAACCCTTCTCTGTATAAGTGGGTTTGGAAAATGAATGGGTGATTTTTAGCTAACATAAAACTCTCAGTAAATTTCTGAGAAGCGGAAGCCAAAACTGTAAATGTAACATTCTTACACCGGAGTGGTGGCTCTGAGGCGAAGGATCTGCGCTGGTATCCTGAAGGTTGCCAGTTCGAATACCTGTCACTGCCAAAAAGAGATCCTACTCTGCTGAGCCCTTGAGCA
The DNA here is from genome assembly GCF_016835505.1 of Polypterus senegalus. Taxonomy (NCBI): domain Eukaryota; kingdom Metazoa; phylum Chordata; class Cladistia; order Polypteriformes; family Polypteridae; genus Polypterus; species Polypterus senegalus. The sequence continues at coordinate 41,147,544 of NC_053156.1, read as the reverse complement.
AGGCCCTTAACCTGCTATTGCTCCAGGGGCACTGTACAATGGCTGACCCTGCACTCTGACCCCAAGGGTTCTGCAAAAACTAACAAGTTCCTAATACAAAAAATTGTATAAGGCAAAATAAAGAACAAGATGGGAAGCAGTTTGTCCTAGGTTGGTAATCAGTCTATCACAGTGCCCACTCATGCATACATGCACGCTTGGACAGGAATAGGACCAGTGTGCAGCAACCAATTAACATACGCACAAACTCCATATAAACAATGACTGGTTTGCGGTAGAGAAATCTAGGATGCTGGTTCCATTAGACGGCAGTACTACTCATGCATTACCATGTGGTATTTCAGATCCTAAATGATAATGTTATCAGATTACAAAGATTTAATTACAGAAATTTTGCCGCACCTTTTAATCAGGCTTCATGCTACTTTGTTGTGGATCAAACTTTTAATCACAACCTGTTTTTGTCAGGGATTTGCTGTTTAGCTACAGGATGCTTTCTAGGGACGAAACACAATTTCTAGTTAACACTTTACAATTCTGCAGTGGACTATCAGTGCCATATTTGTTTTGGTGTTTTTTTTTTTTTTTTTTTGTTTTTTTTTACTGTAGATGTAAGTGTCATTCATAGGCTTTGCAAACACAAATTACTAAAAAGGCATAGTGTGTAAAGTTTCATTATGTTCCTCAAACAGGTTACTTTATGCTTCTTGGGTACTTTACAATTGAAAAAGTAATTATTTCTGTCAGAGAATAATATTTTGAAAATTTGCATATTGTGTACACATTTTGTGACTTTAGAATAAATGTTATTTCAGCATGAAACAAGCCAATTTTATTTGTTCTTTTTAAACTGCAATATACATTGTTGGGAGTAGGAGGATTGGGAAGTATTACTGGAAAATTGCATCTCTTAGTTTTATTACCAGGGTGTTACATAATATTTGGCTGTAGTGCATGTGTTCTTACTAATGCACCAATGTCATTTGTAATAAACACCTTATGGGGTCTTTAGTATTTCACCTAGTAATAAGAACTTTCTTGACAGATAATAAATCTAGTGAACTATAGTATGTTGCCATGTTATTTGTTAATCCTTTTTAGTTGTTGACTCCAGAAAATGCACTGTGTTTATTTTTATACTTGATGATTCGATTTTGTTGCTGTATGTCCAAAAACTTCCATTGCTAGTTGTTTATGAAATTTGTGCATTTGGTTTTGTATTACAGTATTCATAATACAACTGCAAGTTAGTATTGCAGTATAATCTAACGTGGTATTTCAGTTTAACCTTTGAGCTGTGTTAGTCTGACTATTGTGTTATGTAAATGTTGTGAAAAGAACTTTCTTCTTATCAATAGTAATATACGGTCCACCAGATGTGTATGGGATGTTACTCCTTCATACTCCTTAATTTGTATTTTTTTTACTGTCCCTTTAGGCAAGGTGACTGAAATCCTCATACTATTTTACCAGCTTTCTGTACAAATGGTGGCACTAAACCAAAGAATAACAAGTTTTGTGTCACAAAACCTAATCGAGGCCGTGTTTCGATTTAATGTGGAATTTTCCCTTTGTATAATATAAGCTTTCTTTCTTTGTTGGAAGCGCAACATTTCTGTCCTGCTACATGCAGGCCAATAGAAATTAAATGACAAATGAATTTTGTTTACAGATGCTACCACAAATGTATTTTGTTGACATCTGAATATTGCTTTTTCAGTATTTTACTCTGTATAAGTGTTTTCATGTGCTTTCTGCTTGTATTTCTGTTGTTCCTTTAGAGTAAAAAAGCCAAGGAAGCTATAGATGTTTGCTCAGAGGCACATCAAATAGACCCAAACAACATTTTTGTTCTACGTGACAGAGCAGAAGCTTTTATTCTCAATGAAGAATATGAGAAAGGTATGTGGTACAAAGTTCATGTTTCTTTAATCTCTGGATTATTCACTCAGAATGTGTTTTTTAAATGTAGTACAATTTCCTTGTTCATTTTAGCTGTGGAGGACTACCAGGAAGCTCATTCGTTTAATGCAGAGAATCATGAGATTAAAGAAGGTCTTGATAGAGCCCAGAAACTACTTAAACAGTCCCGCAAGAGAGACTACTACAAAATACTGGGAGTACATAGGTAGGTGTATTAACTATTCCATTTTACCAGTCCTTACTGAATCTTGTTAATGGTGCTGACTAAAGCTGGCAGCACATTAAACGACTTCTAGATGAAGAGGATGTCTAACTTAACAGTTGCTGAATCTTGTATTCTGGAAACCACAAGATGGCATGAGTAGGAATTGCTGGAGAAAACCAATTGATTGCACATTCTCTGTCTTGTAGTCGAAGAGGAAGTCAGATTAAACAACTTTAGTTGCTGGATTTCGTTGTCTTGAACATGTCGTATTGTGTCAAATTACACAACTCTTATTACTTTTAGCACAGTTTCCATTTTCTAAAGTATCACAAGTGTGCCCCATGCTAAAAGCCAATTAAAATGTGGCCTTACAGTGGCAGTACCTGTATGAAGGCCAGGAATGGAAAGTTCATCTAAACTACTCAAAAAAATTAAAGGAACACTTTGAAAACACATCAGATCTCAATGGGAAAAAGAAATCCTCCTGGATATCTATATTGATATAGACTGGGTAATGTGTTAGGAACGAAAGGATGCCACATCGTTTGATGGAAATGAAAATGATCAACCTACAGAGCCCTGAATTCAAAGACGCCCCAAAAATCGGAGTGAAAAAATTGTGGCAGGCTAGTCCATTTTGCCAAAATTTAATTGCAGCAACTCAAAATTGTACGCAGCACTTTGTATGGCTCCTATGTTCTTGTATACATGCCTGACCACATCTCTGATTAAAAAGTGTTTCTTTAATTCTTTTGAGCAGTATATAATATTTAGCCTTTTTCAGTTCTGTTTTGGTACAGAAAACAGGAGAGAAGGTCAGACAAAAAATTACAGTCCAAAACACCTGCTACCTTCCTTCCTTGTGGGGCGCATTGTGCTTCTAAGTGAGATCACACTGATTGCCAACTGTCACATGCACATGAGCCTGCCCCTGCAAACTTAGACAAAATTGAACCACTGAGTGATGCGATGCAGTAACTTTGTATTTTTGTTTTCTTTTTGCCAAATATTTGTAAGCTGCTTTAGTCTGCAGCTAACACAGTCCTAATTTGAATAGGCTGCCCCGTCCACCTCAACCAGCAATGCAATTGTTATACCATGCAGTTGATGCAAGACCCAAGCATGTACGACACATTTGTACAAAACTGTGTTCCAGCCTGGGGGAACCTTGCATTACAGTCCAAAATCATCTTTGCTAATTTGTATCTGAGAAAGCGACAGGAAAAGGATGCAGGAATAGGCCACACAGGGGAAATTCTACAAGCACAAATCTGCTGTCGCTTGTCCAAAAGCTAGTAAGTACAAATGATTCAAGATTCATACTGGATTGAACTCCTCTACTAGGCTGGGACCTGACAAACAGATCTACTGCATTGTGTATGTATAGTTGTTTCTAGACAGTAAATTTTGGCCACATTAATTACCCTTGTTTGTGTAAAATCTGAGTTGCTGCCTATTTCTTTTTAGCAGCAAAATTTTAAGACTGTATCAGAGCTTCTTGCATTAATAAAATGTAATCAAGCAGTAATGATTTGAAAACAGTAATTTTAAAATAATGATCAGGTTTTTAAAGAATGTGTGTAACAAATAATACAACACTAAATAACCCATAGACATTGCCAACACTGCCTATGCCCATGCTGCAAAGCTGTCAAAGGCTCTGAAAATGTGCTTCCGTTGATAACACTCTACTGAACAATGACTAGACTGTTTCTGCCGTTCGTTTCTGGTGCATTGTTTTTTTTTTTGTGCAACTGCCTTGAGGGGTAGAAAAAGACACTGCCTCATTTGTTTTTTTTTTTTTTTTAAGTAAAAATATTAAAAGCTGTAGCATTCAATATGGGGTTTGTTTCAAAGAAAAGGCCTATTGACAATCTCCTATATTGTGGTCATCAGTTCTGTTTTGTTAATAATTTATTAGTAATGTATTGTGTTTTGCTTTTTAGAAATGCAAACAAGCAGGAGATTATCAAGGCATACAGAAAGCTCGCACAACAATGGCACCCAGACAACTTTCAGTCACAAGACAAGAAGAAAGAAGCTGAAAAGAAATTTATTGATATATCTTCAGCTAAGGAAGTCCTCACAGATCCAGGTAGCTGATGTTGCATATAAAGCCCTTGGTCAAATATATCCCCATTGGTAAATATTGCTGCCATCTGCAGGGGGATTATTTTGCATAGACATCCTGCCAGGCTGGATCAATAAACTGAAATTGATTTAATGTTTCTCATTTTAAATTAATGGAAAAAAATCTGTTAAAATCCCCATTTTAGCTATGGGTTTGTAGTGGTCATATTATAGATTATTACATCACTAATGATGCCACATACCCGCAGACACCATTTAGTATAAAAAGGAGTAGCTGAAACATTTATTGTAGTTCATATATTTGTTTGCAGTGTAGTACATTTTAAACCTTTTGATAAACACCTAAGAATGTGTTTTTGGTTTTTTTCCTGTTGATCAGTTCTTCTAGGGCCCTGACTGTTTTAACATTTTTGTCCTATAGAAATGCGGCAGAAATTTGATGCTGGAGAAGATCCCTTGGATCCTGAAAGCCAGCAGGGTGCAGGAGGAGGTCAACATGGCTGGCCTTTTGAGTTTAATCCTTTTGGATCTGGGAATTTCCATTTTAAGTTTCATTATAACTGAACTGGCAACATTGGTGAGGGGTTTGTGGTGATGAGGGAGGTGATTGGACTAAAACACCACCCTTCATCTTTTTTTTTTTCTTCTCTCCCCCAATTTCACTTGGATGGTGGGAAATCTGTTTTACTGTGTTACTGGCTTGAAGCTTCTTTCCGCTGTCCTGACTGTACTTGACTCCTTACTTTTAAATCGGAGGAAGAATCTCTTTTCCAGCTGTAATCCGTAAACTACCTTCTTAGGACAGCTTGGAGGTGCTGCTTTGAGGCTTTTGTTTGCCTTACAGAAAGAACAATGAAGACACTTTTTTTCCTCACCCTTTCAAGTTTACCTTTTTACTCTTTTTGCATTTATCCTGTTATTATGTTTATGCTGGATTGCAGCAGAACTCCTCAGAAATAATCAGTTGAAAACATTGAAATCTACACTGAAGGTTTTTTTTTTTTTTGGTAATAACCTATTCATTGGACTTGAAATATAACAAAACATATCTGAATGTGTAGCTGTGATAAATTTGATATTTCAGCTCTTGATTCCGGGTTGCACTTGCCTGCACTTGCCATGTGTTTTGCAGTCTTCCTTGCCTTTATTTATTTGTAGGTTTTTGATTTTTTTTTTTCCTCCTCATACAGTCCTCTTAATTTCTAAAGTACATTGTAAGTAAGGGCTTATTAAGAAATTAATGTAGTGTACAGCCAGATAAATATGGGAATTCAGATTTACTTGAACCAATCGGTCAGTGCCCAAAGCATCATAGTTTTCCTTTTCTAATGTCAGAAGGCTTCTCTTTTTATTAAAATAGTATTTTTGTTGTCTGGTTTGACTGTTTGCACAACAAAACTTAATTCTTTAATCTCATGCCTCAATAAAAAAAAATTTATATCATTTTAACATTTGTACAAGTATTTAAAATGAAAATAGTTTTATTTTTCAGTCCTTGATTCTTGGTGTATACTGTTTCTGGTGGTAGAAGACTCTGGAGTGGAGGATGATGTTCTGCAAGGTGATTTTGATTTATCTTCTCACCGTATAACCCCTATATATGAATGTTTTTCTTTGCACTGTCTTTCTTATATTAAGGTATTGAAAGCTGGCTTTACCTCTATTGATGTCTACAGCAGCATGAGAACTAGCTTTTTTTTTTTTTTTCCCCCCCTGTCTCACATTGCTCGACTTCATGTTTTTGACTATCTTGGTTTGCTGCATGCAGTAGTATCTGTTCAGATCAAGGATACAATCTCGGGGCTGATACTATTAATACTGTGGGATGGCAGGTCAGATGAAATGTACTGATGATCAGTTTGGCTTAAAATGTGTCTCAGTGGGGATTACTGTACGCACGCGTTTTGCTATTTGTAACTATTGAATGTATACAGTATTTAAATATGGCTCTCACACCGTCTTTTCATCTAGTCTACTCCCTCCAGGGTTCCAAGGGACCACACTCTGTTCTAACTTTTCTCACTTTGATATTTGGAAACGGTGTATGCATTTAGCGGTCCTTTACTACCGAAGTATGTTTGTCATGAACCAGCTCTACTCAAGGTACTTTTAAAATGGATGCTTTGTGTTAGGAAGGCAAATTAGAGTGTATTTGGAAATAATTCAGGGACAAGCTCTCCTATTCCTTGTATATTTAATGTTAAACAGATCAATTTTCCATTTTGCCCATCACTCTACACTCAATAACCCATAATCGCAAAGTGCACACGTTTTTGGAAAGGCTACAAATTTATTAAAAGTCAGCCACTGAAATTTCTTATTTTATATACAAGTATTCAGGCTCTTAATTCAGTACTTTGTAGTAGAAGCCCCTTGGGCAGAAATTGCAGCTTTGAATCTTTACAAGCTTTACACACCTGGATTTAGGCAGTTTACAGTAATCCCTCCTCGATCACGGGGGTTGCGTTCCAGACCCCCCGCGATAGGTGAAAATCTGCAAAGTAGAAACCATATGATTGTATGGTTATTTTTATATATTTTAAGCCCTTATAAACTCTACCACATTAACATTATTAGAGCCCTTTAGACATGAAATAACACCCTTTAGTCAAAAGTTTAAACTGTGCTCCATGACAAGGCAGAGATGACAATTCTTTCTCACAGTTAAAAGAATGCAAACATATCTTCTCTTCAAACTAGCGCTGTCAGGAGCAAAGAATGTCAGAGAGAGAGAGAGCGTGACAGAAAAACAAACAATCAAAAAAATCAATACGTGCTTTTGGGCTTTTAAGTATGAGCACCGCGATAAAGCAGCCGCAAAGAAGGGAGCAATGTGAAGGTAGTCTTTCAGCATTTTTTAGAGTAGCCTCCTTATCTTCTAAACAAACAGCCCCTCTGCTCACACCCCCTCCGTCAGGAGCAGAGAACATCAGAGAGAGCGAGGAAGATTAAAGCAAACGATCAAAAAAATCATTACGTGCTTTTGGGCCACCGCGATAAAGCGGCATTTCTTAGAGGAGCGTCCATATCCTCTAGGCAAACAGCCCCTCTGCTCACACCCCCTCCGTCAGGCGCAGAGAATGTCAGAGAAAGACCGAGAAAAGCAAACAATCCGCTTGGGAAGCACATCGTATATCATTGAGGAGTTTTAGTTAATATGTAATACATGCTCTGATTGGGTAGCTTCTAAGCCATCCGCCAATAGCGTCCCTTGTATGAAATTAGCTGGGCAAACAAACTGAGGAAGCATGTACTTTAAATTAAAAGACCCATTGTCTGCAAAAATCTGCGAAACAGCGAAAAATCCGTGATATATAGATATGCTTACATTTAAAATCCGCGATGGAGTGAAGCCGCGAAAGTCGAAGCGCGATATAGCGAGGGATCACTGTATTCCATTCTTCTGGTAGATTGTCTTAAGCTCTGTTAGATTGGTTGGTTAGGAAGTGTCTGTAAACTGCCACCTTCAGCTCTCTGCACATAAGTTCTAGTGTAAGATTTGTCTGGACCATTCAAGGATAGTCAGAGACTTGTCCTGAAACCACTTCAGCATTGTATGAGCTGTATGCTTCAGGGTTATCATCTTGCTGAAAGGTGAACTATTGCCCCAGTGTGAGGTCATGTGCATTCTAGAAAAGGTTTTCTTGAAGGACTTCCCCCTATTTCACTGCATTCATCCTTTCCTCAATTCTGACCAGTCCTCCTGTTTTCTGCTGCTCAGAAGTAATCCTATAACATAATGCTGCCACCATTGTGCTATTCCAAAGGGATGCAGTAGGTGATGAGCAGTGCCTGTTCTTCACCTGGCGTAGTTTTTCCCAACGCATTCAGTTTTGACCTCATCAGTCCAGACAAACTTTGCCCTTGTGCTTTCAGTTTTTAAAAGCTGTTTGGAAAACTTCAAGAGCTGCCCTACCCTAAATACCTGATTTCTGAAGTGCTGATGATGGTCATCCTTCTGTCAAGTTCACCCATATCAGCAGGAGACTTCTGGACCTCTTTTAAAGGTGACCATTAGGTTATTGCACACCTCCGTGACCAAGGTCCTTCTTGTCCAGTTACTCAGTTTGGCCAGGTGTCTGAACTCCTTCCATTTCACAATGCTCTTGGGAACACTCAAAACCTTTAGAAATTGTTTTAAACTCAGGCTCTGAAACTATTTATCAAATGTGTCAGAATTGCTACTAGGAATTGCACTAAAAGTCTGACTAGGACAAGAATTTGTCGTACCTCAGAGTAGAAAATGAGAGGTAGTTATGAAGTGTCCTACTCACACTTCCAATAAAGAGAAGGAAGCCACATTTGAGAATGAATGATGTCTCAATTTATGATTCCCTTGGTTGCAACCTGCCAGTAATGGTGACACTTCATAGTTTTCTGATACAATGACTAATGCTTCCCAACTAAGATAATACTCAAAGTAGAGGAAAGACTAAAAAGTAGCTAGATATTACACCAAGCTGCACATAATTGTTTTCTCTTCACAAAATCAAGAATAATACTGTAATAAGCACAGAGGTGGAATTCCTGAGGCACCTATCACCCCCAAAATTACAGTTAACACAAGTAATTGGCACATTTATTTAACAATGAATGATCCACAGACATACTTTAAGAAGAATCACTTTCCCCCTGTTACAACCACAGGAAACGCCTTGTAAAAATAACTTCCTGAACCTAACCATATCAATTCTTGTACTGTTTTTGAAGTTGTGTTTCTTCTTTCAGTGTTCATTTTTCAGAGTTGTGTGCCATGTCTGTCTCTGTGATCCCTCACCTTAATTTTTGTGAGGTTCACCTGCCTTATTGTAACGCAAATGTTCCTTGGGTTTGTGAAATGCAGAGCTCTGCATGCCTTTGTGTCATTTCAGTGTTCATCGCCCATCCAGTCCTGCTTATCTTCGGGGTTATATGTTGGCTGTTACATGAATACAACTTGATTTAACATTACCTCGTATGGAGTTGAGCAGAAATGTTTAAAATCGGCCTGTTACCTTATGCATGTTAAGGGCTTGGTGTGAAATTTGAGAAATGGTTGGTTATGACATGCCCAAATCATCACAATTGCAAAATTTCATTTTCCCTGTGGCCAAAACAAGACATTCATTAAGGCTGACAATGCATGGCTTCTCTGTGTAGGTGGATGAATCATGTAACGTACATAAGATTTATCATGAACATTATTCCGTCTCTGTCAGATCGACCTCTTTTCATGATTTAGTCATTGCCCATAGTTTTCATAGCATTCAGCTTTTCCTGTGATGTTTGTGCCAGTTTCTCCCTGAACGTTGTCATCTGGCAGCTCCTACAGAGTGAGCACAGTCCATGAGATCTCCAAAATTCTGGTGTAGTTAGTAGTTCCCAAAATTAGAAAAACTGATAAAATGCTTTTACTCCTAAGAGTGCAATCAAATTTGTGTCATTATGAGATTTTTTGTTAGGACTGTTTTCCTACTCTGAAGTGTTTGAAAAACACAGGCACTGGTCTTTTAATCATGGAGGATTAGAGAGGGTTCCTTGGACTTCATGGCTTGGTTTTTGCTCTGACATGTGAATTGTGAGATCTTCAGTACACAGGCGTGTGCCTTTCTAAGCTGCATTCAGTCAATTCAGTTTGCGGACTCCAAGTTTTGAAAATAAGGAGTATTAACGCAAACAGAATGCACATGACCACAATTTGGGTTGTCACACCAAAGGGTCTAAATACAGAAATGGAAGAGTTCAGTTTTAGATTTTTAATAAATTTTGCAAACCTTTTTGAAAAACATATGGGTAATTAAGTGTAGACTAATGGGGGAAAAATGTCAAATGTATCCATTTAAAATAAAACCTGATGAGTGTGCAGAAAGACAAGTCTGAATACTTTTTGAATCCAGTATATTTCTGACAAACTAACAAATTTACTGTAATCTCAGTGGGGTATGGCCATTCAGATGTTCTTGTTGTTCCAGAAGGTTAGGTTTTTATCCTGGTCCAGTCGCTTATGGAGTTGACATGTTCCAACATTTGCTAATGAAGTCAGCGAGGTTGTTTTAGAGTTTCCTTCCCACTGCATTAACAGTTGTGTACTTTGGCTGCCCCAGTCACTCCGGATGGCTCAGTAAAACAATTCTTTACTTACCTTTACAAGGAATACTGTATATTAAACGAATACTCCAACCATAACTAATTTTATATGTTAATGAATCTACAGTTTGTGGCTTGTCATGATGACTAAGAAAAATTTTTAATCGTGTTTTTATGGAGAGTGGACATAACAAAGCTTCTGGGGGAACGAATGTCTATGAATACAAATGCTGGACAACAGTAAACAATATAACAACATCCATGAATAAAATCTTGCATTACTCGTGTTGCATAATCTACATTGTCAAGTCATCCGATTGCATGCTCACAATATGGAAAACACAAATTTTTGCTAAAATATTGTAATATTTCATAAATCTCCTGAATCATGCATGCAGAGGAAATGCATTCAAATAGATCTGAGCTTTTGAACTGAAGACCTGTACTTGCTGGTCAAGAGTCTGTTCTCCCAATTTAAAATCTTGTGTGTAAAGGAAGGATTCCTGGTGGGTGGAAAAGTGTGCTCATTCTAGCATACATAAAAAGGTGTGATCTAATGGAGTGTGAGACATAGTGAGCTTTTAGAGCAGGTGATGAGAATGAGTAGCGAACATGGCAGAGAAGAACCAGGGATCAAATGAAAGTCATCAAAATGTGGTGTGGGTTCACACCTGAAAAGGGAACAACAGGCGTGATATTTGTTGTCAGACAAATGCAGGGAGCGCATCAGAAACTACATTCGGTACTTGTAGACCTGGAGAAGGCTTCTGACAGGATGGTGAGGTGGACATTGAAGGAATGGCTATTCTCTGCGGTGAGGTCAGTGTATAGGGAAGCACAAACAGTGAACAGTGGTCAGGACAGCAGGTGGGAACAGAGAGAGCCTTGAGGTGTTGTGGGGGCTGCTTCCGATACCTGTTCTGAGTCTGATGCTTTTTGTGGTACTGGTCGTGATGGAAGTGGCTGAAGGATGATCATGGAAGACATTTTACACCAATGACCTTGATTTAATGGCCAAAAGTGGAGCGGAATGGAGGACAGGATACTGAAATGAAAAAAATGATTGGAAGTGAAAGGACTCAAGGTAAAGATGATCAAGTTAAGTTTATTGTCATGTGAACTTAGTACAATGAAATGTGTACTTGCCTGTCCCCTCAGAACAGTTGAAAAAAGAAAATGCAAAATATACAGTAGTTCGCATGCAACATTGTTATGCCGGCTGTATGTGCAAGTATTCTATATATGTGTGTTTGTGTGTGTATATATGTATACAGTATATAGAACAAGTTAGCCAAACTTCCTATATTTCGCATTACGATATTGAAGCACTGTAGCCGCCAGTCCGCTAGATGGCACCGTTGAGCTGTAAGAATTTATTTTCTAGAATTGAATACTACTTTCTCTCAGACTCGTGGGAAGAAATGGCAGCGGTTAAAGAAGAAAATGGTGAGCTGGATAAAACGGTGGTAAGTTATCATTTGTGTTTTGTCCTTTGCATGAATAATTTTAAAGAAATTAATTTATTGAAGGGCAGACCTGTTGCTGTGCTCAGCCTCGGGCTGCTTGTCAGTTTTTGACGTAGAAGCGATAGGTTTGGAGGTTGAGGTCTTTTGACGACCCTTTCTAATCGTAGTTGTTGAGTTGTGTTTCTGAAAGTCCTCGGGAGAAGAATGGTGAGGATGGAACCGTCAGGCAAGAGGAAAAGATGAGGGTTTATGGAAGTGGTGAGGGAGGACGTGACGGCAGTCGTTGTGGCAAAACATTGTGTAAAAGACAGGGATAAATGGTGACGACTAAATGAGAGCAGCCGAAAGAAGAAGAACGGCCCTCTTTGAAGACAACGTTAACCGTATTGGTTGCGCCTCTTTTGTCACTTTGTGTTGTTTTCTCCATCTTTGTATAAGAGAGCAACTTTTTCAAGGTGCTTGCTCAACCCAGTAATGTCAAACTATTAATTCGTTAAATCCAACAGCAGGAACGACAGCCCTGGACATGTCAGCGGTGCATTGCATGCATGACACGGAGACGGACAGGCACCCGTATCCGCTTACACTCCGTTGATACACTCGCATTTTAGGAACTAAAATGAAAACGATAATAGCTGTGAATTATCTATCTATATCAATGATAGAAAACATAATTTGAAATCATTTGAAGAAGTGGTGTAAAAAGCAGGTAAAACTAACAAGGAACATGTGAAGTCTTTTGGTATTACGCTTAAATGTACGCTACTTTCAAACCCGCCAGCGCCAACAGTCCCTGGTAACTCGGGGCTTTACACCTTGTGCCTGAAGAAGGGGCCTGAGTTGCTTCGAAAGCTTGCATATTGTAATCTTTTTAGTTAGCCGATAAAAGGTGCCATTTTGCTTAACTTCTCGCTACATTCATAATAGCTAGAACTTTACAACACCCTAGTACTACAGGTTTATGCAGTAATTAAATTGGAGGTTTCGCTGAAACTCTGCCTTGCAACATCCAAAACGAAGCAGGGCATTTTCAGTGGATTCAGAAAGTATTCAGATCCCTTCACTTTCTGCACAGTTAATCGTGCTGTAGTTTTAATTTAAATGGATAAATGTTACGTTTTGCTCCGTGGTCTACAGTAGTGATCCATAATAACTGTGTTAAGAAAGGTTTTCAGATTTATTTAATATCAAAAACTGATCACATTTATGGACGTGTTCAAGACCTTTTGGTGTGGCCCACCATTTGATGTTCAGGTGCACAGGCAGGGTGGCACAGTGGTTAAGGGTTTGGATTTCAAACCATGAACTTGTGAGTTGAAATCCCACCACTTACACTGTGTGACCCTGAGCAAGTTTCTTCACCTCCCTGTGTTCCAATTGTAAAAACAAATAAATGTAGCCGATTGTATCATAAATGTTGTAAATCACTTTGGATAAAAGCATCAGGCAAATAAGTAAATATAATGTAATCCTGTTTGCCTTGCATCTCCTTGAGATGTGCCTAGAACTTGATTAGAGTCCTACTGTGGCAAACTGAATTGATTAGACGTCATTTAGAAAGGCATTTGTGTACCTGTGGTATACAAGGTCTCAGAATTGACACTGTATTTCTGAACAAAAAACAGCCCACAAAGTCCAAGGATACTCACTGGATAACATTTGGAGCCAACAGGGGCCACATGTATAAAACTTACTTATGCTCAGAAGCATGTACGTATACGCCATTTCTTACACAGTAGTTGAGATTTATAAAACACAAACTTGGTATGGAAATTGGCATAAAGTTATGGCAAGTTTCAGCCAACAATAAGTTCTGTGCAGACTTTTTTGTTGTTGGCGTTTTGGCGACTCCAAGCGACAGGACCATGAAGTGAACATAAAATCACTTTCCCCTTTAAATGAAGTGCCAGTCACGTTCCAATATTCTTGAACTAATTATATCACAGGTAATAACATGTTTAGTACAGCTGTCTTCAGTCTTGGTAAGAACGCCAAATGCATACACTTAACATTAATTGACTTATTGTGTAGCCCGGGGTAGTGTTGGGCGCTATGACCAAAATTTTATATCACAGTATTTTTCTAAATTACCCCAATTTCACGGTATTCAACGGTATTTTTTTCCCCCATGCATGAGTGGATGTTAACCACATTTTACACTGCAATTACTGCAGTAGACTGGCTAAAAATAACCTATTCCACGGTCATGAGCATTGTACAAAAAGAACATTTTAATGTGCACACAAGAATTAATACAGGTTTGCATGGCCCCACTAATGAAGAGAAGGAATCACATTGCATGACAGTTGCAGTCAAAATTTAGAACCTTTTTTATTGAACACATTTTGCAAACAACTTGAAACAAAAATTTTGACAACATATTTTCAACCATCCAAAGAGGCATTTAGACTTAGTCAAATATCCAGAGGTGCTTGTCAAAGGTTTTATTGCACAGAACATGTCTTAGAAAAGGAATAAATAGTAAATATTTTTTGTAAACCAAGTACACTTTCTGTTAATGTTAACAATCTCTGTCCACTGACACGTTAAAGTGACTTTTTAAACAACTTTACCATCGTTAAACTGCATAATATTTAAACTAATAAATAATAACAATAAAATAAATAATAGTGCAACTTCCAGTAATAATACTATTACTTCAACGCTTCAAGCCCAGGTACATTACACAGTATTCACCAAATAAAAATAAAATAAAACAATTGCAACATGTTGATGACATTTTTAGGCAAATTGCATTAATATGGACCTTCCTTCAAGCAAAGCTACTGTGTATACATAAATAATAAAACTGCAACTTGCATCCATGTTATTTGTGATATAGCAGGTCCCCGTGGGTTCAAAAAAAAAAAAATATGACCAGTTTTTAAATCCAGTTAGCCGTGTCCGTCTCCGTGGGTGCGATTGCACGACCGCAGGGAATTGAGGTAATTGCGGCGAGTCGCACCTGCACATATGGATACATATTTATGGGCTTGCAGGATAGGGGGAAGGAAAAAAGAAAAGAGAACAGAAGGAGGTTAAAGAAGAGAAAAGGCAGTCATGGGAGACAAACCAGATACCAGGAAGGAGAAGGCAGCACGAGCTGAGGCGCTCTAGGGGCTGGTTTGCCCCACTGACTAAGCGTGTAGAGTTGGGCAGGCGAGATATAAGGCAATAATAATTATAATTCATTTTATTTATAAGGCACTTTACATTATTAGTAAATCTCAAAGTGCTACATAAAAATATTTAACAAAAACAAAACAGAGATAAAATAACCATAAATAGTGGCATTCTTGTTAATAAGCTTTCCTAAATAAAGTCTTTAGCTGCTTTTTAAAATAGCCCACAATTTGCTGTGTTCTCAAGTTCTCTGGTAGGGCATTCCAGATCCATGGAGCAGGGACTGCAAAAGCCTCCCAATGCATCCGAGTAGCGACTGAGTGAGCGCGAAGGAAGACGGGAGGTGTGCTGACCTCGGACAGTCTTGCTGCGTAGTGTGGCGGCAGCCAAGATGGGGGTCAGCAGAAAGGAGTTTGTGCTGCAGATGCTCCTCCAGCAACACCAGTGATGGGTGAGCTGGGGAGACAGAAGGTGGTGGGCTGTGATCAAATGAAGAGAGAAACTGCATTTTAACGAATTTATTTATTATGGATTTTATCCCCATGTTTCACTAGTTTTATGGATTTGCTATTTATTTGGGTACTGTGTTTTTTTTGAACACTGCACACTGGATACATGGTTTTACTTTTGACTGTTTTTAATAAAATCATTTTGAGCACTTCGGTTCAACAGACTCCCATGTGGGAAGAGGGAGACTGTAGAGGACCGGCATTGTCACAGTATTGCACAGTACCCAGGTATATTACACAGTATTGGAAACAAAAAAAATAAAACAAGTACAACTTGGCTTGCAGTATTATCCAGTAGTATAGAAACAGTATTCACACAATTGAAAATAGTAATAATCTTTCCACATCTGACCTTTTAAAACCAGAGTATCTCCAGACAACAGACATGACTCCCTTTTTCTGTGTCATCATGTTCAACTTTATCGTCTGCTACAGCTTCAGTTTCGAAATGTTCTCTGTCCATTTTCACCCCGCAATACCTCCACTAACGCATGTACTCCATTGCATGCAAGTTTAGCGGTGTAACCGTGAAAAAGGTCCCCCCAAAACAGTTTGCCACTGCACCACGTTCCAAACATTGTTTAGGCAATTTAAACTGGTGTTGCGGTATAAGAAAAATCCATATCATAACAAAAATAAAAAACGGTTTCCGTTATGAACTAGTATGCCTCCCAGCATTACCCAGGGGTGTCAAACTCCAGTCCTGGAGGGCTGCAGTGGCTGCAGGTTTTCATTCTAACCATCTTATTCATTCGTGACATGTTTTTAATGCTAATTAACTTCTTTTGCTTTAATTTTAATTAACTTCACTCAGGTCCCTTTTGTTGTTTCTTTTTCCTTAATTAGCAGCCAAATAACAATGAGACACAAAACAAGCCGCAACATAATTCGCTCACCTGTGCCCGTCACACAATATCTGAAAATAAAAAAAGGTGAACATCTCAGTAATGTTGATCTCTCAGGTCCCCAAAACGTTTTGGTGGTGTTTTTAGAAAGAACAAAAAATCAACCGTTTTGGAAATTCCTACTGTGGCAGAATGAGAGCAGCAAAAAGCCATGGAATTAAATAATGAATTTAATTAACAGCAAGAATCGGCTTCTCATTAAGAAACTGGTTGGTGTGAAATTGGTTGGTATTTGAAGCAGCAATTTAGCTGTTCAACTGTTGGCTCGTTTTACATCTCATTTCTGTTTGGCTGTCATTTAATGACAAAAAGAATTAATTCAGAGCACTGGATCCGTTAAAACAGGGCTATTATAATGAAGGGAAAAGAAGTTAATTAGCAGTGAAAACTGGTCACTGATTAGGAAAAGGGTTAGAATGAAAATCTGGAGCCATTTTGGCCCTCCAGTCCCGAAGTTCAACACCCGAGGTGTAGCCGGTCAATTTTGCCGATAAGGTGTGTGCTGTGTGTTGTACAACTTAACTGGCAATGGCAGTTTTTGCTTTTTTAGAGAATATAACCAGTGACAGGGTAAGGAGAGTCTTTCAGGGGTAACAATGATTTTTTTGGCTGATGATGATGTCTTATAATTGACTTATAAGCCAAATTAGACTTTCTAGAGCTGTCCTCTTGGAGTTGTGTGCTGAACTGGATCCTACATTACAGAGCCCATCACGCAGGAATCATGCCATCCTTGTTCTGTTACAGGTTTTTAACAACCATAGAGTATTTTGTAACAGCCACTTCTAGGAGTGAACTGCCTGATGCACGCAGTATCCTTAACATCATGGGGAGCAAGTTGAAATCAAAAGGCATTCTGCTGTGACTGCTGATTTTTCTAATGTAACTGGCACAATTTACTGCACACACATTGTGATAAAGACACAATCACAGAGTGAATTTTTTTTTTGTGAACAGAAAGCACTTTCTTTAAATTAATATACAACTAAGGTATGATGCTCAAATGTATCATGTATCTGACTGATGTTGTTGCACAGCTGAACCCAAGATTCCTTTATTTTATCAAATTGTAGTGTGGGAAGCTGACTTTTGTGTCCACATTACAGACAACTTGTGTAATCTTTCATTCAGGGGATTTTTAGGTAAACGGTGATAGAACGGACCATTGGTTCATTAAAACAAAGATGCTGCTGTTTGGATTTGTCGGAAGGTGCACTGCTATGTGGCCCCACAAAATCTTGCTGCATTGTGATGGCTTGTGCAGTACTGCAAAGCATAGCACAGAAACATGGGCGGTTTCAAAACATCAACACACTGGCAATTAAGACATTTGTGAGTTCTATGTTGAATGTAAACAGACTAGTATTGAAACACTGACATTTATTAGGCATTTTTTTTTCCCCCCCAGGTTCATTAAGAATGTTCTTAAAATCTTACGGTTCTGTGCGCACAGCCTGCATTAATTCATGCTGTATACTGGCAGCATTTTGAGCCCTGCATGATGGCACACTGCTATTGGGCTCACCACTCAGCTGCTCCCACTGTTGTTTTTTTCTTTTATTTGTGACTTCTACAGAGTGACGAACAAATAAAGTTTTGTGTGACTCGTCATGGCAGTCAGTAATACCCGAAATTCACATTCATTTTCGTTTTCTGCCTTTTTTCCTCTGATATTCCATGGTTTGTAGTAAAGGTCACTTAGGAACATGACAGTTTTTATGATTATTAGATCATGCATATTGGGAAAAGGATTTTTTTTTTTATGTCATGTGTGGTGTTTTTTTTTTTTTTGTTTTTTTTTGGTGCATGGGAAAGACACTATGTAAATACAATGTATTATTAACATGCACCAATTTTGCCTTTTAAACATAAGCAACATTTTAGATTAGAATCTTAAGTTTTTTCATAAAGCCACAGGACTCTTCCTAGAGTTGGCTATCCACCCAGATGAAATAATTGGAAAAGAAGAGCCTAGTCAGGGAGGTGACATGTAACCCAGTGGACACTCTTAACAGACCTTCAGAAGTCTCCACTGAGATAGGAGAACCAGTTAGAAGAAAAACCTTCTCAGCAGCACTCCCATTAATCAGGAATTTATAGTAGACTTGCTAGAAGGTAGCCACACTTTAGTAAAAGGCATATAAAGGACTCTGAGAGCAAGAGAAAAATGATTATCTGGTCTTCTGGGGCAAAATTTGAACTCCTTGGGCAAAATTCCAAGCACTTTATCTGGTGAAGATCAGGCATCACTCATCACCTGACTAATACTATCCCTGGAGTGAAGAATGTTGTGGGCAGCATCACAATGTGGTGGTGCCTCTCAGTGGCAGGGACAGGGAGTCTGGTCAGATTTGCTTCTTGATAAACAACACACACTTCAATAACAAAGAGAAAGCCAAGGTAAATGTGTAATGTTTAAATAAGACCGGTTCGGCCACGATCCTCCTTTTTAGTGGCAATCCTTCACTCTTTTACAGGGCTCATGCCCGTGCTGCCCTTTGCCGTGCTGGCTGGCTTGTCCTGCTTCTTCTTCCCTTTGATGCTGTTCTCATGACTCAGTTCTTTCTTGCTCTTTTTTCTTCACCCCTCTCCTTTTTCTCATGCTGGCTCCCCTTTATATGTCTCCATGGGTGCAGCACCTCAGTCGCTCACTGCAGAAGGCAGTTGAGACGGACCTCGTCGTCATGTACTGGTGTGTCTCGCCCCAGTTACCGCACCAAACTCCCGGAACTGCACGAGCACGCACACCCACAGAGAGAGAGCCAGCCATTCAATTATTCATTTATTTAAAATCTGGCCGCCTTTTTCTGAGCCTTGGATAATCTGTTTCACATTATCTTATGTATGTATGTATGTCAGTCAGTCAGTCATTGTCCAACCTGCTATATCCTAACACAGGGTCATGGGGGGTCTGCTGGAGCCAGTTCCAGCCAGCACAAGGCAGGAACAAACCCCGGGCAGGGCGCCAGCCCACCACAGCTATGTATGTATGTTCTTTTTTATTTTCAATAATCCTAAAAGTTGAAAATTTTTAAAGGTGAAATTCAAATAGCAGAACATAAACGAAGTACGCAGTCCTGTACTGTGCGTTTTACCAGTACTTTTTCGGATAATTTTTGTTAGCTTGAGATTCATATGTATTCACATGCATTAGGTTTGAAAATCATGGGGAAGACAAAAAAACGCTTGCGTCCTTGCCAGTGGAAAACAGCATTGAAAATAGTTGGATATTAACAAATGCTTCATTTATTCACTCTTTGCACTTTTATGTGTATTTATGATCTGCTGTTTGGCTTTGGTTTTTTTTTAAATAGAGTATTGGAGAACACAGTGAGGTGGATTCTTCTTATTCACTAACACGTCAAAAACTGGAAAACCTCCTGAACAAAAGCATGAGGATTCGGATGACTGATGGTCGCACTCTGGTGGGTCTGTTTTTGTGTACAGACAGGGACTGTAATGTTATCTTGGGATCAGCACAAGAGTTTCTCAAATCCACAGGTAAGTGCAGCTCCTAATAACGTCACCCTTTTGCCCATTTCAATCTATTAGACTTTGTATTTGGTTTGACTACTGATCCATGAATAATTTTATATTGCTGAGATAAAACACTGTATATAAAACTGATTTTACAGTAAACCTTTTATGCAAAAAAGTTACAAAAAATTCATAATTTCTTCTGCCATCTATTTTTCATTCTGAATTAGTGTAGTGTTGTGTTTTTGTTTTTTCTGGTCAATAAAATATACTGCAAAACGGTAAAACCAGTTGGCATCTGTAAATTCATAAATATTTAACCTGTAAATGTGTAGTCTCTTAGGTAGTCAGTGTTTCACTTTGCATATTACAAAAGTTATTTTTCTTCCACTGTTTTTTAGACTGTAATATTTTAGTATAGCTATTACTGATTGATGCATGTGTATTCTCAGATTGTTTAATGTTTAGAATATTTTAAAGGTTTTTTTTTTTATTTATAGTTAAAAGTAACATTCATGAGCTTGCAGTCTGTCAGTGGCAGTTTGTAATGCTGTGAGCTGGGGTGCCACTTAAATATTTTAAAAACTCTTACTTAATTAGGTAATGAAAAATAATCATGAAATATATTTGCTCAACGTGCCTAGTGTCAGCACATGTCAACATCCATTAGAAATTGGTTTCCTAATTGTATTTGATTCATTACTGTATGAATTCCTATATTTCCTGAGTGAAGGGCAACTTCAGCTGCCCTTTAATTGGTTGGTTTCAGATTTTTCCAGGACTGCAGACACTCCCACTTATTGGCAGCGAATTAGTATTGTTCTAGATTTTTTAAATCTAATGTGATTGGACAGTGGTCGATGCACTGTTTTGTGTTCACAACAATGGTTCACAGTTCACACCCTCCATTAACATACGTACAGATGAGAGAGCTCAACTTTAAGTGGAACATCAGAAATCAAAGAAAATTCAGTTATTTCTTTAATGAAAACACCCCTATATAAATTGTTCACTTGAAGATAAAGGAGCTTGGACTGGACCAACTTGACTTAAGAATTCAGCAGAAGGCAAGTGATCGAGGACAAGCTTACAGACTTTTTCCCAAGCAAATTCTGCAGGTGATCAAGACCAGTCTGAGGAGAATAGGTCTACCTGGATAAGCTGGCATATAAGCAGCTCTGCGATCGACATGTTAGAGCATTTCAGACATGTATCCTGATGACCAGTCCATCTGCCCTGGGTGTGTGGTCACAGTGTGCCCACAAGGTTGGTGAATAGTGGGCATTTGAGTTGCCTCTGAGGTAGAGAGGGGTGGGCAAAGGGGTGAAGCAGCTTGGAGATGCCACCAAAGTGTTAAGTGCTGTGTCATGTGAATGCTGATCTCGGAGCTCCTTTTTTACCGGTTTCTCCAGTAGTCCTGCCTCTTCAGGAAGTTTAGCAAGTGTATGAGATTCACTGTATATTTGTTTGTGGTTAGTAAAATAGTGGTGTGCCTTGGGATGATTTTGTTATAAAAGTGCCACTACAGAAAAATTAAGTTTAGTAAACACTGCACAATAGTCTGAAGCTTTTTTTTTTTTTTTTTTGTCAGGCTTAGTGAAATGATTAATCAGAAAGTAATTCAGAAATTTCAGGACTAAAGGAAAGGTGGGCAAAATTTATTTTCAAGGAAAATATAGAAATCCTGATGATAAAGGCAGAAAAAGATGTAGGTTGAACTAGTGCCATGGTGTAGTACAAAACGGGTTGGGGGGCGAGTTACACTATATGGACAGATGTATTGGGATGCCTGACCATTATACCAACAGGGACTTTAATGACCATGCATTCAAATACACTTTAATGTGGACTTGGTCCCCACTTTGCAACTATAACATCTTCCAATCTTCTTGGATAGCTTTCCTCAAGATTTAGGAGTGTTTCTGTGGGAATCTCAGTTCATTCATTCTGTAGAGCATTTATGAGGTCAGGCACTGATGTTGGACGAGAAGGCCTGGCTCTCAGTCTCCGTTCCAGGTCATCCCAAAGGTGATGGGGTTAAGGTCAGGGCTCTGTGCTTAATTAATGCCAGTGGAAGTTTGAAACTCCTCAGCAATGGAATCAACAGCGTGTTGGCAACGTTTACGCACCATGCAACTTGGCAGTCGTTGACCAAGCACTTTGACCTTACTTGGTCTTCTGCTTTGTGGCTGAAGTTGCTGTATTTCCTAAATTTCACATACCGTCTTATTGCAAAGGTGGTATCCTATCACAGTACCATGCGTGAAGTCACTGAGCTCCTCTGAACTACCCATTTTGTTTCACAAATGTTTGTAAATGGAGCTTGCATGCCAGGGTGCTTGATTTTATACACCTGTGGCAATGGGTCTGATTGAAACACCTGAATTCAACAATTAAGCATCGTGTCCCAATATTTTTGTCCATATAGTGTTTTTTTAAGATGTGAGGTTTTGTGAATCTTAAATGTGAATTTCTGCCAAGGGAGGGAAGCCTGGCAAAGTTGCATGGGACTGGGCAGATTGGCAGCAAGTGTTGAATAAAATTAGGGTGAGAATGACTCTGCAGTTGTGGTAAGTGATAAACTGGGACACAAGACTTGAGAAAAATCAGAGGATTAGTGATTGTATGATATGGATTTATGGAATACAGTGGAAACAGCCAAGGACTGGGCACTCTATTAGCAGATGCAGAATAGGATTTGGATTGGACTTATGCTGTGGATGTGTTATAGGAAAGATGAAGGTACACGTTATTGGACTATTAATGAGGTGGGGTGTGAGGATATTATGGTGTGAGTTTTGGCAGAATGGGGAACTGGGCAAGTTGGCAGAGGATGGGGAAACTTAGGGACAGATGTAGTATAAATTTTAGGAATGGGTGCGGCTGTTCCTTTTCACATCTACCTGTATAGGGCAAGTTATGGGAAAATTAAGAAACTGTGGATATCAAGTAATGAAGTTTTGGAGCACAGTGGAAATGAGAAAGTTGGCACCAGATTGGGCAGCATAATGGAAAGGGTATAATACATTATAGCCTAAATTTGTACAATGAGTCTGATACTGGACGGGCCAAGATGTGAATTGACTCTATAATGAGTAATGCAAGAGCATGTGGAATGACCAGATAGATATATATGAAAGGTACTGTATAATGAATTGATGTGAAAGGCTCTGAATAATAGATAAGTGCTGCTTCAGTTTGTCCCTCCAAAAACTGTGCACCTGGCCAAATTTTTTTTTTCACCAGCCCAATTGCAGTCTATCATGTAAAAAGTTAAACAAAGAAGGCAACTATAGGATGAAAATATACTTAGTTTTTAAAAAAATATGATTTCTGTGTTTAGCTTTTTATTTATTTATATTTATATATATATATATATATATATATATATATATATATATATATATAATAATATATATACACACACACAGTGGAGTACGGAAAGTATTCAGACCCCCTTCAATTTTTCACTCTTTGTTATATTGCAGCCATTTGCTAAAATCATTTAAATTAATTTTTTCCTCATTAATGTACACACAGCACCCCATATTGACAGACAAAAAAAAATTTTTGAAATTGTTGCAGATTTATTAAAAAAGAAAAACTGAAATATCACATGGTCCTAAGTATTCAGACCCTTTGCTGTGACACTCATATATTTAACTCAGGTGCTTTCCATTTCTTCTGATCATCCTTGAGATCACCTTCATTTGAGTCCAGCTGTGTTTGATTATACTGATTGGACTTGATTAGGAAAGCCACACACCTGTCTATATAAGACCTTACAGCTCACAATGCATGTCAGAGCAAATGAGAATCATGAGGTCAAAGGAACTGCCTGAAGAGCTCAGAGACAGAATTGTGGCAAGGCACAGATCTGGCCAAGGTTACAAAAAAATTTCTGCTGCACTTAAGGTTCCCAAGAGCACAGTGGCCTCCATAATCCTTAAATGGAAGGCGTTTGGGACGACCAGAACCCTTCCTAGAGCTGGCCGTCCGCCAAGCTGAGCTACCGGGGAGAAGAGCCTTGGTGAGAGAGGTAAAGAAGAACCCAAAGATCACTTTGGCTGAGCTCCAGAGATGCAGTCAGGAGATGGGAGAAAGTTGTAGAAAGTCAACCATCACTGCAGCCCTCCACCAGTCAGGGCTTTATGGCAGAGTGGCCTGTCGGAAGCCTCTCCTCAGTGCAAGACACATGACAGCCCGCATGGAGTTTGCTAAAAGACACCTGAAGGACTCTGAGATGGTGAGAAATAAGATTCTCTGGTCTGATGAGACCAAGATAGAACTTTTGGCCTTAATTCTAAGCGGTATGTGTGGAGACAACCAGGCACTGCTCATCACTTGTCCAATACAGTCCCCACAGTGAAGCATGGCGGTGGCAGCATCATGCTGTGGGGTGTTTTTCAGCTGCAGGGACAGGACGACTGGTTGCAATCGAGGGAAAGATGAATGCGGCCAAGTACAGGGATATCCTGGACAAAAACCTTCTCCAGAGTGCTAAGGACCTCAGACTGGGCGAAGGTTTACCTTCCAACAAGACAATGACCCTAAGCACACAGCTAAAATAACAAGGAGTGGCTTCACAACAACTCTGTGACTGTTCTTGAATGGCCCAGCCAGAGCCCTGACTTAAACCCAATTGAGCATCTCTGGAGAGACCTAAAATGGCTGTCCACCAGCGTTTACCATCCAACCTGACAGAACTGGAGAGGATCTGCAAGGAGGAATGGCAGAGGATCCCCAAATCCAGGTGTGAAAAACTTGTTGCATCTTTCCCAAGAAGACTCATGGCTGTATTAGCTCAAAAGGGTGCTTCTACTAAATACTGAGCAAAGGGTCTGAATACTTAGGACCATGTGATATTTCAGTTTTCTTTTTAATAAATCTGCAACAATTTCAAAAATTCTTTTTTGTCTGTCAATATGGGGTGCTGTGTGTACATTAATGAGGAAAAAATTAATTTAAATGATTTTAGCAAATGGCTGCAATATAACAAAGAGTGAAAAATTGAAGGGGTCTGAATACTTTCCATACCCACTGTGTGTGTGTGTATATGTGTGTGTATATATATATATATGTGTGTGTATATATATATATATATATATATATATGTGTATATATATATGTATATATATATATGTATATATATATATATATGTGTATATGTATATATGTGTGTATATATATATATATATATATATGTGTGTATATATGTGTATATATAATATATTTACAGTATATATGATAAAGCAGTAAGTAGTGTAAGAAAGTTAGGCTTAGGGTATTAATGAGTTCTTGCCACATTTCCAGAAGGTTTTGAGTGGATCCTCTTAAAAATAATTAGATTTTTTTGCAGTTTTTCCAAATGAATTGCTTTTCTCGCTGAGTTCTAGAAGGTGAATTAAGATTCCAACAGTGGAGCAGAAAACATCTACTTGTAAGTGCTAGTAGTGTGGTACAGGATATTGTAGCCAGTTTCTAATGACACACTTTAATCCTGCCTAGTAGACCTTCACATACAGCCGTTAATACTTCAGAAGTGATTTTAAATCCAAGGCTGTCTAAAGCCATCTAAGACATACGCAAAACATTTACTGGTTTTGTCTTCTTTAGAAGTCTCTCTAAATCTTAACATAATTCTTTTTTTTTTGTAAAAACTTGATTGCTATGTATGGATTGTAATAAAATTAATAAAAAAAAGTCTCTCTGGCTTTGAAGGGTAAAGTTTATGAAAGAGCGAGACATGTATTAAAACTGGAAGGTATAGAGATGAGTGATCAGATGGACAAGTGGAGTGACATAGAGTGAGAAGCTGACAAATGCTTACTTAAGGTATGAGACCTGGTGTGTAGGTGATAGGAAAAACAGATGGAGCTGGTTTGGGCACGTGGCCTGAAAAGCAGAGAATGATTGGGTGAAGAGGTGCACCAAGATGGAAGGGATGAAGTCTAGAGGGACGCTGAAGAATTCATGGTTGGTGGTGTCAGATGATATGAAAAGAATGGATCTCGCCCCAAAGAATGTCCAGCATAAAAAATAAAATTGGATGAAGGATGTGGTTAACCAGCTAACCTTGTTATACCCAGGAAATCTCTATTAAACCAGTGATGATGAAGAAGAATTGAACTCTTACCTTTATTATTGACAGGTTTTATGTTATGGTGAAAATACAGAAATCAACTGAAAAAATGTGTTTGCTAAATTTAATTGGATTGTATACTAGCATTTGTGTATGTTACGTGGGGGGTAGTTCAGTGCTTGTTTGTCTTGGATTTTTAATATTTTTAGTCTTTAATAATCCGACACATGCCTGCTAATAGGTAATGCTGCACACTAGAGAAGTACAAATCAGCATTTATTGTGTCCACTGGTTTACTTACAGTGTTTGAGGAGACCTTTAATTGCTTCCATTAATGCCATATTTTAAATATGGTGGCATAACAGCTACTTGGAAGGTAATTGGGTGCCAGTAAAGATTTAATCTTGATACTATGTGATAGTGGAAGAAGATCATTACATAGTTTAATCTCTGCATGCTTCTCTGTTGACCCTGCTATATATTTGAATGTGTGGATTATCACAGTTCACAGCAGAATTTTATGTTGAGAAGTAAATATTGCTCGTCATTGTTTTGTGGTTTGATTCTCTTGTTAGCAATAAACAAGAAGCTTTATTTCTGGGGTCTTAGAGAGATGATTTAATTAAACTCACTGTAGTGTTTTTTTTCTTCTTCTCCTCGCAGATTCATTTTCCCAGGGAGAGCCAAGAGTCTTGGGTCTAGCGATGATCCCAGGGCACCATGTTGTGTCTATTGAAGTTGAATCAGAAAGTTTGGTAACATCTCAGTATCTATGATTGTATTGGGAGAAGTTGACAATAGCAAATGAGACATCAGGACTGCTACGTTGCAGAAGCATAGCAGTTGCAAGTGAAACTGCAGACTTGTTATAATTTTTTTTTTTCCCCCGCGATCTTGAGGTAAACTGTACAAAGAGGGCTATCACCTCAGATAACCACAGCAACAATGAAGCTGCCATTTTGAAGAACTTTTATTCCTTTGTTTCCAGATTCTCTTTACCTTTGTGAAAAATCTTTGGAGTAGCAAAGTTGGAGACTTTGTATTTTTTTTGCCCTTTATTTTGTGCAGACATTTTTAAGTTTGATTCCCTAAGTTTTGTTTTTCCTTTTGGTCAATTTGAATAGCTTGACTATCAAATTGTATAAATATTTAATTGTATGTGCAATAAATTACATTGGTTTCTTTTTTCCCCTGCCTCAAAAGAGTATAGCAATGTGTCACATGCTTCATAAAGTGGGATGTATAGAAGTCAACTATTATTCAGAATTTTTTTTATTGCAAAAATGTCCTTAAAAACATAATAATGTGCATATTCTTCATTTTGATCCTCTTTTTGCAAATCTTTGCTCATCAGTTTTTTCTGAATCTTTCCTTTACAGTGTGACTGACTTGTCACTTAATAAGAACATTAGGTTAACAAATAGAGGACACCATTCAGTCCATCCAGCCATAATAGCTAAGCTGACCAAGTGTCCCATGATGTATGACAGCATGTCCAGTAATCCAAATAAGTGAGTGCATTTAAAAGCCTTCCAGAGATGGGGAGTGCTCAGGTTTTCCGTCTGTTTCATGCTACAGTTGGTTGTGTTTTAAATGGAATACTCCTCCCAAAAAATATTTTTTTATATGTTACTTACCCCATGTGGTTTGTAGCGATGGCAAAAAAAAAAAAAGTTCTAATCCCGTTTGTTAATAGAGAACAAAGATGGCACCATTTTTGATATAAAGGGAGCCCGGGGTGACCAATGCTGGAAAATGGCAGTCAATGCCAAAAAGTCCATACAAATCTCGCATTACTCTTATTTCATAATCCACATGTCAAGTCTTCCAGTTGTATGCTAAAGGTGTGTGAAATGCATAATTTTTTTCCCCTAAAATATCATTAATCACTGTGACACTAGTCTAGAAACGGGAAGCCCCTTCGCAGCACTTTTGAATTGAAGACAGTACTCCTAACCAGTGAATGATGGGGAGAGGTGAGTCTTCATTTCAAAAGTGCAGGAGCTTCCTGTTTGTGGACTGCTTTCACTTTCAGGAGGGTTTTTTTTTTTTTTATATTTTAGCAGAATATTCCAGGCGTATGCTGAAAGTGCGCAAAACGTGTGATTACTTGGTGTAAAGTGAGTTTTTTTGGCAAACATTTTGATATTTGCTATTTTTGAAGACGGTAATGTCTGTCCTGAAACTGGACTGAGTTCATGGTGCCCCAGATCTGCAAATACTTAGTACTGCTGCACTCTAGTGTGGCAGGAGAAGGCATTTACTTTGTAAGGCAATGAATAAATAAACAAATATTATTACTAACAAGTTGAATACATAAAGAATCTTAATGCTAATAAATTGTTTGAACAAATACACCTCTAATGTCATACAGTCCTTATATGCTAACACTTGGGCATTGTGCATCGAGGGAAAGGTTAGTACATGTGACAGGGGCCTGACAAATGACTCCGCCCACATCAGTCCCTACCCCATCCCACAATGAGGGTAGTTGATTTTGGCAGGGCCATCTTAATCTATGGGCACTGGTTGGGGACCCAGGAACATAAGGGCCCACAATGTTTCTGATGCCTGTGCATGTTTCTGTTTTTGCTGTCAAAAATGGGGCCCCAGTGCACTGCTTTGCCCTGGGGCCTGTGATGATATTAAGACAACCCTGGATTTTGGAGCAGTTCATTCACATAGCACGTCCCTTTGTGCCCACCCTCGGTGGATGACTAAAGTAACACTCCCAAAATTACAAAGCATTTCAATGCAGCCCACATGAGGGTCTTGCCAGATCTTTTGCTCGGATAAGCTCCTTTCTTTATATAGTGTCCTCCTTTCTGTTGATCTTGATCTTTTTCCCTCAAGTGGTCACTCTACTAGTTCGCTAAAGTCATGACGCAAACTGGCCTTCATGAATCTCAAGACACCTTTAGTTTTCTTTTGCAGACGGCAGTAGCATGCTTGACATTTAGTCTTCTGTAATTCTGAAGAACAGACTGTTCAGGAGCAATTTGCACTGGATATCCTGATCTCCCATTAAGCTCTCAGTTCTCCTAAAGTTATAGGAAATAATGATACATAATGGTAATGGAAACTGGCTGTAGCTGGAAAAACCCATCTTTAAAGGTTTAAAAAGTTGTAGGCTTAATTAGAAAAATGAATTTAGAGCACAGGGTGTACACGCTGAGAGCACGATATTCTTCACGTTTCATCCTAATTGAACTGCTTTGGAGTGAAAATGTATTTTCCAGACCAGTGCTT
Source organism: Polypterus senegalus (assembly GCF_016835505.1). NCBI lineage: Eukaryota > Metazoa > Chordata > Cladistia > Polypteriformes > Polypteridae > Polypterus > Polypterus senegalus. The sequence continues at coordinate 41,118,448 of NC_053156.1, read as the reverse complement.
GTATGCCTGCCATTTTACAGCATAAACTGTAAAATGTATTAAACAGACTTATTTTGTATATCTTGTATGTTTTAATATTATGGTTGGCTATTTTCTCCAATTTTTTTTAGCTACTGAGCAATAATGGTCAATATTTGCTAGTAACAGAACAGAGCTGTCTTCTCACTTTCTCTTTGTTATAATATCCATCCATTATGAGATTCTTTAAATCCTAATAACACTTCTGCAGGCAGTGTGGGGTAGTGGCGAAGGCTTTGGATTTCAATCGCTGAGGCTACGGGTTCAAATCCCGCTACTGACACTTTGGGACTGTGAGCAAATCGCTTCACCTGCCTGTGCTCCAATTGGAAAAACAAAAGAAACACCTTGGATAATGGTGTCCACCAAATGAAAAGTAAAGTCTAGCATTTGTGGTACAATTAATTCCATGTGGAAGCATCCACTTATTAATGTGGTTGAAGCTGATGTCAGATTCCACAACTCCTAGTCAGAGGGGATGTCAGAATTGATGACTGCTGTCGCTGATGGTAGTGTTGATTTACATGACAAGAAATCTCAGGGCATGTCAAATTACACAACATTATGATGACTTCCCAGCACAGATTCAGTTTTAAAATTATCGTGAGCTCACTCCTTTTTTTGAAAGCCAGTAATGCTGCCTGGCAGAGAGCAGTCCTGTGAAAATGGTTTCTTTTTTTTCCCTATTCTATCTTAGTAAGTGAAACGAACAGCATCAGACCAACAAGCTTCACTTCTTTTTATCAGCTCCAAACCATATGTGTTCCTTATTCTTTGTAGCTCCATTATATGCAAGTTGTACTTCTGGCTGAGCACTGATTGGTTCTTAGCTCTCATGCACACAAATCCACCCCTACGACATTTTAATTTTGGCAGCCCAAGTCACATTGCTTAGACGGAGTCACTGGGTTATGTCAGACTACATGACTTGCGATCAAGAGAGTCTGCCATGATTGCCCCCAACCCACTAAGATTACATAAATGAAATCTGTGACCGGAAACCATTGATGAGTTGTGTAAGGTGACGGAGCCTTCACACAAAACTTGCAAGCAATTTGGTTGAGCTGCAGACGTAGACAAATTTAACTTGAAAATAATGAAAGTGATTGGCATCCATTGCAGACTTTGCTTTAGAGGTTTGATTCAACAGAAAAATTCAAATAATAACACAAACGAAAATAAGACCCTTAACCTAATATTTTGTTGTTCAACTGTTAGAGACAAACAAGCGATTTCTGGAGCTGTTAGTGAGACTTGTGCACCAGTCAACAGGGAGTGTAGCCCATTCGTCCTGAGCAAACAGCTCCAGTTTTGTCAGGTTTGAAGGGGGCCTTTTCCAGACTGCATGTTTCAGGTCTTTCCATAGATGTTCAATGCGATTCAGATCAGGGCTCATAGGAGGCAACTTCAAAATAATCCAATGTTTTGTTCTTCACCATTCTTGGGTGCTTTTAGCTGTGTGTTTTGTCTCATTATCCTGTTGGAGGATCCATGACCTGCGACAAAGACAGAGCTTTTCTTGATGGTCTCGAGATTTGATTTTTCTCTGCACAGACGCAGCAAAGCAGTTTCAAAACAACTAAGCCTCCTCTGTGTTTCACAGTTGGTGTATTATTGTGTTATTTCCCACTACTTACCCTTTACCTAGGGGTAATTGTACTCATCAGGTTCATTACTGGGATGGTCTACACACACACATACATAGATATGCACATACACACAGAAACTCAACAGTGCCCTATGAATGACACACACAGAGCTGGGTAACCTCTAGCACTTTAAACTACACAAGTATCTTAGGAATAACACAGCCTGTCACTCTCTTAGCGCTTCAAGTGTATCCAGAAAGTATTCACAGCGCATCACTTTTTCCACATTTTGTTATGTTACAGCCTTATTCCAAAATGGATTCAATTAATTTTTTTTCTCCAGAATTCTACACACGACACCCCATAATGACAACATGAAAAAAAGTTTACTTGAGGTTTTTGCAAATTTATTAAAAATAAAAAAACGAGAAATTACATGTACATAAGTATTCACAGACTTTGCTCAATACTTTGTCGATGCACCTTTGGCAGCAATTACAGCCTCACGTCTTTTTGAAGATGATGCCACAAGCTTGGCACACCTATCCTTGGCCAGTTTCGCCCATTCCTCTTTGCAGCACCTCTCATGCTCCATCAGGTTGAATAGGAAGCATCGGTGCACAGCCATTTTAAGATCTCTCCAGAGATGTTGAATCGGATTCATGTCTGGGCTCTGGCTGGGCCACTCAAGGACATTCCCAGAGTTGTTCTGAAGCCACTCCTTTGATATCTTGGCTGTGTGCTTAGGGTTGTTGTCCTGCTGAAAGATGAACCATCACCCCAGTCTGAGGTCAAGAGCGCTCTGGAGCAGGTTTTCATCCAGGATGTCTCTGTACATTGCTGCAGTCATCTTTCCTTTTATCCTGACTAGTTTCCCAGTTCCTGCTGCTGAAAAACATCCCCACAGCATGATGCTGCCACCACCATGCTTCACTGTAGGGATGATATTGGCCTGGTGATGAGCGGTGCCTGGTTTCCACCAAACATGATGCCTGGCATTCACACCAAAGAGTTCAATCTTTGTCTCATCAGACCAGAGAATTTTGTTTCTCATGGTCTGAGAGTCCTTCGGGCAAACTCCAGGCGGGCTGCCATGTGCCTTTTACTAAGGAGTGTCTTCCGTCTGGCCACTCACCATAAAGGCCTGATTGGTGGATTGCTGCAGAGATGGTTGTCCTTCTGGAAGGTTCTCCTCTCTCCACAGACGACCTCTGGAGCTCTGACAGAGTGACCATCGGGTTCTTGGTCACCTCCCTGACTAAGGCCCTTCTCCCCTGATCACTCAGTTTAGATGGCCAGCCAACTCTAGGAAGAGTCCTGGTGGTTTCAAACTTCTTCCACTTATGGATGATGGAGGCCACTGTGCTCATTGGGCCCTTCAAAGCAGCAGAAATGTTTCTGTAACCTTCCCCAGATTTGTGCCTCGAGACAATTCCTTTGACTTCATGCTTGGTTTGTGCTCTGACACGAACTATTAACTGTGGGACCTTCTATAGACAGGTGTGTGCCTTTCCAAATCATGTCCAATCAACTGAATTTACCACAGGTGGACTCCAATTAAGCTGCAGAAACATCTCAAGGATGATCAGGGAAACAGGATGCACCTGAGATCAATCTTGAGCTTCATGGCAAAGGCCGTGAATACTTATGTACATGTGACTTCTCAGTTTTTTTATTTTTAATAAATTTGCAAAAACCTCAAGTAAACTTTTTTCACACTGTCATTATGGGGTGTTGTGTGTAGAATTCTGAGGAAAAAAATGAATTTAATCCATTTTGGAATAAGGCTGTGACATAACAAAATGTGGAAAAAGTGATGCGCTGTACTTAGCCTTTAATAAACCTTGCAGCAGTGAGTGTATGGCAGACTTCTAGCTGTACCAGGTGCTCAAAGAAATCTACCTTATTACTTCAATTACTCTACAGTAGACATTAAGACAAAGCATAGAAAGTTAAAAGCAGTGTGGTATTTATTACCCTTTGCTTTTCCCTCAATACAGCTTGAGGCGTCTCCTGAATTTCTGCTTGGTTCAAACAGAAGGTACTGATACTGGTACAATTCAGGAAAACAGATTGCCTTTGAAGTTAACTGTCCATGCATGTGACCTGTATTTAAGTTCATCTGTTGTTTTGTCTTGAACAAAATATCATGAAAATATGGACAGATTTTGTACCCCACAACAGTAGGTATGGTGATCTTTTCTTTGAAAGCTTAATTTTATGGTTGTCTACATAGAGCTAATGGGATATGCTAAAAAGCTCAAGTTTGGTCTCATCTGTCCAAAGGACATTCTCCCAGAAGCACTGTGGCTTGTCAATATGCATTTTAGAAAATTCTAGTTTGGCTTTTTGATGTTTTTTGTTTTTTCAACAGTGAAGTCATCCTGGGTCTCCTTCCATTGAGTCCACTTTTACCAATAAATTGATGGTTGGCATGATGAGACACTGATGGACCTTGACTTTGCAGCTCAGCTTGAATCTCTTTGGAAGTTGTCTTTGGCTTTTTCTCTACCATTCTCACAATCCTTCGTCGATTTTCCTCTTGCAGGCATGTCCAGGAAGGTTGGCTACAGTCCCATGGACATTAAACATCTTAATAATATTTGTAACTTTTGTCACAGGAACATCAAGCTGCTTGGAAGTGGTCTTCTAGCCTTTGCCATGCTGGTCTTTACTGTTTCTGATCTCTTCAGACAACTCTCTCGTTTGCTTTCTGTGGTGCATGTTCAGTGTGGGACACACAATGATACCAAACAGCAGAATGACTGCGTTTCTAAATTTAAATGATATGAATGACTAATGCACAACTGGAGACAAGTGTGATACTATTTAAAGAAAATGGCTACTTTGAGAAAAATCGCTCTATGCAAATTATTTATAATCTTTTCTAAGGGTACCAACAATTGTGCCCAGGCCATTTTAGAATCTCTTTGTGGAGTAAGCAACACCTGATCTCTTTTCACACTTGTTTTGCTCTACTTGACATATCAAAGACATGCAGGTACACAGGCGACAATCGCTTCTCATTTTATCACATTTCAGAAGGCATACAGCGCGTCTTCAATGAGCAGTCAGGTGACCAACACATTTGTCCTTGTCTGTAAGTTTTATGGAGAGCAGCTTTGTAGATATTGTTCAAGTGTTAAATTTTGTGTTAAATTTTTTAAAAGTGTGAACATGCTTAATTGAAGCTTCAAGGCAGACTGGAATCAAGGCTGTACAGTGCAACACTCCATATCCAGCATTTTTAGGAACAGTCAAAAAGTGGCATGCAGCCACAGCTCCACAGCAGACTGTCCACCAGGGCGGATGTCGACTTTTGTCAACAGGGGGGGCTGATGGCAGTAATGAACTGTAAACAGTGACAAAACCCAATGTTACGTTATTGTTCGACTTTCTTTGGTAGAAGGAAAGTTAGCGTCAGTGGTTTGAACAAGATTCCCTGTGCTCACATGAGTAGTGATGAACAAACAGTGGCAAAAATGGCATTGGCATCTGGCGTGAGATTGATGCGAAAGCACAAACCAAAACACTCCATGCATGACGTTTTCCATTTTAACGCTGAATTGGATTCTGACTTGTCGGGCTCGGATTTTGATGCAAGTGATATGCACATCAAGATCGAAAACAAAAATGAGGTACCAGCATCAGCTGATTGTGGTGCTGAACATGTTTGTGTAACTGACATGCCTACGACAACTTTCACCTGGGAGGGCTGGTCTTACACCTCTTGATTTGTGGATTGCCTAAACTTGGAGTGTTACAGTTTGACCAACTTCGGCCTCGAGAACATGGTTCTGAGACATTTCTCTGCAGAAAACATGCAGTTCCTTCCATAATTTGATTTTGTTCTATAAATCGGTATGAATGGTGACCGTTGCTGGGCTGAATGGCCTGCTCTCATCAGAACATGTCTAACATTTGGGTTTTTTGTTTAGCTCCATGCTTATTAAGCATGGATTCCCAGCCTGGAACCCCCAACTGTCTTTTCACATTCACTGTTTTCACACCAGCCCCTAATAGGATTAAGTAAACTTGAGAATTCGACATGTCTAATTGGGGGAACGACACATCTGAGGTGGTTATTTTATCTTTGGTTAAGTCATTACTGACCCCTTACTTTCACAATGGACACTCTGGAGTCTATTAAGCTGTAACTTGAATAATTCCGCTCCTTATCTTTTTCCCGATGTTTCTCAGACTCCAACTTACCCTAATTACAATCATCCCAATAAACAGCTCATAAAGATTGTTCAAAAACTATAGCGCCATCATGTGTCAGCTGTCTGCAGTTGCAGCAGCTTGAAATACCTGGAGGGAGCCAAGCCATCCGTCACAGGTTCTACTCGCTCGCACTTTCACCCTCATTTCTTACAAGCCCTATGTGGGAACTGTGAAAGACACAATATAAAATTCACACAAACTGTGTTATTGTTTGCAAGTATTTATTTGAACTAGTGGCTCAAACCTGGTTATAAATTTAACAGTTCAAAGGACAGTAGGAAACTCTTGTAACACCAGCTCACCTTTAGCTCGGAATGAATTTCAGAAGTTAGAGGAACATGGAAGAGGACCCACAATTCACACTCAGTTGTCGTGTTGAGGTGGACTGATGGGGTTCAATTACTTAACTGTTTTGGTGGACAAAAAACTTACTTTGAACTCACAGAAGCTGCATCCTTTTCTTAAAAAGTCTTGCTATCAACACGCAGGGACCCTAATATGGGTTCTGAGGAGGAGCACTGCATGGAGAATACCAGATTCCACAATGGACCCCACAATGTTAAGGAAGGCCAAGTGAATTTAATCCTTGGACCCCTACAGCCAGAAATGAGAGATGACTTCAACATGAGATAAACACATTTGTGTCCATCACTTTAAAGCCATTGCCATTGTTGTCCATTAAGTGGATCGTTCCAGTCATGTCCACCCAATAAGAAAGGACTGTCTGCTGAACCTTCTAGGTGTTACATACTGGCTGGGATGAGTGATTTCTTCTCTTCTGACCCATCATGGGGATTCTTGTTTTTTCGGGAAGCATCCTGCTTTATACTTTCAACAATCAAGAGTACGAAGCTCACTGCAGTCACACAGCTTCCAATGATTTCAGGGACCCCAACCGGATCCTTCAGTGTGACTGACTGGATAATGAAGGAGGTCACTACTTCGGACTGCAGCAGGCCACACACCAGGACAGGGTGAATCATGGTGACAGCATAGTTGGAAGCCATGAATATGACAAGTCCCAAGAGAGCAATGGTGAGCATACAAACCCAGGATATGACCCTACCTGGCCAGACCAGTGGGATAAACAGAAGGGCAGGACCACAGATCAAGCAGCCCACTACTCCAAACAAAACGAGAGCCCCATGAAATTTGGCCTTGTGTGTGAAGGACTGAAAAATACTCAAACCAACGGATCGGGCCGCTCCCCCCAGGCAGGCTAAGGTGTACCCTAAGAAGACATTCAAATCAAGGTTGGAGTGACTGTGAATGAAGCCTGGGAGCGTTGAGATGAGCAGACCCAATAAAGTACAAAAGAGCCCCATGTAGGTGCAAGCAGAAAGGCTGAAATTAGCAATGCACAGCACTATGACCGTAGACGAGATTGCGTAAGAACCTTTTGTTACAGTGGTCGTGAGGCCCATAGGCACGTCTGTGAAGGAGGTGTATGCACAGCCCATACAAATGAGCTGGATGAGGCTGAAAATGAGACCACGTGGCCAAGTCTGTTTGGGGCCCAAACACATCCAAGTCCGGTTCTTGCGGTGACACAGCAGGAAGATGGAGACCAAAAGGTGAAGGAGGGAACAGAGCAGGAGGATCTGCAGCATTGAGATGTTCTCGGAGTCTTCAGGCAGTCTGATCAGGATGGGGATGAATCCCGACAGCACCCCACTGGCCAGCAGCGCTGCCAGGATCCCTTTCGTGGAGCTGAAGAGCTTACAGCAATGGGAAGGCTTCTTCACCGGGGTGTCTCTCCTGTCTTCACCTTCGGACTCTTCAACTGATGAGTTAAAGTCATATGACCACTCCTCCTCGTCTGTTATGACCTCCACAGTCCAGGCATCAGTGGCAGATTGACTGGAAAACAAGGACAAATCACATTTATGTATTTATTTGGCAGAAACAGCAAATGTTTTCGGATTTCTTCATTTGGAGAATTGTGATGGACTCAGAATCACATGCACACACAAAACTGGGATAAAATGAGTAATCCAGTTAAGGCAGTGGTTCTCAATTTGTGGGGATGCGAAGAAATGCGAAAAAAAGAAAACAAGAATCGAAAATATGAATAATACATCTATTGAAACCAAAACAAATTAACTTAAACTACATTACATACTAGAAAAATAAATATAGAGTTGGATAAATGTCAATAAAAGTTAAGTAGGTATAATAAAATATGCATCTATGATATATCATTAATTAAAAAAGAACAAATTGGTATTAGTGGGCTCCTTTCAAAAAAAGTTAGGGGGGTGTGATTAAAACTGTTATGAAAACTCGGGTCACAAATACTTAAAGGTTGAGAAACGCTGAGTTAAGGCAAAAATTAAGTAGCCCCCATTTACATGCGTGGGTCCCCTAACGGAGTTCTCCTTTGGAAAAATGTTCAGACGTCATTAAACTGCGCAAGAAAAAGAGTTAAACATCATCATCTGCTGTCAAGAATCCAATTAAACAAGCACGGAACCTGTGTCTCCCGAGATTATGCCACGAAGCTTAGCACCGTACGTTCAGCTCACCAACATAAATTTAGCAATTTCTAAACTATTGTGACAGATCATGTCAACCAGGTGAAGGAATAATACAATCAACTGAGCATTTGCTCACAAAATTAATCTTTGTGGACTCATCTACTGTTGTCTATGCGTGGCTTCTGGAAACATGTGTGAAGCAAAGACCTGTGCAATCAAGCAGAGCAGATGGACATGCTCAGACTATAAAATCAATAAGTCTAACCAGGTTTATAGTTTATATGACCAAATGACACACTGAGAAATCTTTATGTCTTCAACTGGTTTCTCACAGACCAATAACCCAGTTTTTCTAACCAAAATATGAGTCTACATGTCACTTCTGAAACTGGGTTTCTGTGACTAACTGGGTTATTACAGTGTGTGTAAACACAGTCATGGTCACTGCGGTGAAGTGGACCAGTAATGTGGCCTCTTTGTACATTCACAGGTCACCAGCATGTTTACCACTGGGTAGGCCCTATTTTTGACAGCCTGAATTATTTCAAGTATGGATTCAACAAGGTGCATATTTGCTCAGATTGCCGCACCGCTGTGTTCACATGCAGAACATTCTGGCCTAAACCGTGGACATTTGACTCTGCAGCTCTAGGGACATTCAAAACGTTTCTGCACTTTTATATTTTCGTTGGAAACAGTGAAGGCGGGAGGAGAAGTAAATGGGCATTAAAAGGTTTGTACGACGCTGGGAAACTTGCATCGCAAACGAAGGTGTGACTATGTAGAAAAGTGATGTCATTTGTTTTTGAAATTCTTAATAAAAAGTGCAGAAACATTTTGAACGTCCCTTCGTAATACAGCCAGACAACTGAGGATCTGTTTGCCCACAGAAGTGTTTATCTGACATGTAAATAAGGAATAGATAGATAGACAGACAGACAGATAGATAGATAGATAGATAGATAGATAGATAGATAGATAGATAGATAGATAGATAGATAGATACTTTATTAATCCCAAGGGGAAATTCACAGAATATACTGAATACATAATATATTAGTGGCCTCTGTCGGGCTAAATTTAAAGCCGTAAACTAATCCATAATTGAATGTTTCTCTGTTTGTTGATAGCACAACACACGACATGTCATTTTCTAAACCTCCTAACCCTGACCAGGGTTGCAGTTGGTGCTGCAGCCTATTCTAGCTAGCATGGGTTACCAACCCTGGACATGGTGTCAAAGCAGAGCACATGTGTTTTCATAGTCCTTTGTTATTGTTGTCAGATGGCACGTAGGATAAAGACATAGCAATTTAGCAGACTGTAGTGTGTCAATTGGCCAGAAGTTTACAATTATCAAATTTAAAAGACCACAAATAAAAACATACACAATCAAATTTCTTGGAATGTAGCAGAACAAGTGTATTTCCATATCCGTTTGTCATTATTGTGAAATGATGTACAAAAGAATAGATAAAGCAATGGCACTATATAAGAATATAATGCATTGGTTGGCCAGATGTTCACAAGTATCATGTTTAAAGGGCCACAAATAAGCGAGGGCTACCAAAAAAAAAAAAAAAACAGTTTCAGTGGAGTATATTAATTTTCATTTGCCAGGGTCATTATTGTGAGATGGTGTACAAAACAAAAGTCTGTTCCAATGTAGCAGAATGTGATATCCAGTTAACCATGTCCTCAAAGGTGCCGTGTTCAGATGACCACAGATAAAGAAATTCGACAGTTACAACTGTTGTAATTCAATATAAATGCAGAGTAACACGTTTTTCCATATAACCGTGTCATTATTGTAAAACGGTGTACAAATGAAAACGACAAGGCCAGAGCAATTGATGAGGATGTGGCAGTTCACAGTTTCAAATACTGGCTGTTGAAAAAAATGTTTCATTGTGATATCTACTTAGTAAATGTGCAAATTACAGCAGAATCTGAATGGAAATCCAAGTAAGTAGCTGGCGAATACAGCAAGTAGACAATTTCAGCAGCGCGCCGAACTTGTAACATCACAGCAACCCAACTGGAAAAAAGCGCGTCAGTTTCCAACTTTTTATTCCACAGTCTCCGCCCCTCTCCTTCTACGGCTGCAGCTGGATTTCTAAGGTGCAGTTATACGATTATATAAAATATGTGATTTATTGCAAAGATGGCGATCTCTGGAATACTGTATCTGGTGTAAATCAAAAAATCAATCGAGCTTTATTTGACGTGTAATCTGTTCTGGCTTCGTCTGTAATAAACTTTATAGCTGGATTTGATCTCCAAGTCGTGGTCATTCCGTGCTCAACGGGCTAAGCGATGGAACCTCAAATCCACAATTTGTTGAAGCTCAAACCCTGACAACCTTTAAACAAGTAGATGAGATATCAGGGCAGCTTAGCTACGAGCTTAACAAACGAGCTTGAAGGACTGAGGTCTCCTCTCATTTGTCAAATGTCGTATGTTTTTACATGATATGGGTTTATATCAACGCCCGCCTATCAGAAATTAGTAGATATCAGTATTAGCAACCCCTTCCCCCCAACATTGCGGCACGAAGACGCGATGTTCCCGCCCACCTGTCGGCTTCGCTGTTCTGCTCAAGGCGTGCGTATCCCGTCCTGGTCGGCGTTCGAGGACTTTCCGCTGGTTTGATCGACATTGCTGCGCAGCCAGCTGACAGATGCAGCGATCGGGCAGATGATTGGGAGTCTCATGGCCATCGACATAAAGTGGCACGTCTCCTATGAAATGCACAGAGATTTATATTTTTCTGACAGACAGAATTAATTGCCACCTGGAACGACGGATCGTTCATTCTCGCGACTGTTCAACAAGACCAGGACTGAGAGTTTCATGCACAAAAGGGGCATTTTGTAACGTACTTTGGTGATGCAACACCAGTTTCCCATTTTGGTTTCTTTTAGCCATATTCACACCATAAAACATCCCAGTCGTATTTTGTCAATCGTTTTATTCAATCCATCGGATTATGGAGTCATACTATCTTGAGTTATTGGCTTGTTTTGAATGAATTAGATACGCTGGCCTCTTTATTTCAAACACAATGTTCCCTGTCAATAGAATGAATGCCAGTTAACATGCCAGGCTGAGCTTATCCTTCTATTAACTCCAAAAGCATTTTATTTTGCACCACATGTTGCTTTTTCAATCCCGATTATTTTCGTTATCTAGATATCTCGTAAATATGATAAATATCCCCGCTGTAAGAAATACAAACTAATTTAAGCATGTCGGAGAATCCATGCATTTATGTATTAAATGATCAAGAATATGATGATCTCTCAAAACGAGTACAAATGACGCTGTTTTGATTGTCGGTTTAATGATCGCCGCCATCTCCTAAAACCGCCTGTCCAGTAGAATTTCAGAGCTTATCAGCATCAAGAAGTGCAACCCTGAACTGGGTACCGCTCCAACATAGGACGGACATATTGCTTTATTTTTATGGTGCCATTGTGTATGTTTGTTTGTCAAGTGCAAAGTTTTAAAGGCGCCACCTGAATATGAACTCTACTAGCCAATCATAAGTCAACTGTTAATAAATGGACCGGCATTGTCGGGCTCCGTTTATGTTAATCAGTCTCGAACCGCTTGGTTTCCTGCCTGTTTAACAAATCTGAGTTATTATGCAGACTCATTAGTAATTTGTGTAGTTTGTGATTCCATTTATTTGTGGACTTGTTACATTACTCCGAGCCTGCAATCAGTGATAGGCGCCATATAAAATTTCGCGCAAGAATGATAAAATCTACCTAACCTATTGAAATCAGACTATTCATACGCTAGAATTTCATTTACCTTTAAAAGTACGATAAAATTAGCGTAAAGTCCACAAGCATCGACACCAGAGACCGAATGGTCCTTTCAGTTAGCAAAAGCCCACGTTTCAGCCTAAATTATTGTGCATTCCATTACACTTCATATCTCGCTAAATAATTTGTTGAGAGTATTCAATGTAAAAGTGTTTTCGGCATGCGTCACACATTAAGAATTTTTCTTCTTATTTAAGGGTCATTTTCTTGAAATCTTTATGTAATAACGTTTTTATTTGTATCTCGAAATGACATCAAACACATTTAAAATATTACTTTGATGCTCACATCTCACTCTTTTCACCTATACACTCGTATAAAATGACAGTGCTGTTTGTCTGACCCCGGCAGCGAAAGTCTTGCCGTCACTCCAAATCCCAGGATGCTCCGGGTGACGCCAGTCTGCGTTTCCAGAGGAACGGCGACGCGTTGCATCAACACAAGTGTTCTCCGCTCTTCGACTCCGACTTTCCGAAAGTTCGTCTGCTGTGATTTCCTTCGACGCACTAGAAAGCCGCAACTACTAAGTAAATATTATTGAACGGAGCAATGGGTCGACCGAAATACTTCACTCCCAACGAGGTGTCGAGGCACAACTGTCTCAACGATCTCTGGGTTTCCTATTTGGGTGAAGTATATGACCTTACACCCTTGCTGAAAGAGAATAAAGGTAAGGTGAATGGCGAATTATCCAGTACGTACCACCTATGTGCGATCTAATAAATGAAGGGGAAAATAAAGAGCAAGTCTAATGACTATCGCCAGTTGTCTTTAGCGCATTCTTTTAAGACATTTTCTTCTTTTTCATATTCATGTTATCGTATGGTTTATTTTTAGGGGATGTGCTTCTGGTGACCAGGGGTTCAAGTCGCGGGTGTGCTGGCTGCATGTAGTTTGCATGTTTTCCTCGTGTCAGCGTGGGTGTGCTCCTGTTTCCTCCAACAGTCCAAATACTGATTAGGTGCTAAATTGGTCCTTGATATGTATGTATGTGTGTATGTATGTATGTGCGTGTTTACCCCGCGATGGCCGGGCACTGTTCCTGCCTTGTGCGTGATAGATGCTGGGAGAGGCTTCAGCTTCCTCACGATCCTACTCTTGATAAGCAGGTTAGGAAAATAAATGATGGATGGCTTATTGTCAGTTTGTCTCCCAGCCATGCATGGTCTTATGCACTTGGGATTTGTAATATCTATTTCTGTGCTAACTTTTGGTAAAAAAATATTTCTAGGTAAATGATCTGATTATACAAATTGATGATTTATGCACAAATTTATAATTACTTGTACTGTTTAGAAAGAAATATTTCACTCTTTCACTTGGCACTTCCCCAGTTAACTTCCTTTTTATTTTACATTTAGTTCTTAAGCCTTCATCTAAATCTTCTCCTCTTCTCTTTGCTATCCTGTTCCCCAAGCCTTTCTTTTTCATGTACCAGCCCCTCATCCTTCTTTTTAATCTGTATGATTGCTTGATTATATTCCATTTGTTTTCTTTTTTGTTTTTTCATAAAAATATTCAAGTTGAAATGTAGCTTGTACAACATACAAAATAAGTAACAATTCACATTGTTCTGTATACTTTAACTGCACTATTCTAAACTAAATGAACAATAACTGTCCATCAGTTAGCCAGCTGCTCTTACTTAATTCAGTATTTGGAATATTTTATGTTAAAATAACAACAATGATGGTGGACACAGTGGTAGTGCTGCTGACTTGCAGTAAGGAGACCAGGGTTCGCGTCCCAGGTCCTTCCTGTGTGGAGTTTGCATGTTCTCCCAACATCTGCTTGAGTTTCCTTTGGGTAGTCTGGTGTCCTCCTACAGGTTAGTTGGATTGGCAATGCTAAATTGGTCCGTGTTTGTGTGTCCGTGTTTGTGTGTGTGTGTGTTCTTCCTGTGTTGGACTGGTGCCCTGCCCAGGGATTGTTCCTGCCCTGTGCGTGCCTGAATGGGCTTTTGCCCCCTGTGTCCCTGCTCAGGATTAGGCCAGCTTAGGAAATGGTATGGATAACATTCATTATTTATAACTTATTGCTAATACGATGTGAATATAATTATGTAATATTTATGTATGTTCAATGATATGGTGAGGTGTATCCAGTGTTGTACTCTATTATTTGGGAGCTAATTAAAAAAACAAAGTTGTTAATATGAATTATTATTTCCTGACAGGAAATGTTTCCCTGAAACCTATAATTGAATCTGCAGGAAAAGACATAAGTCACTGGTTTAACCAAAAAAGCAAAGATGTAAGTAAAACGTCCTTTGTAGACATTTGAACAAGTGTCCATTGTTATCTGTAATGAATACCACATGAGTTCATACAGACACATCCCACCCACACACATGCAGCCTTTCCCCTCGTGAGCACAAACTCGCCTGCTTTGATTCTCATATTTGTGTTTCCAGAGTGCTCAGAGCTTTCGCAAAATTTTTAGGCCCAAATCCACAATCAAGAGCTTTGAGGTTACACGAATAACCTACTCAAAGATGTCTGCCTGTGCTGCCTGCCATCACAAGAGTAGTGTGAAGCTATTAAAGCACCTGATCAGCTTACTGTCATTTGACAGATGTCCCCCATAGAAATGGGCCAGTGGCTCAAATACCAAGCTTAAGGTTTGTTCTGCTACAGAAACAGAGAAAGGATGAGGAAGGAACCAGGAGATGAATTTGAAGTCTTAGGCTAGCTAGGGCATCTAATGGGAATGCAGCGAGATTCCCAGTGTCCTTTTGGCTCTTTTAAAGTATTTGCCACCTTATTCCACTTGTTCCAGGAATATCCTCCACGACTCTTTCTTTCTCCATTCCTCTCTGCCCTCAAGTTCTTCTCCTGGCTCTTTCAGGTGGAGGCGTTTAATGACAGCTAGCACTGCACTTCAGTTGCAATGTGGATGTCTTCACTTACATCCTTACTCTTTGTGAATGTTCTGCATCTCAGATCAACAAATCTTCCAGCTCTGTTATCCTCAACTGGCTTCACGTTTTTCATTTAGTAAAGAGCTGGTTGGAGGTCACTCCATGGAGCAGTTTGTCCTTTCCTACTCTTCCTCATTTCTTTTTTTTCCCTTATTCTGCTGTGCACTCCTACAACGGGTGTCTATGTGTGCCAGTTTACCCGTCGACTCTTAGTTTATTTGTGTTCCTGTATGGTTAGCCATCACATTTGGAGGACAGTTTTTTGTTTTTTCTTCTTACATAGCCCAAAGATTGTTTATTTTTGGATTCCTTTTACTGTAATCCATTTTCATTTAATTAATAAAAAACTTATTCACAAAAAAAGTCTTAAGTCAAAAAAAAGGTAAAAAACTGAAAGCCAGTTTAATGTTACCAAAGCCTGTAGTATTAGGGTGCTGTACCATGTTAGCCGTTATGAATGTAGTGAGAAGTCAAGTAAAATGGCAGCATTTATTGGCTAATTAAAATCTTTTTAGTTAGCCAATAAACTGTGTCATGTTACCAAAGCCTAAACACTCGCTGATATCAGAGTTAAAAAAGGATCACTAAAGGTTTGAACACCAGAATTCAGTATAAACACATGCACCAAAAGTTAGGTTGTCCACAATCTCGGATGAAGAGGGGACCATCACATCGATATTTAAGTGTCGCATCAGTGACAATGACAACTGGCAGCTGGGTCTGGGTAATGGGGATCCCAAAATGTCAGTGCCCATCACAAAAAAAACAAAATGGTCTTACACTAAATGGTAAAACAAAACTAATCAAATAAATTTGTAACCATCATCAATAGACAAAATAATAATCAAACCATAATCTATGGAGTTTCAGGGATGTAAAAGTGTATTATAAGCATAATAAATTATGAAAAAGTCTCAGTCATAGCAAGGGTTAAAGAGTTTATAGTCAGCGGGGCATTTAAAGGCACATGTGACAGGAGCCTGTGACCTCAAAATGAAATAAGGAAGGAATGGGTAAATGAATTAATAAAAATCAAAGAAATAGTTTTCACCACTTTCTACATTTCCAGAAACAAGTTTACATTTTTAAAATTGGTTAGAGTTTGACCACAAAGTTAGAGAATGTCTTTCTATATCACGCAGTAATACCAAGAATTACACTTACAGTGCTGTCATACCTACAGTTTCTCCAGGAGGTGTTCAGTCCCTTCACTTTTTCATGTTTTGTTATGTTGCAGCCTTATGCTGAAATCATTTTACAGTAATCCCTCGCTATATCGCACTTTGACTTTCACGGCTTCACTCCATCACAGATTTTAAATGTAAGCATATCTAAATATATATCACAGATTTTTCGCTGGTTCGCGGATTTCTGCAGACAGTGGGTCTTTTAATTTAAAATACATGCTTCCTCAGTTGCTTTGCCCAGTTGATTTCATACAAGGGACGCTATTGCAAGATGGCTGAGAAGCTACCCAATCAGAGCACGTATTACATATTAAATAAAACTCCTCAATGGTATACGATGTGCTTCCCGCGCGGTGCTTGATTGTTTGCTTTTCTCTGTCTCTCTCACTCTCTGCCTGACGGAGGGGGTGTGAGCAGAGGGGCTGTTTGCACAGAGGCTGTTTGCCTAGAAGATATGGACGCTCCTCTCAAAAATGCTGATAGACTACCTTCACATTGCTCCCTTCCTTCCGGCTGCTTTATCGCGGTGCTTCGCATACTTAAAAGCCCAACAGCACGTATTGATTTTTGATTGTTTGCTTTTCTCTCTCTCTCTCTCTATCTCTCTGATATTCTCTGCTCCTGACGCGCACTCCTTTGAAGAGGAAGATATGTTTGCATTCTTTTAATTGTGAGAAAGAACTGTCATCTCTGTCTTGTCATGGATCACAGTTTAAACTTTTGACTAAAGGGTGTTATTTCATGTCTAGAGGGCTCTAATATTGTTAAAAAAATGTATTTAGAATGTCATAAACAGGTTTTCTATGCTCTAACTGCGAAAATATTAGATTTATAAATAAAGAATCCTACTTCGCAGAAATTCATTTATCGCGGTAGAGTCTGGAACGGATGAACCGCAATAAACGAGGGTTTACTGTAAATCATTTTTCTCTGTCATCAATCAACAATCAGTACCTCTGAATGACAAAACAAAATCAGAATTTTAGAGATTTTTGCAAATCTCTATTACAAAAAAAATTCTGGAGAGAAACAGTAGGGCATCGAGACGTGATCTTCACATGAAGATCACGGAAGACACTTGAAAGAAACCACGAGATGAAAGAGATTGGCCACGGAGTGTCTCACGGGGACCTTAAACATGAGACTTTGTGCCAAGAGATTGACCCAGAACCGTCTCGCGATGACGTGGAACATGAGATTCTTGCAAGACATGTCTTACTTAAAACACTGAGCACACACAGATCCTGGGCTCTCAGCGCATATAAAGCATATAAGGACAATACGTTATAAATGAAATGTAGACGACTAAGCGAAGAAAAAAGCAGCGCAGAAAAAAGAGACTCAAAAGCGTTGGAGAGAAAAAGAAGAATCTAGGTGCAAATTCAGAAAATAACGAATTAACATTAATTAATTAAATTAATTATCAGCCCGGAACAAGTGGAATTGAAAAAAAGCACATCCAGTCCAACTCAGTATTAAAAAACAGAGAGTAAAAGACAAAGTAGAACTTCATAAACATGTTGGCTTGTACACATGCAGAGCAGGTTAGAGATTATGAAAGCAGTGGAATTCGAAAGGCTCGAAAAAAAAAATGGCGCGATACACATGTGGAGAA
Organism: Polypterus senegalus; assembly: GCF_016835505.1. Classification (NCBI taxonomy): domain Eukaryota; kingdom Metazoa; phylum Chordata; class Cladistia; order Polypteriformes; family Polypteridae; genus Polypterus; species Polypterus senegalus. The sequence goes on along the minus strand of NC_053156.1, from coordinate 41,100,585 downwards.
AGTTAAAGAATATGAAAGTAGGAAAATTCTAAAGTATAAAAAAAGAAAATAAAGATTAGAGTAGCACAAACAAACGGAAATTATTACTCAAAAAAGGGAAAATAATCACCATGGCCCAGGTGTCATTGAAAAAAAAATGCAGGATAAAGCGAGGTCAGAAATAAAAGACAGAGTAGAAAACAAAGTAAAACATCATAAAGAGGTCAAAAAACAAGGGGGCCAAACACATGCAGAGCAGGTTAGAGATAATGAAAACTGGAATTCAAAAAACTCAAAAAAAACGTAGGCACGAAACACATGCAGAGCAAGATACAGAATATATAAGCAGAAAAAAACAACAGTGTCATAACAAAGAAAATACACAACACATTAGAGCAAAAAAAGAAAAATTATTACTTGGAGAAATAATGAAAAGGTGACTAGAGATCGAATATATGGACATAGGTGATCTGTCAGAAGTATGTAAATATTGTAAGGCTTTGAAGTTTAAGTCAAGAGAATTTCAAAACGGAGTTTACCTCACATGCATTTATTGGTTACTTTGCAAAAAAAAATTATTAACTGCTGATGATGAAGATCGTTTTGTCTGTGCTGAAATTCCAAACAGGGAAACCGATCCTGAATTATAAGTACAAAGTCATTAAACACCTCTCACTGACCTCATTAAAAAGATTCAGTACGTTGGGACTCAGAAGATTCCAAATATTGTTTTTACAGAAGTTCTGAAATAAAAGTGAAACTAATGAAATAGCAACAATTCAAAGGAAAAAAAAAAAAATCTTAAAAGTGTTTATCCGGAAAACCAAACATGGGAGTTGGCGAGTGAAGCCCCCTAGTTTATTAAAAATAAAAAAAAACTGAACTCTCCTATTGACACAAGTATGGAGGCCCTCTGCTCTGACACTTGAAATCTGAGTCAGGAGCCTCCCATTCTACTGATGATCACTGAGATGTCTGTACACCTTGTTTGGAGTCTGTCTGTGCTCAATACAATTGGCGGGGCTGATTAGGAAAGGCACACACCTGTCTGTAGAAGGTCTGACAGATGAGCAAAAACTAAGCTATGAGGTCAAAGCAATTACATGTGGAATTTAGAGACAGGATTGTGTTAAGGCATCAATCTGAGGATGACTACAAAAAATATTCTGTAGCATTAAAGGTTCCCAAGAGCACAGTAGCCCTCCATACTTCATAAATGGAAAATCTTTGAAACGACTATGACTCTTCCCGCTGCTGGCCACGGGGCCAAACTGAGTAATCTGGGGAGAAGGGTAAAAGAGGTGATCAAAAAGCCAATGGTTACTCAGGTTGAGCTCCAGAGAACCTCTGTGGAGATGGGGGGGAAACTCCCAGAAGGCCAACCACTACTGTAACACTCCATGATTCTGGGCTTTATGGTGGAGTGGCCAGACAACAAATGAAAAGTCGGCTTGGTGTTTGAGAAAAGGTACCTAAAGGACTATGAGAAACAAGATTCTCTGGTCTGATGAAACCAAGACAAGTGTTTCACCTCACTTCCGAGAGTCGAGTCTGAAGGAAACCAGGCATCACTCATCACCCGTGCAATACCAGTCAGTTGGTGAAGTATGGTGGTGCCAACATCATGCTGTGAGGTTGTTTTTCAGTGGCAGGGGCTGGAAGACTAGTTAAGGTTAAGGGAAAGCTGAACAGAACAAAGTACAGAGATATCCTTCATGAAAACGCACTCCAGAGCACTCTGGACATCCAACTGGGCTGTAGGTTCACCTTTCAATGGGCCAGTTGACCCCAAGCACAAAGCAAAGTCAGCAGACCATCCCTGTAAATGTCCTTGAGTTGCCCAGTCAGTGCCCATCTCTGGAGAGACCTGAAAATAGCTGTGTAATAATGGTATCCATCCAGCCGGACAGAGCTTGAGAGCATCAGCAAAGCAGAATGGCAGGGAATACCCCAAAGTGTGCTACGTTTGCCATGTCAGACCCAGAAGACTCCAGGCTGGAATTCCTGCCAAGGGCGTTCAACTGAGTACTGAGTAAAGTGTCTGAATACTTGTGTCAATGGGCAATGTTTTGGTTTTTTTTTAATTTGCCAAATTTCCTAAAATCCTGTTTTCACTTTGACATTATGAGGTAATCAGTTTGTGATGAGGGAAAAAATTAACTTAAACATTGTTGGCACCAGGCTGCATCATCACAAAATGTACAAAAATGAAGATGTCTGAATACTTAATGAAGGCACTGCATGTCTATAAAGACATTTGCTTTTATTAAATGTAAACCTTATAATCAGGTAACCAGCACACCATCCATCATCCAACCATAATAAAACCAGTTCATCCAGTTCAGAGCCACATTGTCTGGAACCGATCAAAGCATCAACAGATGTAATTCAGGGACCAGACTCAGAAGGGATGCCAGTACGTCTTAGAGACACTTGGCTAACCACCTAATCCAGCTAATGGGCTCCGTGGCTGTCTACTGGGTGATTTCTTTCGGACTGGTGGGCACTAATTAAGCTTATTTTGTTCTTCATTAAAAAATAAACAGTGACAATATGGTTTTCTATCTTTAAATGCGATTTCATAGAACTTTGAGTGCAGCACCTTTCCAAGTAAAACTTTATATGAAAGAAGTGAAAAGTTTGGAAATTTTAGATACAGAAGATATAATTTCTTACTGTCATTACAATTTCTGCTCTTCAAAATGGTTCATTCTCTTCTTGTAATGTCTACATTAATTTGTCCTTGAACAGATCCGGACGCATATTGACCCAATGACTGGCTGCAAAAAATACTACATCCCCAACGGTCGACTTCTGCATGTGCCACCTCCCTGCCCACGCACAGACTGGGCAACTGACTTTGGCTGCCCCTGGTGGAAAGATAACCAATATTATATCGGCAAATTATCAGCCAAGACCAGATTCATACGGATTATAAACACATTGACTTCACAGGAGCAAACCATTGAGGTAAAGTCTATGGGTATTGTGCTAATAGAGACTAGTGAAAGAAAGAAAGAGAAAGAAAGAAAAGTCACATTCACACAGAATCTCCAAACCTGCATGTCTTTAAGGGTTTAGGAGAACAACCGACAAAGACACAGGTAGAAGGTAGAACATGTAAACTCCACACTGAGCAGATGTGGGATTTGAACCTAGTTTGCCAGTTCTTAGATAGATAGATAAGATACTTTATTAATCCCAACGGGAAATTCACAAACTCCAGCAGCAGCATACTGATAAAGAACAATATTAAATTAAAGAGTAATAAAAATGAAGGTATAACAGACAACAACTTTGTATAATGTTAACGTTTACCCCCTGGGTGGAATTGAAGAGTCGCATAGTGTGGGGACAGCAGTCTGTCGCTGAAGCTGCTCCTCTAACTGGAGGTGACACTGTTTGGTGGATGCAGTAGATTCTCCATGATTGACAGGAGCCTGCTCAGCGACCATCGCTCTGCCACGGATGTTAAACTGTCCAGCTCTGTGCCTACAATAGAGCCTGCCTTCCTCACCAGTTTGTCCAAGCGTGAAGTGTCCTTCTTCTTAATGCTGCCTCCCCAGCACACCACCACATAGAAGAGGGCACTCACCACAACCGTCTGATAGAACATCTGCAGCATCTTATTGCAGATGTTGAAGGACGCCAGCCTTCTAAGTAAGTATAGTCAGCTCTGTCCTCTCTTGCACAGAGCATCGGTATTGGCAGTCCAGTCCAATTTATCATCCAGCTGAGGCTGTAATGCTGCACCACAATGCTGCAAACACAATTATGATAATTTCTGTTTATAATTAGATGTCGACGGTAAATTTGGTTTATCCTCTCATAGTGCTATTCAATGAGTACAGACTCAGAGCACTAACATGAATTTACAGTTCTCTGTTGTAAAAATGCACAACAAAATGAAAAGAAGAGTTGGTGCACCAGTGGGTACACCATTTAATGTCTTTTGTTGAGGCACTGAAAAAAAGATGGAAAAGATGGTGAGTCGTTGGGTACATCACTTAGCCAAAGGTTAAAGAGCCTGTAATCAGCTCCTATGAAGGTCTGGTCTCAGATGATAATCTCTTTCTGTTGGTGGCAATTTCTTTGGTGTAGTGGAAATGGAAGAGGTGGGTTAGTTATTGTCCTTGGCCGAAGTGACCTCATCAGTCCTTTGGATGGCTCTCCTCCATTCAAAGGCAAATAGAAACAGGGTTAGCCTTTGTGTCACATTCAAATTCATCCTCGTAATAGTTGTAAGCTCAACCCCATTGAGACATGTCCTATGCTCTTCTGCTTGACACAACGTAGCTGTTTATATGAAATGCTAAAGGTTGTGTATGTTTGTTTGTCATGCAATTACTTGTGAGCCAGTGGGATTAGAACTTTGATCTTGGTCTAAATTGACAGGATATGGCTTGATACACCCTGGTGAAGCAAATCATGCAGCATGCTAGTTATCAGGCTTCTTGCCTTTCCTTTCACAAATTGCATAAGGGAACTGATCAAGAAGGTGACAAGGTAGAAAGAAAAAGAACAGCAGTGACATCTGCTGCATGTGAGGCAAATTGCAGAAATCAATTATGCGATAGGAGGAGAAAGAATGACAGCTCCAGCATCAGCTAAGCGTCCAGCACATGTGGTGCAGCAACCCGCTGCTACTTGTGAACTACTAGGGCTTGAACCTTGATCTTGTGAGGTCCGCGCGTTTTCTAAGAAAAGAAAAAAATTACACAACATATGAAGGTAAACAATGAAACAGAAATGAAAATCGCTGTTTAAACATAAGAAAATCATACTATTAGAAACGTAGTTAGCATGAGATCTGATTTATGGACGTCGTCTTTTAGATATTTTCTCAGTATACTTGAGAATAATTGTCATTTTATTTAAGCATGTTTTTATTGTTTTAATTCATCTTGTTTCCATTTAACAAAAGGCTTTGTAATGACCTGATCCCATAGTTTAGTGGTGCAGAAAATAACCATGAACCTTTGGACCTCCAGTTAGTCTCTTTGGGTCATTTTTTTTTAAAAAACTCTTTCACCAGGTCTGCTCTGAAGAGAACATGATGGAGATATTGGAAAGATATCTAAAGTACAACGCTCATGCAGCCAGCTACACGTGGAAGTATAACAATGTTAATCTGGATATGTCCCAGACTCTAGCAGAGAATGGAGTGGAGGACGAGGATGAGGAATTCTATACCCTGCGTATGGACAGGGATTGCTGGGCTCCCGCCATCCATTTATACTTTAATGATGACCTCACAGAACTCTAAGCAGTATTTTTTCTTCTTGAAGCACTTTGCAGTCATCTTACTTAGGATTATAATATTATGTGCCATGTGATGACTACCGAAGCAACACTGCAGGAGTCCGCTACTTACGTCTGTTTGTTCACTCTTTGTTAGCATGAAGCAGATAGTAGAAGACATTTTAGATTATTCAGGGCCTTCAAATGACATACAGCAGCTATTCGTTCATTCTAAACAATGTTTTTTATCAACTGGAATACATTATGTCAAAATTAAAAAACTTCCACATTTTAATGATAAAGTATTTATTATAAATAATATTTAAGACCTCAAGAATCACACCATGTATTTTTTGGTCAAAGTACCTTAACCTAACCATGAAATGTCCTGTCTCTGTCACTTACTGTTCAGAATGTAGTACCCCGTAACGAGGTTGTGGTGACATCTCAGTCGCCGATCGGGTTCAGCATGTGTCCTCACATATTTGAGATGTCTGCACTCCGTGCACTGTTTTTAGACACTCACTTTAGTGATTTAAGTTTGCTTTGCCTTCTGTAACAGTCCCTTTAAGTAATGTAATGCATTTCACTGTAGATGAAGTTTGTGCGTTTATTCACAGTGTCCGTTTACGACCAGTAAACTTTGAATTGACGTGAAGTGCAGACTAAGTAGTTAGCAGAAAATGGTGTCCTGCACAGCATTAAACAGTGGCAAGAAAAATGAAAACATGATTATACAAGACAGTTTTCTCAGTTTTTTCCTTTTGGGTAAGTACGATACAAGCAAATATACAGCATGCCTCGTCCGTTTTGATGTTGTCACTGTGTATGTGAATCCTTTTTAAGTGTTTTGCTGGTACAGTAGTTGGAAAAATCGCGTGAAGCCAATCTGTCAGCCTCTTTTTGGTTCCTGATGTTCTGAAGAAAAGTGGGATATGTGACAATAGCTTCATCTCATATTAGGTACAGCACCTTAACCCATCTCAGCTGAAATCCAAAGACGACTCTGAAATTATCACTGAAAGCTGCAATTTTTATACACAAACAATCTCAGAATAAAAATATTGAGAGCCTTGTCTGTTTATTAAAGAAGACGTCATGGCTGTCAGTGCTTCGTTGGGATAATCCTGCGCTTATATGCACTCAGACGATTTATAGCTCCGGCTTGTGACGTTTCGCCTTTCCACTTCAGCGTGTTCACGTGGGTTTCCGGTTGGACTATTCAGAAAAATGCAAGATCGCTCTTGATTTGTTACTTGGTCTGCAAAAAAAGATCAATTAAAGATAAATGACATTTTTTGATGCAAATAAAGAGCAAAATAAACATCTCTCTATTATAAAAAAAAATCTTGGAAGGAGATGAGATGTGATTTTCCCCCGAGAAAGAGATTTAACCATGCCCGGAAATAAAACACAAAGAGTAGATGACAAAGTAGAACATCGTAAAGAATCCAAAAACGTTGGTGCGGTACACATGCAGAGCAGGTTAGAGGTATTGAAGTCTCAAAAAAGGAAAGTAAAGATTGCATTACTGCAAACAAACGGAAATTATTATTCGGTGAAATATCAGAACAGCGAAAAGGGATCGAATATATTATTCGAATTTAAACCTTAAGTCGGAGATTTGTAGATTGTCTGTCTAATTTGTGTCGTGGCGAGAATTAGGATTCCAAAAACGGCACAGTATGAAGTCCCGTAAGACGGAGACTTTTAACATGAGATTCTTTCAAGTCACGCCCTACTTACAACTATTTTCAAACAAGACCACGGTCATCTAACCTCAGTCGTATGAATGCTTTTGGCAGACACACTTCCTGCGCTCTCAGCTCTTTTAAATTTTATCAGGACAATAATTTTATACGTTCTAGATGACATGTCAATGACATTGAAGAAGAAAGAGCATGGACAAACATTTGAAAAAGTCATTTTATTTATTAGAGAGAAAGAAACGATATTCACTCACAGGCAGTTATACGTTGTGTTGTCACGATGCAAGTCCAAACACAGAATCAAAATTCAATGTGATCTTGAAGAAAAGTTCATTCCAAATATTGTTTTAAATTAATGTTTTAAAGTAAAAGTGAAAATAATGCAGACCTCGGTTCGCTTCCTGGGTCCTACCTGCATGGAGTTTGAATGTTCTCCCTCTGTCTCCGTGGGTGTCCTCCCACAGTACAAAGACATGCAGGTTAGGTGCATTGGCGATTCTAAATTGTCCCCAGTGTGTACTTGGTGGGTGGGTGTGTTGGCGCCCTGCCCAGGGTTTGTTTCCTGCCTTGCACCCTGTGTTGGCTGGGATTGGCTCCAGCAGACCCCCGTGACCCTGTAGTTAGGATATAACGGGTTGGATAATGGATGGATGGATGAAAATAATGCATATGTAACAATTTCCATGAAAAGAATAATCTCTTTAAATTGAATATCCGATTAAGCAAACCCGGGGGTGGGCAAGCAGGGGGCAGAGCCCTCTAGTATTAAATAAGTAATAAATGGTCAGAGTTACATCACATCTCAGATAATCTGGGTTGCTTCGTTTTCCCCAATTGTCCAAATTGTAATTCCAAGTCTGTCAAGCGTGCACGTGGCATTTCCAACCCAACAAGTCAGATTTGCCCTCTGCCTGAGAACATGTGAATGCAGTATACTTGTACTTTCCTTGCAATCAAATTGTAAATCCTGATGCTTTCTTGCTCAGAGAGAGCAAAGTAAAACTTTGAAAAATGCTGTGTTGCGTTTAATCACTCATACCTGACCCATAAATGCAATTTTTCTCATTCTAATGTATATCATTGTATTACAACAATCAACTTGTAGAGACAGGGAGCACCCTGGTAGTAAGCATATTTAAACCCACAATCGGCCGCTTGTTACCAGGTTGTATTACTTGACCAAAACTCATTTTACTCTATTTTGGGCACATTGGAAGTTTATAAATGTATGAATAAAAAAGTAACTTTCTATCCTGCCTGTTCTAGTGTTCTATCTAATTGCCTGGGATTGCAGATTTAAAACAAAGAGGAAAGTAAAGAACAGTGTGGTAAGAGTTTAGAATTTGGGGTATTCAGTTATGGTCTACATAAAAAGAGATAAAAACCAAGATAAAACAACCATAATATGATCTGTAGTGAATTAATTCTGTTAATAAGACAAAAACAAAACGGCCCTTTATGTACTCAATGTTTTCTATCAGCCTCATTGCTCCAAACCAGACGATAACAGGGTGCCAGCACCACAGGACACATCCTTTAAGGTGCCTTGAATATTTTGGGTGGAGGAATACTTTGGCAGTTTCAGACCCACCTAATCCTACGGAATGTGACAAGAGCTGGGGCTGGGGGTCTGTCGTAGCAGCACTGAGCTCAGACCAGCTTTAGACTAACATGCACTTATACAGGGGCAGTGGTAGCACTGCTGTCTTACAATAAGAAGATGAGGTTCACATCCTGGGTCCTTTCTGTGTGGAGTTTCCATATTGTCTGCATGAGTTTCTTTCAGGTGCTCCCAGAAAAGATGACTCAAGGATGCTAAGCTTAATATACTTTTCCAGCCATCTTCTGTCCAAAGTCTGTGTTTCTTTCCCCCTTTTAACCTTTTCTTTTTATTTGCAAGTTTCACATAATGCTTGTTCTTTGAAACTCTGCCCCTAAGGCCAGCATTCCAGAATCATCTTTTCTCTGTTGCAGACAACACTGGGGTTTGGCGTGTAATAAATGAAGAAGTCAACTGAGGACCAGTAAGGTGTTCGTGTATAAACTACACCATCTGATGTCCTTATCCTCTTATGCAGTTCTCCATCTGCGACTTCCCATTCTTTTTCTGTCCTCATCAAATCCAGTTTGTCCTCTAATCTCAAAACAGTAAGAGACAACTTTATATGAAATCTTCAGTTTCTTGACAATCTGTCAAAAAAAATAGACAGGTTTGTTCAGAAAGCCGCTTTATTTTGGCCATTTCTAAATCCAGAACTGGTCTTTTGAAGTGCCAGTATCTTCAAACACAAGTGAATGGAATAACGGGCTTCAATGGTGCTAATGCAATTACAAAAGATTTCTCTAATAAACAGTTAGTATGTAAACGTGACTAATTAAGAATAAGCTAAGGGAACCAACCATTAGTACACTGAAGGAAAGGCTGCTTAAAATGGGCTTTGCAGTCATATGTGAACAAAAAATTAAAAATTAGTCATTTCAATCTACATAAAAAATGAAACAATTCCTAACAGAAACATGAAAATTTTTGGGTGACCCCAAACTTTTCACAGCCAGTATATATTGTGGCAGACAACCAAGGATTCTGCCCCACCATGACGCCTGGAAGAAGGACAAACTGAGAGAGGGGCACTATTTTTCCCTGGGCACAAAAGGACAGCCCCCCTGGATTCCATCAGGGCCACGGAGATGGAGCTGGGAAGCTCAACCCTATGGGGAGCTGTGGCCACCACCAGGGGGTGCCTGGACGGTCCTGGAGCCCTGGAGGACAACACTTCCGCCACACCAGGAAGTGCTGCTGAACCAGGAACGATGTATGCCCGGGTACAAGGGCAAAACTTCCGCCACAATAGGAAGTGCTGCCAGAAGACCATTACAGAGCACCTGGAGCACATCCGGGGCGAGATATAAGGGGCCGCCTTATTTCATTTGAAGGCCAGAGTCGGAAGGAAGAGGACGGAGCTTGTGAGAGAGGAGTGGAGGCGTCTGAAGGAAGGAAAAGGACTGAGTATAGTGTGGTGATTTGTGCACTGTGCTGGTGTTGCACAATAAAGGGTGCGTGTTTTAAAGATTTGGAGTCCGTGTCTATCTGTGCCGAGGCTGGTCTTTCACGATATATATATATATACACTATATTTTTATATATATATCATGTTGAATTACAGTTGTGCTTGAAAGTTTGTGAACCCTTTTGAATTTTCTATATTTCTGCATAAATATGACCTAAAACATCATCAGATTTTCACTCAAGTCCTAAAAGTAGATAAAGAGAAACCAGTTAAACAAATGAGACAAAAATATTATACTTGGTCATTTATTTATTGAGGAAAATGATCGAATATTACATATTTGTGAGTGGCAAAAGTATGTGAACCTCTAGGATGATCAGTTAGTTTGAAGGTGAAATTGAGTCAGGTGTTTTCAATCAATGGGATGACAATCAGGTGTGAGTGGGCACCCTACGTTATTTAAAGAACAGGAATCTATCAAAGTCTGCTCTTCACAACACATGTTTGTGGAAGTGTATCATGGCACGAACAAAGGAGATTTCTGAGGACCTCAGAAAAAGAGTTGTTGATGCTCATCAGGCTGGAAAAGGTTACACAACCATCTCTAAAGAGTTTGGACTCCACCAATCCACAGTCAGACAGATTGTGTACAAATGGAGGAAATTCAAGACCATTGTTACCCTCCCCAGGAGTGGTCGACCAACAAAGATCACTCCAAGAGCAAGGCGTGTAATAGTCGGTGAGGTCACAAAGGACCCCAGGGTAACTTCTAAGCAACTGAAGGCCTCTCTCACATTGGCTAATGTTCATGTTCATGAGTCCACCATCAGGAGAACACTGAACAACAATGGTGTGCATGGCAGGGTTGCAAGGAGAAAGCCACTGCTCTCCAAAAAAACATTGCTGCTCGTCTGCAGTTTGCTAAAGATCATGTGGACAAACCAGAAGGCTATTGGAAGAATGTTTTGTGGACGGATGAGACCAAAATAGAACTTTTTGGTTTAAATGAAAAGCGTTATGTTTGGAGAAAGGAAAACACTGCATTCCAGCATAAGAACCTTATCCCATCTGTGAAACATGGTGGTGGTAGTATCATGGTTTGGGCCTGTTTTGCTGCATCTGGGCCAGGATGGCTTGCCTTCATTGATGGAACAATGAATTCTGAATTATATCAGAGAATTCTAAAGGAAAATGTCAGGACATCTGTCCATGAACTGAATCTCAAGAGAAGGTGGGTCATGCAGCAAGACAACGACCCTAAGCACACAAGTCGTTCTACCAAAGAATGGTTAAAGAAGAATAAAGTTAATGTTTTGGAATGGCCAAGTCAAAGTCCTGACCTTAATCCAATTGAAATGTTGTGGAAGGACCTGAAGTGAGCAGTTAATGTGAGGAAACCCACCAACATCCCAGAGGTGAAGCTGTTCTGTATGGAGGAATGGGCTAAAATTCCTCCAAGCCGGTGTGCAGGAATCATCAAAAGTTACCGGAAACGTTTAGTTGCAGTTATTGCTGCAAAGGGGGGTCACACCAGATACTGAAAGCAAAGGTTTACATACTTTTGCCACTCACAAATATGTAATATTCGATCATTTTCCTTAATAAATAAATGACCAAGTATAATATTTTTGTCTCATTTGTTTAACTGTTTGTTGCCTATTAAAATTTTACATGTCATTTTTGTGTACTGATCAACAATTTTCACGTTAATTCATTTGACTTCATCATTTCTTGGTGCTAGGATTGCCTGTGTATTTGTTTCTTCTGTTGATAACCCTTCGGGATGAAATTTTTCAATAAGATTTGGACATAATAAGTCTTCTTTTATTGGGAACTTAAAGTGAGGAAAGCTTAAAAATGTATAAGAGCTGAGAGTGCAGGAACTGTGTGTGACAAAAGTATTCACACGAATGAGAGGTGAGAGGACCGTGGGTGTGGTTGAATATGGTTGAGAGGAGGGCGGGACTTGAAAAAATCTCTTGGCAATAGTCTCATCTCAAAATTTTCTTTTATAATAGAGTAAGAATAATTACCAAAAATAACAAAATGATTAAATAAAAGGGGAAGTAACATGTTAGTTTAGGTACTGCAAAAATGCCTCTATTATTTATTTACTCTTATGTAACAAGACCTTAATAAAGGCTTCTTTTGGTCTTTATAACATCCATAGATCAGTTATTCACCTCTGTGTAGTGTGGCATGGTTATTTGACGGTAAAATGACTTGTTAATCTGCGGTGGGCTAGTGTCCTGCCCGGGGTTTGTTTCCTGCCTTGTGCCCTGTGTTGGCTGGGATTGGCTCCAGCAGACCCCCGTGACCCTGTAGTTAGGATATAGCGGGTTGGACAATGACTGACTGACTGACTGATTCAGACTCCTTCACTTTCTACACATTTTGTTGTGCAGACACTTTTATTATACACCCTGACCTTCCCAAGTCTGGCTAATATCTTTACTGAATGTGTGTGACATATTTAGTCTCGCTAATTGGAGGTAAAACTGCAGTGAAAAGGCACAAGGTGAAGCAGACAGTACCATGCCGCACCGAAGGGGGCGCATGTGAGCCAAACAGGTGCTTGTTGCTGCTGTTCTTAACACGGAGGCTCTGGGCGCCAATAAATTAGCGATATCAGAAAGTCAAGTGCATTGCAGCGGTACGTTTATTTTTATTTTTTGTTCTAAATGACTGCGAAAATGGAAGATTAAGATTTTTAAAAGTAAAGAAAAATAAGGAGGACTTTCACAAGAAAGCGACGGAGATTTTTGTGGAGCTGGATAGGCGCATTGACTTCATTTACAAATTAAAGGTAAGACCATAAACGGTTTTCAGTTTTATAATAAATGGGATCAGACTAAGAAAAAAACGGTCCAATTCTTAAAAACTAAATTTTGACCTTAAATAAAATATCCTTTTGCTTTTCTTGTTACAGACTGTATTAAAATTGATCCAGGCATCAGAATTAAAAGCTTTTAAAAACAACTAAATATTTCAATTAAGGTCAAAATTGAAATCCTTTTTTTTTTGTACACCACTCTATACTTTCATTTGTGGTGAATGAGTGTGAATTGTGGAATTGCAACAGCAAATTTAAAAGACATGGAGGGTGCTGAGCAAATGTGCTCTCTCCGCCGTCTCTCGCCTCTATAAATGTAACGTTCTTTCTTAGCCAATATGTACCTTACCTACAGTATGTGTGTGTAAAGGATGCTGATGAGATATGAAACATAACCAGTAGTCAATGTGCATGCTGGCTGCCAACTGATTTGTGAATAAGCTACTCATTTGGGTTCATATATTTGTAAATCTGACTCTGAAAGACTCAGTGCCTCACCAGCAATGAACCTCACTTCACATCAACGGTGTACACTTCACACATTTTTCCCAGCAGAGATGTTGTCACGTCACTCAAGTCAAAGTTTATCAGCTCTGTTGGCCCAGGTATCTTCATGTGATTGTAAATTCTGTGTGTGATTTTGGTAAAGACTGACTCCAGGAGGTGGAGTGTACCATGCTGGGACACAAAGGGTGTCCAGCTTGCTATACCTTTGTCACTATGTGTATTCTTCGTATTATAGAAGAGAAGATTTTGGGAATTATACTTTAAATTGTTTTATTCATGCAAACAAACTGTTAAGAAAATCAAAGACAGTGATAAACAGTTTGTAATTCTCCACCATCCCTCCCAGAATAACAGGCTGTGGTTAAGTCCTCCTCCCACTAAACACCAGCAGCTGCCAAATCTACCCAGTCTCACTGTGGCTCTCGGACGTGCTGACATCACACATGCAATAACTCTGAGGGGATTAGTTTTCTGTTTGAGGTAATTATTCTAGTTCTTGCTATTTTTCTATATGTTAAATTTTCAATCAACCTATAATTTATATTGCACTGTGTCACAAAACATTTGACATGAAAGTTTGGTGGTATCTTTGAAAGTTATAAACCTATATGTACTTTCAGTTAATACTTTTAAATGTTTTTTATGGTGCAGACTATTTTTACAAAAAAAAGGATGTACACACTTAATTTAAGAAGATGAAACCAGGCTTAATGGGGTGTGATGGTCTTACAAGTCATAAAAAGGATATCAGTGCTTAACACTGAGAATCTCCATATGCAAGACATTTAACTCTAACTCTTAAGTATATGTACAGACTCTCAAGGGTGGCACAGGAGGTCTCATGCAGTTTACCATGGTCACTATCTGCATTTTATGTCACTGTCCATGTGCACTTTCGGGGTTCATCTTGCATCTCCATCCCTATCACTTGCAGGATAGTTTGACAGTTAACTCGGTATTCACTCTTATATGACTGAGCAAGTCGGCATGGGTTTCTGTGCATGGTATCCCATCCAGGACTGGTTTCTACCTTGTGCCTAATGCTACTGGGATAGGCTCTGGTTTTTGACAAAGCTATTGTCACAGTTAGTTAATAGGCAATACTAGTTGTACATCTTTATTTTTATCATGTGACTGAAGCCGTTCAGCATCAAGTTGCCCTCAGAATCCCTGCAAGAATGCAAAATCCAACATAAATGGTATAGAGGTACACCACTGAAGTGAAGGTGGACATCTGGCCATTGTTTTAGTAAAAGGATAATTGTCTGTGTGTTTGTTTGGTTGCTATGTATCTGTCATTCCAAAAGATGGAACATCCCAAACAATTATAGTAGTAAAATGCATTGTATTTGTCATTCCAACAGATGGTGCACCACAAACAATAACACTGCTTTTATAAATCCCATACTGAATGGAATATAACAGTCAAATGCATTTCATGGTGCACTAAAAAAAACATTAATGCTGAGGTCTACTTTGATCATTTAGATTTCAACCGACCAACCCATTGATGCTTTGGTCTACATTGATTACACAGATTTCAACCCATCTTAAATATTGTATCTAAAAGAAGACTGTTAGTCAGTTTGTGTAATGCAGGGGTATCAAACTCCAGTCCTGGAGGGCCGCAGTGCCTGCAGGTTTTCATTCTAACCATCTTCTTAATTAGTGACCAGTTGTTGCTGCTTATTACTTCTTTTAATTAACTTGACTCAGGCCCTTTAGTTGTTTCTTTTTCCTTCATTAGCAACCAAATAATAATAAGACACAAAACAAGCCGCCACATCACACAATATCTGAAAATAAAGAAAGGTGACGGTCTCAGTAAGGTTGATCTCTCAACTCACCAAAAGCACTTTGATGATGTTCTTATGAAAAACAGAAAATCAACAGTTTTGGAAATGTCAGCTGTGGCAGAATGAGAGCAACAACAAGCCATGGAATTAAAAAACGGGTTTAAATAACAGCAAGAATTGGCTTCTCATTGAGAAAGTGGTTATAGTTTGAAGACCCAGTTTAGCCGGTCATTTGATGGTTCGTTTGACGTCTCGTTTCTGTTTGGCTGCATTTTAATGAGGAAATGAATCAATTCAGTGGACTGAATCCTTGTAACAGGGCTATTAAAATGAGAATTAGCAGTGAAAACAGGTCACTAACTAGGAAAAGAGTTAGAATGAAAACCGGTAGCTGCTGCGGCCCTCCAGGCCTGGAGTTCGGCACCTGTGGTGTAATGGGCACAGGGGAGCTGGTCACGTGGTGGCTTGTTTTGTGTCTCATTATTATTTGGCTGCTAATTAAAGAAAAAATAAATAACTATGGGGCTGGAGTCAAGTTAACTAAAGAAGTAATCAGCAGCAAAAACTCGTCACTAATTAAGAAGATGGTAAGAATGAAAACCTGCAGCCACTGCAGCACTCGAGGCCTGGAGTTCACCACCCCTGTCCTAGTGGGTCATGAAGACATAAATGGGAAAAAGTGGGTTATAACACCAAAGGGGTTGAGAAACACCGCTGTAGAGAAAACATTATGTGTGGTCAGCCCGTTGCTCTTCACCCTGCTGACCCACGACTGTGTACCAATCTACAGTACCAATCACATTGTCAAGTTTGCGGACGATACAACCGTGGTTGGCCTCATCACCAACAATGACGAAGCCAACTACAGGAACGAGGTGAGCTAACTGGTCCAGTGGTGTAAATACTACAATCTCTTCCTGAACGTGAGAAAGACCAAAGAGATTGTGGTCGATTTCAGGAGAGGTCATTCACAGCACCCCACCATTGATGACCATTGATGGTGTAGCTGTGGAAAGGGTGAGTAGCACCAAGTTCCTGGGGACATACATCTCAGAGGAGCTCTCCTATTCAGATAACACCACATCACTGGCCAAGAAAGCTCAAACCCGCCTCTACTTTCTACGCAAACTGAGGAGAGCACAAGTTCCACCCCCCCATCATGTGCTCTTTCTACCGGTGCACAATCGAGAGCATCCTCACTAACTGCATCTCCGTGTGGTATGGAGGCTGCACTGCCTCCTGTAGGAAGTCCCTGCAACACATAGTGGATGGGCCAGTAAGATCATTGGTGCTCCACTGCCCTCCCTCAAGGACATTTTCCACACCTGTCTTACCCGTAGAGCCATCAACATTGCTGGTGACTCCTCCCACCCCTTTCACTCCCTTTTTAGCCTCCGCCCCTCAGAGACTGTCAAACAGCTTCATCCACCAAGCTGTCAGGATGATGAACTCTGTCCACTACCTTCCCCCCTGTGCCCCCTGCCCCTGGACCATAACAAGAGTCACTATCTACCAAGTACCCTACCTCAACTGGTATTATATAAGGACTCAATATTACATCTGCTGATAACTGTCTTTTTGTACATCTCATAAGCTACTCTATAATGCACCTTCCCAATTTTTACAAGTGGCTTTTGCACTAATGACTATTGCACATTTTACTTAGGTTTACTTTACAAGTTCTAGTGTTATTTATCTTATATGTTATACATTATACTTTTTATATTTTATTGTACTACGAAGTTGAGTGAGAAACAGTATTTCGATTCTCCTGTATGTTCTGCACATGTAGTGAATTGACAATAAAAGGCAATGTGATTTGATAAACTGAAAGACTGCCCACAGAAAAGAGAATTATAATCTTAGAGGAAAAAAAGACCCTTTTTTGGTCTATTAACCATCATAAGCCCACAGATTAAAGAGCTTTGAGGTGTTCTGGTTAATAATGCACAAAGAAAACGGATGGTGTCTGCATAAAAATGACTACAATGATCACAACTATGATATATAATTCTATAGTCAAAGTGCTTTACAAGATTGCAAGAAAAAAAATAAATTAGAAGTAAATACATATACAGTCAAAGACCAAAATATAATAAATAAGAATAAAGCAATACACACATAATGCAGAAAAACAAGTAACTTAATTCCTTAAGTCCTTAATTCTGCATTAAACTGCACAATTCACCTCTTCCCTTCCACTCCATGTCACACTATTAGAGGAGTTTTGGACAAATGACGAAGTGGTTCAGAAGAGACAGAAAATATAACAGTTAAAGCCAATGGATGTAACCTTAACTATAATCTGCTTTCTTGTCCATTTTTTGAAATCACTTTGCCCCAAAAAAAGATTGCAGTGTGCAGGAGTCTATCTCAGTAGCGTCAGGTACAATGGAGGATCCAACCCTTCACCTACATAGTATGTATAGATATGTTAGTTCACTCTGTCTGGGCATATTAGTGGGGGAATTATGGGAAACTCTTATGGAGACAGAAGCAATATGCTGAATCCATGTACACAGTGATTTCAGGCTGTGGTTTTGGAGCAACAGTCCCAACTTCTGTAACTCCACACCTTTAAATAATTAACTAGATACTGTATATAAAAGTTACACTTGTCTCTGTTAAAGCAATGTACTATATGCGGCCCCATCTAGAGTGATGGATGGTCTCAATATTATACGTGAAAGTGTTTGGAAATAAGCATACCCTTGAGAGATGTGTCATTCAGCGACCTTCATACTCTCTCTCTACATGTTTTTCTTCATGAACAGAGCATTCTCAATTGTTTTTGCTTAGTAGATGTGTTTTGTGGTAAAAAGCCTATCGTTAATATACTCTCAGAATCTGAACAAAATGTGCATGTCATAGGACTAAAAAAGTGGAGCAAGAATGTGCTAACGTATTTTATAGCTATGTATAGTGCCTTAGCATCAGTACCTTCAACTTTTGGAATGCTTTTAAACATTTTAAAATTAACAGCAAAGCACCTTTGCCATTAAGTGTGATCTACAGTATATAAGCAGTGAGCAACATTTTGAGCCTGACCTCTTAAACCAAACAAATTCAAATTTTAAACATAATTCCTTTTTTAATGTTCACAAAGCTTTTCTGTGCAATCAAATAAAATGTTTTATCTTGACATCTTCGTCATTAGTAAAGCACATCCCATGTAGGAACGGTGAATTCAGAAAATATTCAGACTCCTGGGTGGCACAGTGGGTAGCGCTGCTGCCTCACAGTTAGGAGACCCGGGTTTGCTTCCCAGGTCCTCCCTGCGTGGAGTTTGCATGTTCTCCCCATGTCTGTATGGGTTTCCTCCCACAGTCCAAAGACATGCAGGTTAGGTGCATTGGCGATCCTAAATTGTCCCTAGTGTGTGTGTGTGTGTGGGTGTGGGTTGACGCCCTGCCCAGGATTTGCTCCTGCCTTGCGCCCTGTGTTGGCTGGGATTGGCTCCAGCAGACCCCCGTGACCCTGTGTTAGGATATAGCAGGTTGGACAATGACTGCCTGACTGATTCAGACTCCTTCATTTTTTACACATTTTGTTGTGTTTCAGATTTGGGCTAAAATCATCTGAATTAATTTGTTCTCCCCGTCAAACAAATCTCAATGCCCAGATTGGCAAAGTGAAAACAGGATTTTAGAATTTTTTTTACAAATCTTAAACTGAAATATCCCATTGACACAAGGATTTAGACCCTTTTTTCAGTACTTTGGCAGTGATTACAGCTTGGGGTCTTTTTGGGTAAGACTTCACAAGCTACATACGACTGGATTTGGGATTTGCTGTCATTCTTCTCTGTCGGGCTGGATGAAGCCTGTCAGTGGACAGCTATTCTCAGGTCTCCCCAGAGATGTTCAATTCAAGTCCGTGTTGTGGCTGGGAAACTCAAAGACATTCCCAGAGTTGCCCCAAAACCACTCCTATGTTGTCTTTGCTTTGCCCTGTTGTAAGGAGAACCTGAGGCTCAGTCTGAACTCCTTAGCATTCTGTACCAGGGTTTCATCAAGGATATATTTGTACTTTGCTCTTTTCAGTTTTCCCTTGATCGTGTTTAGTCTCCCTGTCTTGCTACAAAAATAACCCCACGGTATGATGCTACCACAACCATCCATCAGCAGTGGAATGTTAGTGCACAGGTGATGGGTGGTTCCCTCCAGACATGACACTAATCTTGTTTTCATCAGACCAGGAAATCTCAAAGTCTCACAGTCTTAGAGTCCTTTAGGTACCTTTTTACAAACTCTAGTGGGCTTCCTTGTGTCTTTAACTGAGAAGAGGATTTTGTCTGACCACTCTGTCAAAAAAGCTCAGATTTCTGAAGTGTTGCAGTGATGTTCGTCTTTCAAGAAGTTTCTCCCATCTCCACACAGGTTCTGTCTAGCTCTGCCAGAGTAACCATCACATTCTTGTTCACCTCTGTTACCCTTCTCCCATGATGGCTCAGTTTGGCAAGGTGGCCAGGTCTAGCAAGAGTTGTGGTTGTTCCAGACTACTTAAATTTAAGAATTTTGAAGACAACTGTGCTCTTGGGAACTTTCTGCACAGATACTGTTTTAATCATGTGCCTCAACACACTCCTGTCTCAATTCCTTTGATGTCGTAGTTTGGTTTTTGCTCAGCCTATTGACCTTCTGTAGACAGGTTTATGTCTTTCCTAATCATGTCCAGTCAGTTGAATTGACTACAGGTGGACTCCAGACATTTCAATGATGATCAATAGAATGAGATGTACAGGAAACAAATTCTAATCATCATAGCAAACGGTCTGAGTTTTTTTGTCAATGGGATATTTTTTCATTTTTCATAAATTTGCAAAAAGTTGTAAAATCAAACCCTTCAGAGGCCACATTACGCCTTACTACATGCCTGGAGGAGATAAAGGCTTGGATGAACAGCAATTTTCTACAGCTGAATAGCAATAAAACTGAGGGACTCCTTGTTGGCACCCCCCACCAGATTCGTTCTTTTCCAATACTCCAGTTCACTTTTGACAGCCAGGTCATTACTCTTTCTTCTGCAGTCACTAATCTGGGGGTTCGGTTTGATCCACAGTTGACCTTCAGTGACCACATAAAACATGTGTGTAAGGCATCATTTTACCATCTACGAAAAATTTCAAAACTTCGCCTCCTATTAACCATCCCAGATGCAGAGAAACTTGTCCATGCCTTTATCTCCTCAAGGCTGGACTACTGCAATGGACTTTTTGCGAGAATTCATACCAAGGACATACAAAAGCTTCAATATATCCAAAATAGTGCTGCAAGAATCCTACTAAGAGTAAGGAAATTCGAACATATTACTCCCATCCTCAAATCACTTCATTGGCTCCCTGTTTCCTTCCGGATTGAATACAAAATTCTTCTACTGACCCACAGATGTATCTACGGCCAGGCACCTTCTTACCTTCAGGATTTGATTCACTTAAAAACTTCCAATCGGATCCTCAGATCATCTGGCAGCATGCAGCTTCATACTCCCCTTACTAAGCTCCGTACTATGGGGGGTCGAGCTTTTTGCTCTGCTGCCCCACAGCTCTGGAATCAGCTCCCTGTTGAACTGAGAAATACACAAAACCTGGACATTTTTAAAGCAAATTTGAAGACTTTTTTATTTAGGAAAGCATATAATTGCTGTGATTGTTGATTTAATCTAGTCTTTTAAACTTTTAAATTTTGTGGTTATTGCTTTTGTTGTAGCACTTTGAGATCTTATCAATGAAAAGTGCGTTATAAATAAAATCTATTATTATTATTATTATTATTAAAATCCTGTTTTTGCTTTGTCTTTCTGGGGTATTGAGTGTTGCTTGATGTGGTGAAGAAATTATCTTAAACAATTTTTATTAGACATAATCTTAAGCCACTTACAAAATAAACGCCAGAGAATAGTTCCTTAAGGTTCAAGCTCAATGACTTTTGTTCACTATTCATAACAGGAATGAACATAATCCTCATCAATCCTATCTGAATCATATTAGCAGAAACATCCCAATATCAAGACACTTTATTTTGGATAAGTGGAACTCTTGTCAGGAAGGTGAAATGGACACCGAAAAGAACAGGTAAGGGCTACAAGAAATTCAAAATCAGGCTCTTATAATAATGCAGTTATGAAGAAAAATCTATAAGACTACAAAGTAGAGGCTACAATTACTATTGCTCAGGTTCTATTATTTAACAATGTAATTTATCAAGGGCGTTTTTGGGTCTTATGATGATTAAAAGCATGCAACTCATAATAGAGGCTGCTCCTATTATCATCATCATCATCATAACTATTACAGGTATAACGGACATTTTCTTGATTTAGTCACGTTAGCTGGTTGCCTCCTAAATCTAATCCCATTGCTCTCCATGGTCCTGGACACCCATTGGTGTGAGACGCATTGTTTCATATTATCTGATACAACCCCTAGCCATGTTGTCTTTGGCCTGACACTGGGCATTACCCCCTACACCTCCGTCTTGGTGCACCTCTTCACCCAGTCATGCCTGTTCATCCCACATGCCCTAAGCACCTTAGTCTGTTCCTCCTTAGCACAAAACCTGTTACCTCCACACCAAGACCTTCTCTTAAGTCAGAATTAATTGACCCTCCATACTTCCACCTGATCATTCTCACCTTTGTCCTTTACAACTTTGCTTCATGTTCTACCTGCCTCTCTATTTACATCTACAATCCCCATACAACTGAAGTAGCAGAACTTCCCTACTTTCTCTACAACCACTTGATTGTTAATTTCTGAACTTTCTGCACTTGCTACACTGGCATTCTGCACTCCCTCACACTTTTTGCAAAGGTTGCACATGCTGCCTGCAGACAACCCTACCCACCACTATAACTTTCAAGCATCCACTTTTGACAAACCATGAATTGGACTGAGGTTTTCCCAATACCTTTACCACACACATGTCCCTTTGCCTCTAACCATCAGCTTGGTCTTTCCTGCATTTACCTTGATGCCTTTCCCTTCCAAACTAGCTTTCTATTTATGTATTGTCTCTTTCTATTCCACTAACATATTTTTCCATTAATACATGATTATCAGCATTCAATGGCAATTCTTCACACACTTCTCTCATTCCAATGCCCATCACACTAACCTTTCAGGGCAATCTGTCAAGTAAATGCCTGCTTCAAATTCTCTAAGGCATGATGAAGATTCTTTCACTTTGTCAGACGCTTTTCTTGAAATTACCTGACAACAAAGATCACATGTACTGTTGAAACCAATATCCATTTTGTCAACATTCACCTAATTCTTGATTGATTTTTCTAGAACTCTCTCAACTGCACTCGGATCTCAGTCTGGGTGGTTTGTCGTGTGGTGGGTGCAGCAATGAGCTCTTAGCAGTGCACGCTCCCGACCTCACTCTCTCAACCACACTCACTACCTGCTCCAAAAGCTTGTTTGCTCAATAGTGTCCATTCTCTACTGAATCGTCCTTTCTTTTGTAAACTGAAATGAGCGTGCTTCTTTTCTAATCTTCTTCCGCATATACAGTATAGTGTTGTACAGCTCTGTCAAGCATACAGTTCCAGGACCTTCCACTGTCTTCAACATTTCCAGCACCATTCCAGTTGTGCAACCTGCTTCACTTATTTTCATTTTTTTTCAATGCTTTGGCATCCGATTCCTTTAAAAACTTATAGCTTGGTCCTTCTATTATCTCACAATGAACATCACTAACCAATACATTTTCCTTAGTCAAACACCCCTCCATGTACGTCTTGTAGGTATCCATTCTATCAATCATGATTTTCCCTTCAACGATTTTCAACACACCTACTACTGTATATCCTGTCCTCCTTTTGACAGCACTTTGGTGATCTAAAACACTGTGAACGCTAGGGGTCGCTGTTGCTACTTAAACTCTAACAGACATACAGTCAGGACACAAAGTAAAAGCACCAAGAAGTATTTTATTACTTTCTCTTCTTGAAAACAGTGCCCAAAGCACCACAGCCACAATTAGCAGGCAATTAAATACAATAAACAAGACAATTCTCTCTCTTTCTATCTGCTCCACGCCTCCCAGCAAGCATTGTCTACTACAGGGGTGCCCACACTTTTTCGACTTGTGAGCTACTTTAAAAATGCTATATACAGTATATATATATATATATATATATATATATATATACTGAGTATACTTTATACATAAAATATATGTTGTTGTACCTTGCATAACTGAATAACCTTTATGGCACAATAACAATTCAATACATTTATGGTCACTACAGTATTTCAATTTAATAATCTTCATGTGGGAAAAGGCTGACTCGCATAATTAAGTAGAGCCGAATAATGCAGACAAGGAGCTTTTGAATTCATCTGAGTGAAAAATGACGGCTGTCAAATTAACTGCGATTTTAGTTCCCTCTACTTTTTCTTTCTCAGATCGCTTTTTGGAAGGAAGTCAGTTTCGTAGTTTTTATGAACAGTTCGAAAGTGCCTTTCCACATTTTCCTTCTTTGGAATAGCAATGATAGTTTGACAGATCAGACAAACGCACTTCGATTGTGACATTGTGAGAAAAATCCTCTTCCAATTCCACATCCAGCCCACACCCTCCCCAAACAATTTTTTTTAAATGCCTTCTTTAGTTGATATAAATTGGAAAGCTAACTAGATCACAGCCGGAGTTTTGCAGTAGCTCGCATGTTTGATCGTGCGTGTGGGATGACCAGTGTCTTAGAAGATAAGAGATCTCAGACTGGCCGCCCTGTATGTCAATCAAGTGGCAGATACCATAGGGAGGATATATGATAGACTAACGTTTAAAAAAATTTTTTTGGAATGCAACGCAATCTACCTGCACTACCTTTGCGATCTACCGGTCGATCACAATCGACGCATTGGGCACCCCTGGTCTACTACCTCCCAACTTCAGCTCACTTGCTGGGTTCCCATCAGTCCTTTATATAGTCTTCGACCCAAAAGTGTTTCTCTCCTTCCGACTACGTGACTGGCTAGTACTTCCGGGTCTAATGAAGAACTGGCTTTTCACTTCAGTCCGGAAGTACTTTCGGGGCTTTCATCCTCGTGACTACCTCGTACTTCCAGGCTATAGGGAAAGGATGAGTCCCCAGGTCCTTTGACAGCTCCCCCGGAGGCACCCACAACACCCAACAGGGCTGAGAAGCCGAACTCCAAGTCCCAAAATGCCCTGCAGGAATCCAGGGTACCGCTACACTGCAAGGGAGCTGCCATCTACCGTTTTGGGAGAGGCAGTGTCCAAAAATATCTGCTTTCCCCCATCCTTCCCTCCTTTGGGCATCCCGGCCGGTTTGAGCTGCCAGCTGTCCCTCACAGCACACTCTTCTTTCTTTCCTCATTCTGCACTTCTCCTAACTGCTCTTCTAATATGGCAGCTTCCTTCCTTATTGATCACCCTGTCACTTTCCGCCCTTGTATTCTGCCACTTCTTATGCCGTGTCCTCTTCTCCTCAATTTCCATCTCTATCTCAGCACTCTCGACAGTCCCTGTGTGAACAAGCCAAAAGTAATTTCCTGTCAGAACAGAAATTGGGATAGATTGACCCAAAAGGACAGAGAATTATCTCTCTAATGAATGATGATTTGAGGTTTCAGAATGTTGGGACAAGGAGCAGGTTTCTGCAGATTTTTTCTGTTTTAATTGGTAAAAAACAAATTCTACTTGTACAATAAATGTAAGTCAAAGGAAAACATTGACAGAAAAATGAATAGTGTATTCATTTTTTAATCTGAAAATTAAAAAAATCTAAAGATTTGAGTACTTTTGCTTGGCACTATACCTGGGGTGATTTTATTAGTGACAGTCCACGTCCAACAGTGATGCCAGAAAAGTGTGCATTGTAGGCTCCAGGTGGCAATGAAATAATCCCTCTATGTATATGTTAACAGAATATTGATGAATTAAAGATCCATAAAGATTATCTATTTACAGTTAGGTGCAGCCAGTCTACGCTCCTACCTGCAGACATACAACGGGGGTGAGCTGCTTCATCGCAGGGTAACCAAACAATTCCTTTGCAGCTGCTCGAGGCATTTTTCTGGTGATCACCTGAACTTTTGCAGTAATAACTGACATAGAAAAAATAAAGTCAATAAAAAATTGAGGGATCCCAGAGAAGTCAAAAATGGGATTCCTAAAATATTATACACCAAGGGAGGTGTCAAGTCACAGTTGCTTCAATGATGTTTGGGTGTCATATCTGGGTGAAGTGCATGATCTAACATCCCTGGTACAGGAGAATAAAGGTAAGATGGGTGTGGGGAGGGATGTAGGGATGGTACAGTGAGTTGTATTTGTCCCATTTTGTCGCATTACAAACTAGAATTAAAATAGATTTTTGCAGCACTATTTGATTTACATAACATGCCTACCATTTAGCAAAATATTTATGTGACACAAACAGTAAATAAGACAAAAAACAGAAATCATGAGTGTGCATAGGTATTCGTGCCCTCAAAGTCAATAATTTGTAGAGCCACCTTTTGTCTCAGTCCCAGCTGAACGTCTCTTGGAGAATGTTTCAATGAGCTGAGCAAATCGAGACACTGAGATTTTTACCCATTCCATTCATCCATCCATCCTCTTCTGCTTATCTGAGATCAGGTTGCGGTGGCAGCAGCTTAAGCAGAGAGGCCCAGACTTCCCTCTCCCCGGCCACTTCTTCCAGCTCTTCCGGGAGAATCCCAAGGTGTTCCCAGGCCATCCGGGAGACATAGTCCCTCCAACGTGTCCTGGGTCTTCCCTGGGGCCTCCTCTCGGTTGGGCATGCCCAGAACACCTCACCAGGGACGTCCAGGAGGCATCCTGATCAGATGCCCGAGCCACCTCATCTGACTCCTCTCGATGCGGAGGAGCAGCGGCTCTACTCTGAGCCCCTCCCAGATGACTGAGCTTCTCACCCTATCTTTACCCATTCCTCAAGTCAAAACTGCTCCAACTCGTTCAAGTTAGATGGGTTGATGGGTGTACAGCAATCTTCAGGTCGTGACACCAATTCTCAATTGGATTGATAACTGGGCTTTGACTAGGCCATTAGAAGACATTTAAATGTTTTCATTTTAACCACACCAGTTTAGCTTTAGCAGTATGTTTAGAGTTATTGTCTTGTTGGAAGGTGAACTTTTGTCCCAGTCTGAAATCTCTGGCAGACTGAAACAGGTTTTCCTTAGGAATTGCTCTGTATTTAGTGCCATCCATATTTCATTCAATCCTGACCAGTTTTCCTGTCCCTGCCAATGAAAAACATTGCCACAGCCTGATGCCACCCACACCATACTTCATTGTGAAGTAGGGTGATGGCATTTCCCATGATGGCCAAAAAGCCAAGTTTTAGTCTCATCTGACCTGAGAACCTTCTTTCATGTGTCTGGGGATGCCGTTGGGCAAAGTCCAAATGTGTTTTTTTATTTGTTCTTTAAGCATTGGTGTTTTTCTGGCCATGTTTCCATAAAACATCATTCTGTGGTGTGTACAGCTTAATGTGGTCCTGTAGATAGCTACTCCCCTCTTTGCTGTGGATCTTTGCAGCACCTTCAGTGTTAGTATCCTTGGTGTCTTTGGCATCTATGGTTAATGCCCTCCTTACCTGGTCTCTGAGTTTTGGTGGGTGACCTTCTCTTGTCAGGTATGTAGTGGTGCCATATTTTTCCATTTTCTTATAATGGATTTGATGGTGCTCCATGGGATATTCAATGTTTGGGATATTTCTTATAACCCAGCTTTATACGTCTCCACAACTTTGTCTTAGACCTTTTTGGAGTGCTCCTTGATCTTCATATTGCTTGCTTAATGGTGCTGCAGTGTAACACACCTCTCAGAACAGGTCTATTTATACAGACATCATGTGACACTTTGATTGCACACAGGTGAACCCTAATCAACTAATTATGTGATTTCTGAAGTTAATCGGTCAGATCAGATTTTACTTAGGTGTCTCATAGCAGAGGGGGTGAATACATGTACACTTACAACTATATACAAGGTATTTTTTCATTCCACTTCAACAATTTGGACTATATTGTTCAGTCCATTACATGAAATCCAAATGAAAATCCATTTTAATTCCAGATTGTAATGTGACAAAACAGGACAAACGCAGAGGGGGATGAATACTTTTCTGGGCTCTACAGTTGCCACACAAACATAAGAGAAGCATGAACTGGAGAATTGCAATACTGTGATCATTTGCATGCTCTCAAATAGACTGGCGCCCCGCTCAGGGTTGATTCGCATTGTGTGCTCATTCATGCCAGAATAGTTTTTGATTTCTCTTGACTCTAAAAAAAAAGTGTAATTTTAGAAAACAAATGGAAAATCTGGTGATGAGCCCGTAATTTCTGGTTTGAGCTCTGGTCATTATGAATACTTGGCCCTACCACATGCCATATAGATTGGCCAATGTGCCAGCAATTTTTCAATCCTTTATTAATGACATATTTCAGGACTATATGGGACATTTTGTGCTGGTGTATATAGATGAATTTCTGATTTTTTCTTAGGGTATGAACTCTTTTATCCTTCAGGTGAAAGAAGTCTTGTCTCATTTAAGGGCTAATAACCCTGAAAACTGTTTCTCTCATGCTAAGTGCCTGGTTAAGCGTCACATCTTTTATATATGGAACAAAACCTACACGGTGTCAGTTTTTAAGCAAGGTAGCAGCTACAGAGATCTTTTTTAGCGTGCCAGGAGCAAAGGTGTATATAGAGTGATGTTTTTCAACCACTTTTTTGTGATGGCACACTTTTTGTAACACAAAAAATTCTAAGGCACTGGTTCTTAACCTGTGGGGCGGGCCCCCCTAGGGGGGCGCTAGTAACAAAGATGTGAAAAAAAGAAAACAAGAATCAAAAATATGAAAAAAACATCTGTTGAAACCAAAACAAATTAACTTAAACTACATTCTGATAATAGAACAATGAATATAGAGTTAGATAAATGTTGATAAAAGTTAAGTAGGTATAAAAAATTATGCATCTACATTTCAAAAAAATGTTAGGAGGGGTGCAATTAAAAATGTTATGAAAACTCGGGTCGCAAATACTTAAAGGTTGAGAAACGCTGTCCTAAGGCACACTTTGATTCTACCAACCACACAAGCATTAAATCTGTATGCTTGCTAAACTGTCCAAAGGAGCATGACTATCAGAGACGCTGGAAAAAAAAAAGCAGCTTGGAGGTTGGCGTTCAGAGACACAGTACTTAGTGAGCACTTAGTGAGCACTTAGTGAGCACTTTGGACACATTTTCCCAACTGCTTTGTCCCCTTGCCCACTCATACAGGTGGTCCTAAACAGCACACCTAGGCCGTTCTCATTGCACACCAGTTGAAAAATGCTTGTTTAAAGTATAATTATAAAGTCATTGATGGTGATGAATAATTAAGGTTGGCATTTGGTTGGCAGAATTTTAATGTATACCCGATTAAGAGATGCTTATTTCAATTAAATCAGTCTTTAGCAGTGCATTCAAACTCTACAGTCGTTTCTATACTTTCATTTTATTTTGACATGTCTGTGTCTCATATGCTATGCCAATTTGAGAACTGATACATTGTCCTCATTTTCTTATTGTCTTTCTTTTCAACCTGCCTTTTAGGAAGACTTTCAGATTAAGGATGTGCTTGCTCAAGTAATATTTTGTTAAAAGGTCAGGTTTCAGGTCATTGTTTAAGTTTAAACTATGCCTTTACATTTTTAAAAAATCCTTTATGTTGATTCTACATTAATTTTATGATTCAGTGTATGTTTACTTCATGATTTATGTATTTATTTTATGACTGCACACGTTAATGTTAAATGCGATTAATCTCAAGTAAATACATTCATGCGATTAATAAATTTTTTTGATTCCTAGCCCCGATATACAGATATATAGTATATATATATATATATATATATATATATATATATATATATATATATATATGCCCTCACAGTACCCAAACGCTGGCTACAAAAAGTGTTTACAAGCTATGATACTTGCAAAGGGGATGTTACAAAATATTGACCATGTCAAGTGCCCAAACTTTTGTTTCAGACCCTTATCACTTTTTTGGTATTTTGTACCTGTGAATGATGGAAATAAAAATGTAATCTTGATCAAAAATATTAAATATATTTATATATAATCAAACCTTTTGTACAGCGACTTCAGAACATTTATTTAAAAGACTAGGGGGCTCTGCCCCCTGCTCGCTTCGCTCGCCCACCCGTGCTTGGTTTACCGGATATACAATTTAAAAAGATTGTTATTTTCATGGGAATTGTTACATATGCATTATTTTCACTTTTACTTTAAAAACATTTGTAAAAACAATACTTGTCCTTTATTTCCGGCCCCGGGCGTGGTTACATCTCTTTCTCGCAGGACGTATAACGCTGCTCGCATTGTGAAGGGGGGCAGCATCGATCATTTTAAAGCCTCTACAGCTGCTGTCCTTTTTGCCACTTCGTGTCTCTGCTGCTCGCGTTGTGATCGTTTCTCCGTGATTATAAATATACATCTGACCGAATTGTATCTTCTTTGAAATTAAACTTGTCGTTACTTTAACTGTTGCAGGACCACAGATTCTCATAGCGTATGGTGCATTATTATGTAAATCTACATTTTGTGCATTGAATGATGCGAAGGCAAAAAGATTTTTCTGCTCTTTGCCTTTTATTTCTGACCTTGGTTTGTCCTGCTAGTCCTGATGATTAATTTCCTTTTGTTTGCACTAATGCGATCTTTACTATCTTTTTTTTGATGCTGTAGAAACTGACGTAATAAAGTGTCACAAAAGTTTTACTTGGACAATCGCCGACTTCGTAACCACAAACACAACTTTCTAGCACCTTCTCCAACCCCTCATCCCTCGGGTCTCACCCCACCCCAAAAATCAATCAATACCCCGATATCAGTCTTCCGTGCTGCACTCCATCCTCCCTCAATCGGACCTAACAGTCACTTAAAACAAAAAAGGCTTCAACCTGGCTGGGACACTACAATACTTTCGAATTTTACTGCTTTCATATTCTTTACCTTTCTCTGCAGGTGTATCGCGCCATTGTTTGTTTGAGCCTTTCGAATTCCACTGCTTTCATAATCTCTTATCTGCCTTTTTTTCTCTCCAACGCTTTTGGGTCTCTTTTCTCCACACTGCACTTTCTTCTTTGGTTAGTTGTTGATGTTTCATCTAGAACGTATTGACCTTATACGCTTTATATGTGCTGAGAGCACAGGATCTGTGTGTGCTACGTGCCTTTACACGACTGAGTGTTTTGCTGGATGTGCTCTCTTATTTGATATTGTTTGTGTCTCGCGGGTCTTTTAAGTGTCTTCCGAGAAGGTCACGTCTCGTCGCCCTGCTTTTCCTTTTCAAGATTTTTTTTTATAATAGAGAGAAATCCATGATACTAGTCACTTGGTTCATGACTTTGTGATATCACACACTGCTCCTAATTAAGATGGCAGCTTGCAGCAGCTGTTAGCTTAGTGTTGGATCTTGTCTACAGAGCCAGTCAACTCATTTGGTGATTTATAATTATAAGTGCCAATGTAACAATAGGCTTCATGGCAAAAACCCCTGGGAAAATTGGAAATTAAGTTCAAAGCTGTCTTATCTTAAGTTAAGACTACAAATGAAAACAAAAGTTCAGATGCAATGTCTCCATGACCGATCAGTTAACTTTGTGAGCTGGAATGTTAAAGGTCTGAATCATGTATTAAATAGAAAGAAAATATTCTCTCACAGGTCTAAACGCTAAAATAGTATTTTTACAGGAGACCCACTTATTAAGCAAGGATCAATTTTGGCTGCACAGAGATTGGACTGGCCTAATTTTCCATTCCAGCTTTACAAAGAATTCTTATTCATAGTACAATCTAATTTGTAGTTTCAAATGTAGATGATTCTGAAGGGAGATATGTGATCATCATGGGAAATTTATTTAACTGTAAAGTGATTTTGATAAATATCTACGCCCCTAACATGATAGGGACTTCATCCAAAACATATTTGCATCAATTCCCAGTGTGAACACTCATAAAATTAAAATGACTGGGGACTTTAGTTGTGTTTTAAATCCAGATCTAGATGGGTTTCCTGCCACATGGGTGATGCCATCTAACACTGCAAAGATAATTACTCAGTTTGTAACTGATCACAACTTATCAGACCCCTGGAGAGTTCTAAACCCAAACTGAAGAGCATATTCTGAGCTAATCAGAGAAATTACCAGAATAGATCAAGAACATGCCAGATGTCCAAATGAGGCACCTCATAGGAAAAGATAGGCTCTGCATTCAGAACTCAACCTCATGACAACTAAAGAAACAGAGCAACTCATTTTTAAATCAAGATATCATGAACATGGAGAGAAAGATAATAAGATCTTAGCTCAACAAATCCACAAGCAGGAAGTTCACAATGCAATCCCATAAAAATATAATACACACATTTAGAGACTACTATAAGTCTTTATATTCTACTGAGTTTAAAGAAGACAATACACAACCTAATGCATTTCTGGATGCATTACAGATACCACAACTAGATACTTCCAGTGCAGAGGAATTGGATAAACCTCTGGTACTATCAGAATTACTAGATGCTATAAACTCACTTCAGAGTGGGCAAGCAGCAGGCCCGGATGGCAACCCTGCTGAATTTTATAAAAAATTCTCAATTAATCTAGCTCCTCTTTTATTAGCAACATTTACAGAAGCTAAAGACAATAAAATTCCACCTCAAACTTTTCGGCCAAGAATGAATTACTTTCTTTCCTAAGCAAAATAAGGACATATTATAATGTGCATCAAAGAGACCAATTTCACGTCTGAATAATGATGTTAAGATACTCTCCAAACTCCTAGGTAAAAGAATTGAGAAAGTGTTTCCTTCGATAATATCACAAGACCAAACTGGATTAATTAAAGACATACACTTAGCTTCCAATCTTTGATGCCTGTTTAATGTAATAAATTCACCCACAAAGTCTTAACACCTCAGAGATATTATTATCATTGGATAAAGAAAAAGTATTTGATATGGTTGAATAGAACTACCTTTTCATTACATTGGAGAAATTTGGGTTTGGCCCAAACATTTGTGCATGGATCAAACTACTGTATACCAGTCCAGAAGCTTTGGTTTGTATTATCAACATTAATTCAGACTACTTCAAACTAGAACATGGTACTAGACTAGGATGCCCCCTTGCTACCACTGCTTTTTGCAATCACCATTGAGCCACTGGCAGTTCACTGTCAAAATGCTTATGAGATAAAGGGGATTATCAGAGAAGGACTTCAACAGAAACTTTCTCTATATGCAGATAATTTGGTACTGTATATATCAGATCCACAAAATACTGTGCTTGGAGTCCTAACAACACTAACAGAATTTCAAAATATTTCTGGTCTCAGAATTAATTTAAATAAAAGTGTGCTCTTTCCAGTGAATTCTCAAGCACACAATATTAGATTGGGCACCTTCCCTTTTTATCATCGCAGATCAGTTTAAATACCTAGGGGTAAATATCTCAAGTAAACATAAAGCTCTTTATCAACAAAATTTAAGCTCTTTATCAACAAAATTTTGTCGTCTGCATGGAAAATATTAAGCAAGACTTGCATAGATGGTCTATCCTTTATCTCCCTTTAGCTGGAAGAATTAATACTGTTAAGATGAATATCCTTCCTAAGCTTCTTTTTCTATTTCAAAGCATTCCAATATACGTCAATAAATCATTTTTTAAGAAATTAGATTCAACCATAACCTCATTCATTTGGAATTCAAAATATCCACATATCAAAAGGGCGACCCTACAAAGACCTAAGGCAGAAGGTGGAATGGCTCTACCTAACTTTCAATTTTATTACTGGGCCACAAATATACAAGCTATAAAAACCTGGACATTGACACAAATAGATGAACATACAGAGGCTTGGTCCACAAAAGAAATAAAATCCTGCAGTACTTCTTTAAATTCGTTGCTTTGCACCTCAATAAGCACAAGTCATCACCAATATACCAACAACCCAATTGTGCTTCACTTACTCAGAATATGAAACCAATGTAGGAAGTATTTTAAAATAGAGAAGCTTTTCATCTATGGCACCTCTGCACAAGAACCACCTTTTTCCACCCCCTCAAAAGTATGCAGTTTTTAATATCTGGAAAACATAGACAACGTCTTTGCATCCTATAAAAAAATTACAATGCAAATTTAATTTTCCATCAACACATTTCTTTCACTACCTTCAAATGTGAAACTTTGTTAAACAAAATCTCCCCAATTTTCCTCACCTCCCACCTACCTCTATTCCAGAAAAAATATTGATCAGTCTTGAGGACTCATTTTAAAGTCCCTCCCTTTCAAAGATCCCAGAGTACAGTGGGAAAAGGATCTCTTACTCAACATCTCTGAAAAGGAGCAATGCACAGAATTCACTTGTGCTTCATATGCGTAAAGCATTCAGTTATTCCACTTAAAATTATATATCGAGTACATCTGTCTCGTTTAAAATGGTCCAAAACATTTCCAGGGCAAGATCCAACCTGCAAATGTTGCTATCAAGTTCCAGCCTCATTGGGCCACATGTTTTGAGTGTGCACCAAATTAATATAATTTTGGACCAAAATCTTTAAATGCCTTTCAGACACCCTTGGTGCCACAATCCTTTCTAATCCACTAACAGCTGTGTTTGGTGGGCTCACAGAGGGGCTTAAAGTGGAAAAGGACAAACAAACTGTAATTGAGTTTACTACACTATTGGCACGTAGACATATCTTGTTCAACTGGAAGGATCCTAACTCACCTAATTTAAGTCAGTGGGTAAACTGATGGTATACTGTATATTATCTGAAATTGGAAAAAATCTAATTCGCACTTAGAGGATCTGTACAAAACTTTACCAAAACCTGGCAGGATCTAATCAATAACATTTAGAATAAGCATTTAAATTGAGGAAGCAGATTCTCTCCCCACTTTTTAAATTTTAGATTTTTTATTAATTTATCTGTTTACTTATTTTTATTAGTTTAAAGTTTTACTCTGTTGGCCTAGCTCTCTTTCTCATGGGTTGGATGGGGGTTGATTTGTTATTGTTAAACTTGACTTGCTTGTATGGAATGTTGTTTGATTTTAATAAAATCAATAAAATGCTTTAAAAAATCCATTTGGTAATATAGGTGGCCACATAGGGTGCCATCACCTGAAGGACGCCATTTTCATAACTCAAGGGGTCTGCACTTTGGACTCCGAGGGTGAATACCCTACTGCCTAAGGTTCTATACTTGCTTCTGTAAACAAAACTTTGCAGTAGAGTTAAGAAAAAATAAGAAATTATTACAACTTTTGACTTGAAATCTGTTTGCCTATAATTTTATTTTGTGCTCTTGTTTTTTATTTCTCAGTTTTAGTTGTCTCCTAGGGCACTTGAACTGCTCACTTGTTCTTTTGCCTTACATTAAAAACGGTGTCTGCCCAATCCTGGTTAATGTTATGAACCTAACCCGGACACAGACAGGCGGACATCTTGTCAAAACACCACCACACGTTTATTTACACAATATTTACAATTACTGGTCACAAAGACCCCCAGTTCAAAGGTCACTCAGACCCCAGTCACATGCACAAACACCCCAAACACAGTCCTGGCCACACAATGCCTTTTCTTCGGGCCACCTCCACAGCTCCTCTGTGCTTCGTCCTTCCACCTCCCGACTCCAGCCTCGAATGAATGGAGACGGCCCCTTTTATATGGTTCCCGGATGAGCACCAGGTGTTCCCGGCGTTCCTCCTTTGGCCACGCCCCAGTGTGGCGAAAGTGCCGGCTGTCCTCCCAGCTGCTCTCCAGGCGCCGTCATAAATCTTCCCCCCAGCGCTTCCTGGTGTGGCGGAAGTGCTGGGGTAACAGGTCCCCAAGGCATTGGGGCGCCTCCTGGCGGTGACCACGGGCCCCTACAGGGTAGGACTTCCATGCCCTGTACCCGTGGCCCCCAAAGCAACCCAGAAGGCAACCCTCACGTGATCCAGGGTGGGTGCAGACCCACATCCGGTCCTTCCCGTCATCCCGGCCAGGTCATGGCCCCTGGCATCCCTGACAATGTATATTAATTAAAAATAATCTCTGAACACCTCCTCCCTATGCTACTCAAGGTATTGATGTCAATAGGACACTCCGGGCAGCAATCACTGACAAACAGACAAAACACTGGCAATGGAAGTGCCCTTTAACTGTCAGAACTTAAGTAATAATCTTTTCTTGGCTCTTTTAGGTTTCTGATGTGTTTTTCCAACTTCCTATGGAGTCTAGCATTTTATTGCTCTGTTTCTGCATGTCACTATGATTTGAGATTTCATGCTAATCAGTTATTTAAACCTGGACTGCCTATTAAGTGGCCTCCAAATTTGTAGTTGAATGACCTTCCTGAGGTAATTCCTTTCTTGAGCCATCTAGGAAAAATATACCAAAAATGTTTGGCTCCAACCGATACTAGTGCTGTGAAAATTAGTTTTGTTTTCCAGTTAAACTAGTTTGTCAACTTTTGCTTCTCTGACAAATCTCTAAATCTCCGATCCTTTTAAAAGTACTTACTCTTCACTACTCTGTGGAAATCTCTTACTAGTCTTATCATTTGCACTCAATAAGACCCACCGTCAACATTTTATAATCCATATGGGGTGCCTGTCAGAGATTTCAAGTGTGTTCAGGCCCACTGAGCACTTGGGGCAAGGCAACTCTTTCCTTAGTTGTGTTGCTGACCCCGTATGTTAAATTTCTAAAAACATTAGAACATTGCTTAATTTTCCTATGCGTATATAATTATTACTTTATTTGATATAAATACTTGAAAATATACAGCCTGGAAAAACAGGGCAGAACAGAAAAGTGCACAATTTCTTATAAATCCACTGAAGAGCTTGCTCATAAACTTTACTTAAAAGCAAAGGATGACTATAAAGTTCAGTAATGTTTATCATATTTAATAATAAAGTTGTTTGTGAACCTTATATTGTTCCATTCAGTTTATCATGTTGTGCATCTGGCCTGCACTACACAACTCTGAATTGAACTGAAATGAATTTTTTCTTACTAGGAAACATACTCATCTGGCCTATCATCACCTCTGCCGGGAAAGACATAAGTCACTGGTTTGACCCGGAGACAAAAGATGTAAGTAAAATGGTTTTGGGGTTTGTAATGTTCTACCAGGCTTGATTTTTTTTCAAATGAAGATAACTGGAAGGAAAAAAATGTTATGGGGTGGTCTTGGCTCTAGTTTCTCTACAAATAACAATACCGGGGATTGCCAGTAGATGTCAGTAGGAGATTGTGTTGCTTGAAAGGCGCACGTGGGATTCCTTTGGGCGTTTGGCAAACTGTTGAGCAGGTGTGCACAGTTCTATGGTGGGACTGGACGACTGCAGCGGATGAGTGGTTTTGCTGCCACCAAATATCTTAATCTTACATCTTAAGGATACTCTGAGAGTTTTAAGGAACTTCAGCCTTACTGTAAATATCTCCTAGGTAGATTTAATATTCCTCAGCAATATACAGGAAAGGATTTGATAAGTAGGATAGGCAGATTTTTTTATACCAGAGAGAAACTTGTTTGTAACAGGAAAGTACAAAATATAAGGCCCTGTTATACTGATACAAGAAAATTAGCCAAGGCACAAAAACTAACAACCAGTGCCATCATAAATACATACTCAAGATTTGTACAAAGAAGAATTACCTTTAACAGCATACAATCATATGAAATCAGAATTCAGCAGCATTCCTACAAGTAATAGATTTCAAAATGCTTATCACCCTGGGGAAAAAAGAGTTCTTAAATCTGTTGCTGTTTACCCATGGGAACCTAAATCTACAGCCTGATGGCAACAACTGATATTTAAGAGACAGATGATGGCTACTGATAGAACTGAGCCTGCTTTCTTTCAGACTTGTTTGTAATGCAGCTCAGAGATATACAGTATCTTCTGCAATCAAATCATTTTACTGCTTTAATATTGTTATATTTTCTTAATGCTGAGGCTGTCAAACCAAAATATAAACGTAAATAACATAACAACAGATTCAATAAAAGCATTTAAAAAAATGTCATTATGGTTTTGTCCACTTTAAAACCAGAGAGTTTCCTAAGATACTCAGCCCCTTCTTGCAAAATTTATTCTGGGTTAAGATCAGCAGTTATCTTGTACCTAGATGTTTGTAGTACTCTACCATCTCCACACTCTTCGCTTAAATTAGCTGAGATACTGAGAGGTGGGGAGAACCCACATCCTACAGACGTTAAAAATATTTAGCTGTGAAAAGGAACAATCTCACCATTGAACAGACTCATTAACAATGGTGCTGTTGCTTTACCTCACGTATGTTTGTTTGTTTATTGCTTTACTGTGTTGTACTTTACCACAGAACTTATAAAACAATTAGCCAATAACGAGACTGGACTATTACAACTTGCATTACACTAAAAACTTGAATAAGTTCACAGAAATATTGCAGGGGTCTCTCTGTTTTGTGTGCTACTGAGTACAGATCAGTAAAACAAGCAAAGTTCTGTGCACTGCCATTCAGGGTTGGTTACTGCCTTCTGCTTAGAAAGGTATTCATTTGGATGAAGCAGTTTGACTAAATTAGTGTACGTGTATCTAGCATCCTAGACTCAAATGCTGCACCTAGGCATTGCCTGTGTGCAGTTTGCTTGCTCTCATGTCCATGTGTCTTCCTTTTGGGTACTCTTTTTCTTCCTACATCCCTAAAGAAGTGCACTTTGGTTGACTGGTGTCCCTAAATTTGTGACAGTGCGAGTTTTGACAGGGACATATATGTGTGTGACCTGTCCGGGGTGTTTCCTACCTTCCTCCCTGTACTACTGGTGTAGAAACAAGCCCTCTTGACCCTAGATTTGATTAAGCAGGTTAGCTATAAGTATGCAACCCTTTTCTAAATTCAAATAGGGCAAAATGCAGGCCATTTAAGGAAAGACTTCAGTCTTCAGGAAAGAATCAGCTTCAAACTGAAAAGCTGGCAGTCTATATGCATAAAATGCTTATCTGTCCATCTATCATATGATTCCTCACAAACTAATAGGACTAGAACCACAATGTTGTTCTTAATTAAAAACCTATGACCTGGTATGTTCTGGAAATTCAAAAAAAAGTTAGGTAGTTGCAACCGATTTAGGGCTTTACCAATTTATTGTAATTAAAGCCGGTCCCTGTAAGCTCATCTATTGATAATCCCCTGGAACACGGTACATATGCATTCAGAATTCATACTCCAAGTTCTTGGCATTTTATTTTATGGATTATAGGTCCACATATTTCACTAGTAAATAAAATTTGCAGCCTCTGTGGCCCTCTGGGAGTGAGAATGAGTAATACCAGAAAAAGAAGTTAAAGGATACAAACTTTCCACTGTGGCCCTTATTAAGCACCCCCCATGTACTGTGTTGCATTTTAGTTTTAGATTTCAAAAAGAAAAATGTAATATCTTGCAGTATTTTTATGTGTCAGTCAAAAATGATTTTGTTGAAGTTTGTCGGGTTGGCTGGTGTGAATATTGACTCACACTCCTCCCTCACAGTTCCCTAGACCGGCATTAAATGCCTGACGTGGTCACTATGAGCAGATTGCACATTCTCCCTGTGTTCTTATGCTATTTTTGGCATGGCCTGTAATTCTATCTTTTATCTCTAAAGTTATTTGATGCTTCAACCTGACCTTTATTGAATGAACAGGAATGGGAATGTGTGCGACTGACTGATGCCTCCTCATCCAGTAGTTTAATAATACCTGTCTCTCTCTTATGGGAAAAGTGGGTTCAAACATGAGGCAGATATTACTGGTGCTACAATTGTTGTTAACAGTGATTAATTCTTATTATATATATCTTTGAACAGATTCGCACCCACATTGACCCTATGACAGGATGCAAAAAATATTACACTCCGTATGGCCGGTTTCTTCATATTCCACCTCCTTTACCCCGTACTGACTGGCAAAATGACTTTGGTTGTCCCTGGTGGAAGGACAGGAAGTACCACATTGGGAGTTTGACAATCAAAACAAGAAATATCCGCATTATAAATACATTGACATCTCAAGAGAACATTTTAGAGGTAAAAAAAAAAAAGGTAATACTTCTTTGATTTCACTTTACATTTTTATGATAAGAGCAGAAAATATTTTTAAATACCAAATTAGTTGGATTAGCCTTACACCTTCATTATAAGTGCTCCAATGCACAACATATGCCCAGAAGAATGATCGCATTACAAAATTAATCAAAAGGTACAGTATGTTAATAAAAGTATATTTTGTTTTATCTTGATCTTTTAACTAATGCTGAGACAAATGCATGATTACAAGGTAACAATTCAGATTTAACGAATTTGTGAACTTTTGATATTATTTAATAAGTTGTGATGACACAATAATAATAGCAACTACTTCAACTTACAAGTACTACTGTATGTATTTTTTAACTCTCTGACTTTGACTTTATTTGACTTTATTTACAAGCACAGTCTTATGATCAAAGTGATGTCTATATAGTCTTTGCTTTTATAATATAACAGATAATGTTGATGTCACAATTTAACTTGAAAATGCCAAAAAATAATGAGACAAAACTATTTCGAGTAAATTTAATTTGTGAAATATTGCCAATTTATAAACTGATATACCTGTTTGTATTTAATAAGTACATGACACATAAAGGGGTGGCACAGTAGTGTGGTAGTAGCACTGCTGTCTTGCAATAAGGAGACCAAGGATTATGACTTTACATGTTCTTCCCTGTGTCTGGGTGGGTTTCCTCCCATAGTTCAAAGATGCAGGTTAGGTGAATTTGTGTTGCTAAATTGGCCTGTGTGTATATTTGTTCACCCCATGATGCACTGCTGCATTGTCTAAGGCTTTGTGCCTCATGCCTTCTGAGATGGGCTCTAGCTGCCCCACAACCCTGCCCTGTTTGTATTTGTTTTTCTAATAGTTATTGTCATTTTGTGACCATAAAATTGCTGACAATGACACTCGTTGCTAGTCATAAATTCTGCCAGTGGTGTGTCCCTGTGATGTCATCATACTACCCCTATTTAAGATGGTGGAATTCTACACTTAACATCCACAAATTTGGATTCCATTCTAAAACCAACTTTTCTTGAGAGTTAGTAAGGGGAAAATTAAGAAATAGTTTGAGGAGTTGAGAAACATTTATTTCAAATACGATAATTATGACTGATTTTGACAACTTCCTTTGGTTTTCTAACTTCTGCCATCCCTTTTCAGTCCTGCTAGCGCCCCACTGTGTACTTTCCACCATCTTAAATTCCTCTGAGTACTGTTCTTATGGTAGGTATTAATAACAGTGTGGGTGTGTGTAATTAATTGGTGCCCTGTTTAGAGGTAAAAAAAAGTAATTCAGATAAAGAATGGATGAAAATTTCAAAGTGAAGACATGTAGCTAGAGCTGTACTTTGAATGAGTGTCCAACCTCTCTTACTTAGGCATACAAATTAGATATACAGAGCTTAAAAATTATAATATGCATATTAATAAAAAGTTCTGCTGCAAAATGTCTTTTATATTCTTATTAGCAACCTTCAGGGAGTGCAGGTGTAGTCCCTAAAAAAGGTTTTCTCAAACACAACACAGACAATGGTCTTCCGTGTGTGAATGGGGAACCTTTACAAAATTTGTCCAATAGTTTCAGCATTACGGATTTGTACACCAATAAAACACAACTCATTCAGCTTCATGTATTATAGCCAAAGTACCCGGCACTGCCAGGTATTTAAATCTACTCTCTCTCTCTCTCTCTCTCTCTCTCTCTCTCTCTCTCTCTCTCTCTATATATATATATATATATATATATATATATATATATATATATATATATATATATATATATATATATATATATATATATATATACTGTGTATATATATATATAAAATCCTGAGCGTAAAAGTACAACAGTGACGTTTTTAATATCACGTTTTTGTCACAC
Organism: Polypterus senegalus; assembly: GCF_016835505.1. NCBI lineage: Eukaryota > Metazoa > Chordata > Cladistia > Polypteriformes > Polypteridae > Polypterus > Polypterus senegalus. Next base: position 41,059,487 of record NC_053156.1, on the reverse strand, counting down.
TTTAAATTGGGCTTATTTTAAAACCTACATAAATATGTTTGGTATCATTCTTTTCAGAATGTATTGAACTTTAATGTGATGTTGTTAGATTTTCAGATTCTTATTGCATTTTTAAATTATAAAGTAAAAAATATCAAGAACTCGCATCTCGTGAGACGGGACTTTGTGCCAAAAGATTTAACCATGCCTGGGGCTGGAAATAATACACAAGCATTAGGACAGCTGCTGTACAGGCTTTTAAATGCTCAAAGTGCCGCATGAGATGCAGATCACGGCATGGCAGCAGCAGCAATCCAGTAGCTGATCGAGGAAAGAGGAGGTAAAAAAGAGCTATTTGTTTCCCATTGTATCACCATTTAAGAAGGGGTTTCGGAGAATCGACCATGTCTCCTTGAGGTGCGTTCAGCCCCCCTCTTCACAACGCAAGCAGCAGAGACGCAAATTGGTTGGTGAGCCTAGTACTTTATATACTTTACACATCTCTCTATTTCAATGAAAAAATCCTGGGATGAGACGTGACTTTTTCAGAGAGATACTTTCACATCCCACGGGATAAGACTTTGTGCAAAGAGATTTAACCATGCCTGGGGCCGGAAATAAAACACAAAGAGTAGATGACAAAGTAGAACGTCGTAAAGAATTAAAAAATGTTGGCGCGATACACTTGCAGAGCAGGTTAGAGCAAGTACTAATACAGTATTCAAAAGTTTAGCGCAAACAGAAATTATTACTCAGTGAAATAAAGGAACAGCGAAAAGAGATTGAATATATAGCTTGGCTTTAAAGTTTAAGTCGAAGACTTGTAGAATGTCTAATTCATGTTGCCATCAGGGAAAACAAGTGTTTCTTCCCAAAAAAGAGGCGTATCTGTGAGAATTAAAAGATTTTTTGTTTGGTGAAAGCAAAATCCGCATATGCAAGTGGAAGAGACGCAAAGTGGCTGGCATGTAGCGCAGGCCAGGGGGGTTGGGGAGCGAAGCAAGCAGGGGGCAAAGCCCTCTAGTATATATAATATATATATGTTTGTGTGTGTATGTGTATGGTTAATGTAATGTTTTATATGAATGGACTCCATAATTGTGGTAACTCCTTGCTGGGTTGAGCCATGAAATCTACTTTTCTGCTTTAGTGTGGTTTCACAAGTAGAAGTTTAATTCCACATTAATAAATTGTATGGCTTGTTGAATAATTGAATCACTGACATGTCAATGTCAATGTCAAATTTATTTATATAGCACATTTAAAACAACATAGGAATGCTGTGGCCAAAGTGCTTTACAAAAACAGAATAAAAGAAAAACATACAATTAACATGAATAACATAAATAGAAATAAAATAAATGAACATAAATAAAATAAATGATAAATAGAAGTAATGTTACATAATCACAATGAGGAAACCATCAGTATTACTGAAGGTCACAGATTGCAATTGAATAGAAATGAGTCTTTAATCTCGTTTTGAACAGTTCAATTGTAGACGACTCCTTTATATGATGAGGTAAAGAGTTCCACAGGCGAGGAGCAGCAGCTGCACAAGCCCTCTCTGTCCCCCTTAGTTTTACACTTGGTACGAGGGACAACAAGAAAAAACTGACCAGAAGATCTAAGCACTCTGGATGGCTGGTGTAAAACACACAATTCAGATAAATAGGCAGGAGCAAGCCCATGTAAAGATTTAAAAACTAGCAACAAGATTTTAAAATCAATTAGAAAACTGACAGGCAGCCCATGTAAAGAAGCTAATATTGGAGAAACAGAATCAGACTTTCTTTCCCCAACCAGAAAGCGAGGGCAGCATTCTGGACCAACTGTAACCTGCGTATCGGGGATTTGCTAATCCCAGAATGCAGCGAGTTGCAGTAATCAAGGCGAGAAAAGATAAAAGCATGAGTAACTTTCTCAAGATCCCTAGAAAATAAAAAAAGGCTTGATCTTACCTAATAGACGAAGCTGGAAAAAGCAACTCTTGACTATAGAATTTACTTGTTTCTCAAAAGAGAAGTTACTGTCAAAGATAACACCAAGATTGTGGACTTGAGGTTTGCAAAAGAAAGAGAAAGAGTCGAGAAGCCCAAGACCAATTTGGGCTTTAGCTGATGGACTCACTATAAGCACCTCCATTTTATTTTGATTCAGATCAAGAAAATTATTAGCCATCCAGGATCTTAGTTCAAAAAGACAGTTGTTCAGTTCATTTATTGCAGAGTTGTAGACAGGATTATAAACCTGTGTATCATCAGCATAGCAGTGAAAAGAAATGTTAAATTTCCTAAAAACAGCTCCAATGGGTGAAGGTATATAGAGAACAAAATAGGACCCAAAATGGATCCCTGAGGAACACCACATTTAAGAGGAGCAGTAGACTAAAACGAGGAATTTAAAGTCTCTGAAAAGTGCCTACCAGTTAGATATGACCTGAACCAGTTAAGAGCAGCCCCTTTAAACCCAACAAGATGTTCAAGGCGCAACAGCAATATTTCATGGTCAATAGTGTCAAAGACAGCGGACAGGTCAAGGAGGACAAGGACTGCAGCGCCACCTTAGTCAGTAATAATAGAGACATGACATATAAGCCTGGCAAAACTATTAGTTTTTATGTTTCCTCTATTGAACCCTTATTTGTGATGAAACTTTTGAAACTCCATAGACTCTGTATGTTAAGCTGAGTTAAATGTAATACACGTGCAAAATTTCATGAACGTCCAGTCAGCTGGTTTGGAGTAATGTGTGATTCCCCTTGCAAAATTTTTAAAACCCTTGAAGCCTGCTTTTTAAATTGCACGAACAATAATGTAAATACTAAATTTCATGAAAGCAGACATTATGATATTTGTGTTGGTCCCCCTATTACATCCCACCAACCCAAACCTAAATATATGCCAGATTAATTTCCATCGGCTGAATCATTTTGTTGTAATAATGAGGTTTTGGTTGTGCATCCCCCTGCCCAATATAACCCAATTTCTCAATGGAAGTTTTGAAAGGCTTTATATTCTACATTTTAAGTTCTGTCAACAGTAACATTCATAAAAAATTTCAAGAACTTTGTCTTAGCTGTTTTAAAGTGATGGCATCCTTTGCTCCCCCAACATAACCACCTTAAATTTTCAAAATGTCATGTAACCTGGATTTTAAATTGGTTAATTTTTACCATCCATGCTAAACTTCATGACAAACTGACTCAACGTATTTAGAATAATGCACAGTTTTTGGGTTGTCCCCCTATTGCCACACTCCTTTCTAAAGAAGTTTTTTAAATGTCTTATACCTTGTGTATTGTAAGATGAATCTACAGCAACCTTAATGCAAAATGTAGTGAAATTCGGTTTAGCCATTTTTTCATGATTGTCAAACAGACAATCAGACAAAATGTAATCTGTGGGTTAAAATGAAGTCTTAGTAAAATTCAAAAGACAGATGGAGGGCATTGCAATTATATTTATATAGCACAGCTATACATTTATATAGGCACAGCTTTTTTTTGAAGAACGCTATATAAATTAAATTAAAATATTTTTAAGCTATCTGAAATTGTTTCCTTCTTGACTCATTGGCTTTTTTTATTTTCAATCAGAAATGTTGAGGGCTTTCTGAATTTTAGAGGCTTTTTCAGAATGACTTTCATGGATGAATCATTGAGAAGACAGGTGAAGTTTACTTTCTTTCAGGCTGCCTTTTTTTCTTGTGTTTTAACAGGTATGCTCAGAGGACACCATGATGGACATTCTGGAAAAATGTATTAAGTACAACGATCACATAAATAGTTACACTTGGAAGTATGATAGTACTGAAATGGACATGTCCAAAACTCTAGAAGAGAATGGGGTGAGGGATGAGGATGAGAACTTCTTTGCCATGCGCATGGAGAGAGATGACTGGATCCCAGCCATTCACTTGTATTATAACGATGATCTCACAGAGCTCTGAGCAGCTTTTCTCTGCCCTGCAGGTTTTACTGTGACTGGTCTAGTGATTATTCAAGATGCCTCCCTTGAGAAATGCCATCTGATGACTAATGACGGTTCACAGGCGCCAACTAAGCGTGCCTGAGTGTTCGCTGTTAGAAAGCGTGACAGATGACCCAGATAAGGAGAGGCACTTTGAATTAGTCTGTTTTCTAAATGCCCCTAGTCTCAGGTGCATTTCTGAGTCTGTAAAAATAGAACACGGTGCAGGCCGTGGCCCTGCTATGCAGTGGCTTGGCCTGCTGAGCTCTTCAAATTAATTATAAAGCTTTTCGCTGTCCTTAATTATATAATATAGTGTACTGACTTTCAAGAACAGGTGCCAAGAATGTCCTGGCACCGCTTTAAAGGTGTAATTTTCTTTCTTTAAAAAGCTTCAATATGGAAGGGAGATGCCATAAATAGGTGATAGGATCCAAAAAATGATAAAATATTATAAACATTATAAAATAATTTAGAACGCATTGTATAATGCCATACTATTATAGAAAGAAATTCTAACCAAAACATGCAAAATATATGACATTTGTACACAATTTTCAAATTTATGTAGTGGCTGGAGGTCAGTGCTCATTTATTTTTAATTTGGCTCACTAAAATATACACGTTGGTTTTAAGACCCCATGTGACCTGACAGTGCATTTCTTGGTACAAGAGACATCCAATGTTTAAAACCACATAAGCAGTTTTTGGGCCACATGAAATTGGACAGTACTGAGCACAACATGAAAAACAAATGGATGGGCAGCAGTCCATTGTGGGGCACACATATACTGTACATTAACTCTTATCTGACCAATTTTAAGGTTACAGGTGTAATCAGATACATTTCTTTGTAAATCTATTTCCTTAGTATACAATTTGTATCTTTATTTATTATATATATTTATAATTATAAATATACACACAATATATAGTATTATGCAGAAGTTTGGCCACACCCCTAAGAAGATTGCATATTTTAATTTTGGACTGAAAAGTATTAAATATGACCAATGCAACAAATAGACATTCAAACATTATCAACTGCTAAATTTTATTTCAGGAACTTAAACGTAGGAAAAAAAACAGTAATTGTGACTTGTGAAAATGTTTGGATTACACCCCCCCATCCTGCCCCTTTTTTTTTTTACACATCTATGAGTCTTGAAATGGGAATGTTTGCCCATTCTTCCTATCAAAGTCTCTGAAGTTCAGAGATATTTGTAGGCTCTCTTGAATGCACGGTATCTCTTAGATCTACTGTATCCACAGAATTTTAATATTTGGGTCCTGGAACTATGAGAGCCATTCAAAAAAATGTAGCATTTATTTCCTGAGGTAGTTCATGGTGGGTTTCGGTGTATGCTTCAGACCATTGTCCTGTTGTAGAAGCCAGTCTCTTTTTAGCCCGAGTCTCTTGATGAACTTCATGATATTTGCATCCAGAATTTTCTGATATTGAGTGGAATCCATTCTTTCCTATATGTGTGCAATGCTCCCTGTGTCACTGGTTGTCACACAAGTATAATGGATCCACCCACATGTTTATAAATTGGTAAGATGTTCTTTTAATGAACTGCTTTGCCTTTTTTCTTCCAAACATACCTCTGGTGATTGTAGCCAAAAAGCTCAATCTTAACTTCATCTGTCCACAGCACTTACTTCCAGAAAGACTTTGGCTTATCCAGATGATCCAGATCATACTTCAGATGTTGCCTTTTATGACAAAGTTGCAGGTAAGGCTTTCTCCTCATAACTTTTGCTTGGAGACTCAGTTGATGCAAACTCCATTACACAATAGAATGGTGCACCACAATTCAATTTTTGGCTAAATCTTCCTCCATATGCTTTGCTGTGATTCAAAGGTTTTATGGCACCTTTTAGAATAAAAAAAACACATAATTCTTTAAGAATTTTTTCTTGACTTGTATTGATCATCTCCACTATCATTTCTTGATCACATTCCCAACAGTAGCAATTGCTAGCTGGCAAGTGATATTTTTATAGCATTTCCCAGCTCTGTATGCATCATCTTACTGTTCAAATCCCCAGTGAGTCTGGAAAAGTAGCTCCCATGGTTATGCTGTGTTACCATAAGGGTTGAGGATTCAGAATTTATCTAGTGTAGGAGGAGAACTAGCATCCCAGCCAGATCAGAAGAGGTTCCATTACCTGGAGGGGAAGCTAGTGCAACAACGTACAAGGATTGTCCGGTGAGTCATCGAAATAAATTTGTACCCGGGTGGTATGTTTTTATGGATGGACTGAGGAATAGATTGCCAATTAGGACACCTGCAGGGGTGCTTGGGACTTGGAGTCCAGACATGCAGTCCTGTTTGGGTCCCATGGAATCGATAGATGGACCTGTGAGGGGGTGGAACCCCCTACTTTTTCTATGACCCAGAAGTTCTTCCTCAAGGACACAGCAGGACACCAGAAGCATTCCTGGGTCTGACATCTAAGGAGTCTGCTGCCTCACATCAGAGGAGCCAGAGTCAGGAGGAGGAGGAGGGCAAAGCTTGCTTGGAGGTGTGGAGGGGAAAGTTCTGTGTGATTTATTTGTGTACTTGTGGCTTATTTTGGAGAGGTGACTGGTGAAAATAGAAATCTTTTATTCATATATTGTGTGCTGTGTCACTGTATCTGTGGTTTGCACTCTCAGGCAACCCGAAGGCATACTCATTTATACCGCACCAATATGAAGCCACCAATTAACATAACATGCACATCTTTAGGATGTGGAAGCAAAGCCCACATAGTTAGGGAAAAAATGTACACCATACAGGCTGTGCCCAAGCTGAGATGACTAGGTCCTTAAGGCTGTCAAAGCAGCAATAGTAATAATCTCCGAGGCAACCTATTATACCTATTTATGTAAGATTCCCATCTTAATAGACCCCAGGGGAAAATTCAGCTTTTTACATAAGTTCCTTAAATAAATGTAGATAACTACTGTATATACACACACACACAACATGGTCTGAACATAGAGCAGATTGACTTAAAAAAAGAAAACTTTTGACTTGGCTTTCACAGTCACAGTGAAACATTATGCAGGCATATTGCTGTTGGCATAAAGAGGCCCCAGTAGTGTTTCTTGACACACTTATGCTGAATAATTTGTTGGTTGAAAGTCCTCAGTGTTAGTATGTCACAGAGAGGATGTGCAAAATTGTTCATTATGTTTCATTTTAATTCTCTCCTTTGCTACTACCTCCAGGGGGTCCACAGTCGATAACTGAGTCTGCACTTTTAATTTGCAGTGGGACTCTTGAAGTGATGTTATCAGCCCAGCACACCAGAGCACAGAAGACTGCACTGGCCATTACAGAGTTGTAGGAGATGTGAAGGATGTCATTTCACAGATTAAAGGTTTTGGTGCAGATAAATTCTCTCTCCACCAAGAAACAAGGTCCTCCACATGACTCCTCTGTCTCATCCCCTTTACCAATACAACCCATAAGTGCAGATTCATCTGAATATCTGCAAGTGACAAGTGACCTTTGTAGTCAGAGGTGTACACAGTGAAGTGAAGAGGAGACAGGAGTGTTCCTTGTGGTGCTCCAGGGTTGCTCTCATCCATGTTAGAAAAACACCATCCTTGAGTTTAGTATCTCTAAGTTTACCCTTTTAACGAGGATGGCTGGAATGGTATGGAAGGCAGTGGAGAAATCAAAAAACATAATCCTCAGAGCTGCCAGCTTTGTCCAGGTGAGAATAAGCCTTGTGGAGTAGATAGATAATTGCATCCTCCGCTCCAATCTTTGTCCAGTATGCAGACTGCAATGGGTCCAGGTGGTCTACCACAACAAGACTCATTGAGTCCAGGAACAGTTTATCAAAGGTCTTCATGTTACAAGACTTAAATGTCACTGATCTGTAGTCATTAGGTGAAGCGGTGCCTGCTTTCTTGGGAACAGGAACAATGCAGGATGTTTTCCACAGCAGCAGCACTTTCCTGAGCCTTAGGGAGAGACTGAACAGGTGAAGACACCACATAGTTATCAGCAAAGGCCTCACTTACTTGAGGACTGATGCCATCTGGTCCCACACCTTTTCCGTTGTGCAGCTTTCTCAGTTGTCTCCTTACTTGGTTTTCAGTTATGGACATCTCATACTGATGAACTTGCTACTGGTCATCCCAGTTGATGTGGTAGGAGTTGTTGTAGTAGGGATGGTGTGAGGATACCAGTCATTAGAAGAAGGTGGCAGTGGGAGGGAAAATGGATTAATAAAAAAAAAAAAACTATTAAATGTTGTACTATGCAAATGTAAATTTTATTTAAAGCAACACTTTCTGTGCTTCATGTTTACTAAAAGAGTTTGATATTCACAGAATAAATTGGATGTTTTAAAAATGATTGATTAATGGAATGCTTCTCCAATATATGCCTTCCAAACAATTCTATCTACACTTTGAAATAGTGTCCTTTGTGTCCAGTCTGCGCACATAATTGTTAACCAATATTATAACACAAGTCACCTAGTCACTTAAATAGAATACAAAATGTATTTTGTATTTTAGTTATATACAACATAACATTCTCAAAGTATATTAATCCAAATCAGGGAAATGTACATATGTATGTATACACATAATGATTACTTTAGATTTAGCTCACATTAGCTCAGCATTTAGCTTACATTATTTATGTTCTCTCAATGCCCACATCATTTCTCACCTAGCACTACAGAAATCTGGCCCATTCTAAGTGAGTATGAATGCGTTGTCACACACGTGCGAGTAGGAGGCAGCTATAGGGCTCAAGTAATTGTAATAAAACATCCGACCAGGGGGCAGCGGAGTGCGCTGTCTTTCTCAGTTCCCTACAGACCTTTCCCAGGAAATCCTGCAAGGTTCCAGAACCCCTGAAGACGTCATTTCCGAAGCCGGCCCCTTTGATGACGTCACTTCCGAAGCCAGCCCCTTTGATGACATCACTTCCGAAGCCGGCCCCTTTGATGACGTCACTTCTGGTTCCGGTCCCTTAGATGACATCATTTCCTCTCAAGACCTTTAAAGCCTCCATCTTAGGCTACTATAGCAGTTCTATTTTGGACTCTGCGAGATGCACATCGATTCTTTGATAAAGGAAACCCTTTTGCAGCTGGGAAAAACAATATACGGGTGGCTGCCCCAAACCTTTATAATGTCTTGGACTCGTTTTTATGACAGTGTATATGTTCCCTGTTACTGCTGTCCCATCCGGAGTCTTCTATACTAAAAATGAGTTCTAGAAATAAATGCTTGGATTTTGCATGAAATTCTATATGTTTCATTGAATATTATTTTCTATTTTACTTTACATTCCCCTTATGTCAGGGTAACAGGGCCTGGACATAACCCAGAAGCACTCTTTGGGGAAGGAGTCATTCAATCAGTGTGTCAGCTCATGCACAAACCTACACTCAAACAAGGTCTGATCTGGTATATTACCTAGACAAGTGTGGATCTACAGTTTCATTACCTATTTTGTTATTCCACAGGGAGAGACAGATTAAGTGACTTACTCAGGGTCACACATCATGTCAAAGGAGGAGACTGCTACGGCAGACTCATGGTTTAATATCCTTTGCTAAATCCACTATGCCATACTGTCTTAACAGAATCATATGTTAGTGTCTCTTACTTTTCTTTTTTTTTCCTTTCCTGCATCATCAGCTACAAGGCAGGAGCCGAAATTGCATAGGACAGCAGTATTCATTCCTGCACTGACTCCAGGAAGATGCGGCCTATTGTGTTCTAAGTTTCATTTTAAAATGCACCAAACCCTGCAGATATGCATTATGGTAAAATGCAACTTTAATTTTAACATACACATTCTTAAACCTGCTCAATCCAATTCAGAGTTGTAGAGTGAAGGGGCCTTCCAAGGCACCACTGGGTGCAAGACGTTAAACAGCCCCGGACAGGTTGCTAGTCCATTAAAAGGCACACCCACGTTCACTCACACTGGTGCCAAGTTATAATTCTACCTGTTTCCCACATCTTTGGGGATGTTTAAGGAAAGCCAGAGCAACAGACAAGGGAATGTGAAAACCACATACAGACTCCTTAGAGGCATGGAATTCAATCACAGGACACATGTAATGTATACATGAGGCAGTACTGCTAAGCACTGTGCCACCATGCTGCCCCAAATTTTAATCATAATTATTACTTAACATTTATGATTTTAATTTTTAACAACATTTATTTAGTTAGGTACTGAAGTGAAATACAAATTAAATTACAATTCTTGATGACCTGTTATTTTAACACTGAGGAATTGCGCTTACATCCATATGGGGTTTGTTTAATGTTTATATTCCTAAAATCCTAAATTTGATTATCAGGTTCAAATAAAGAATGTGTGATGTTCTGGTTAAAATCTCTTTTCTATTTTTTTTTTCTCCACGAAAGAACTGCAAAAACATGAAATGTGTGGGAAAAGAACATGTTAAATGTCATTGACATCTAAGGAGCATTCTATTCAAGACATTAGTTGTGCATTGTAATCATGGATATGCCAACAATTCCTTGTTTAAGCTAACCTTTATATATACGAATATACAAGAGCATCTTTAGTATATAGCCGATAGCGTCCAAATTATAGGCAAGCACATTTACTTAAAAGGTAAAGTAAGATGATCTAAACATGACTAATGGAATATATTCATTGTGCTTAGACTCAATGTCAGAAGCTGTTTCCTAGTGCCCGTATCCTTTAAACCAGATAAGCAAAAGTCAATATAAAATGCCTTTGTTATATTGGTAATCTTATGGCATTCTTTCAAGGATATCTTCAACACAGCTGCATCTCTCAGAACAATATTTGCTTATTTGACACAGTTAGAAAAACCTTATGAGCCTAAGAATCCAAGACACTAAAATGTTATAAAAAGGTTTTTTACAACAGTACTCCCATTTAGTACTCTTAGAACAACTAAAGCAAACAAACACTTAACACATAAAAGACCATAATACTATGGGTTGTCTTAATATTTTCTTCCTTATAATCATTGGAGAAGGGTTCACTTGGAATAGCCACCATACTATTTACTGCAGCTTTACCATCAATTTTTAGAAAACATTTTAAAAGACAAAAACTATCATTACAACAACAATTAGTAGGTACAAATTGCAAAGGCTGAGCCAATTCATTGATTTTTTGACCATAAGGCAACAATGTGGCAAACGGAAGAATGACGCCTACTCCCTTGGCCCATTCTGGAACTGGATATATTATATATGGTACTCCCAGGGTTGCCCTTCTTCTTTTATAATAGGGTGACTGTAGAGGTTTCTGCTAGACTGTTATGTAAGGAATCACACATGCCAAATAGCAAGTACCACACCGCCCTATTGGTAACTGTGTATAAGCATGCTGACCACAAACACAGTTAGGCATTCTTGTGAAACTGGTTACATGTGTTCTGAGACTTTGTTCTATGACAAAATAAGGTTTGATTCAGAAAATACATATCTATTGGACTAGAGTTATGAAGAAGCAATGTTAACTGCTCTGCTATTGCATCCTGCAAAGAATAATAATATTGATGTGCATCTTTAAGATGCAAGGGCAAAAACTAAAATGTATGAAAATGGCTATAACGAACTAAAACTCTGGCCCTAAAGGACCAAGCTTGGGAACTTACTGGTTTAAAAAGACAAGAGAAGACATCAGAAATGTCACAAATGTGTATATTGTGTTTAAAAAAAGAAAAACAAAAGGCACCAATCCCAAATATGGAGTTTAAGTATCATCCTTTGCACCAACAGTGCAAATTTAAGACACACACACTGTACCACTTGGGAATGATACAACTACTTTGTTCCATGGGTGCTGTGCAGGTTTTTTGGAAAATCAGAAATAGAATTTGTATTTTAAATTTCATTACTGAATACCAAAACAAATCAGCTATTTGTGTTATTTTGTAAAAAAAAAAATTTAACCAACCATGCCAGAGTATTCATTAAATGTTAAAATTTAACTATTATCTTCTATTTGACTACATCACAGTTGTTTGATTTTAATTAGATGTTCTAATGAACATGACATGATCAACTTTGTTGTACCAAGACAGTTTCATTTCTTTTATATTATTATTAAATAATTGGAAATGTAATATATTACCTAATTTAGGTCAAGGCAGCAAAATCTCCAAAGAAACTTTATTTAACATGCATGTAAATTATTTTACATCCATACAAATGCATGAAAATTGTGATGAGCTTCATATTTTCCTGTAAAACATCAAGCCATTTTGAATTTACAAAAAATGGAAATTCTGTAGACATGCTTGTTTTACTCATTTTGCTGTTCATGTTTTGTCTTATGATGATAACTTTATGAAACTCTTTGTGTTTGTTACAAATGCATCAATTTGCCTAGACATCAATTATCATATTATTTTCTATTCATTTATAAAATATAGCACTGTACAAGAAAATCCATTTTTTTCTCGACATTCCCATTAAAGGGACATTGGGACTTGGAGGAGCCTTCCCCAGCATCATTAAGTAGAAAGTGGGGAACAACTCTATTTATTGTGGAGTCATCAATGACTTTTGGATGTGGAAAAAAAAGAACATTTAGAAAAAGAAAACCCACATGAATAGAGACTGTGTGCTGATGATTCAAAGACAATAAGGCCAGATACATAATTGACAGTTCTTTTGACCATGGCTTCAACTCAGCTATCGTCACAGCATTGCGCTGTACAGTATATGATGTTTGAACTACGCATAAGCCATTATGAATGTGTTGTATTACTTCAATTTCTATCCATTGCAGTTACCAAATTATTTTCATATTACATTAGTTTTTGATATACCCTTGCATATATATATCTACTCTATATATATAAATTTTGTGTGACGTTTTTATGTCACATTTTTTGTCATGCTTTAAATCGGCTTATTTTAAAACCTACACATATATGTTTGGTATCATTCTTTTCATAATGTATTGAACTTTAATGTGATGTTGTTAGACTTTCAGATTCTTATTCCGTTTTTAAATTCTAAACTAAAAAATATCAAGAACTTGCATCCCGCGAGACCAGACTTTATGTCAAAAGATTTAACCATGCCCGTGGCCGGAAATAAAAGATAAAGAGTAGGACAGCTGCTGTACAGGCTTTTAAATGTTTGAAGCGCCGTGCAAGATGCAGATCACGCTTCATGGCAGCAAGCCAGCAGCTGATCAAGCAAAGAGGAGGTAAAAAAAAAACTTTATTTGTGTCCCATTGTATCACCATTTAAGAGGGCAGAGACACAAAGTGCCTGGCAACTAGCACAGGCCGGAGGGGTTGGTGAGTGAAGCGAGCAGGGGGGAGCCCCCAAGTATATATATATATATATATATATATATATATATATATATATATATATATATATATATATATATATATATATATATATATATATATATATCCCTGATGTATCACAATCTCCTAACAATAATATAATGTTTTTAGCACTAACCACCACACTGCTACAATCTCTGATTCAAAGTTGGCGGAGGCCACAGCCTATCACAGTAGCACTATTACTAAGGCAAGAAAAAGTTTTGGATAGGGAACCAGTCACAGCACACTCACTTTGAGGCTAATTTATAGCACTACCACAATGCTACTGTGCCATCCACAGAATCACGTAGGGGTGATAAAGTAACATAACAACACCGTGAAAATATATCTAGAGGAATAAAATTATGTGTAACTGTCTCAGACTAACATGGATAGGGCAAGTGCTATGGAAAAAATGCCAATAAAAGATAGATCAATTATGGTGAAAAAGATTTGTCCCATTCTGATTTCTTCTATTATTGCAAAACTTTGAGACTGAATAGTTACAGGCCTAAAATATAATAATAGATAAAGGACAACTGAGTGAACAAATGGCACATTATCTTAACTTATGTCATTTATTGAATGAAAAAAGTGACTCGGCACTAACAAGTACAGCGTGAAAAAGTAATTGCACTTAATAACTGATCACAACCCTTTTAACTGCAATGGTAATTTAAGTCTTTAAAATTTTTCAAATCAATGAGGAGGATGTTTTTAAGACCAGTCTTCCTTACAGAGCTACTTCAGTTCAGCAGCACTAATAGGTTTTTGAGCATGAGCAGCTCATTTCAAGTATTACTACAACACCTCTTTTCACAGTCTGTCTTAAATAGTGGTTTTAAAGTTCAGTCCTGGGACACCCCTGTGGTTGCAGGTTTTGCTACAATCAGTTTAACAATCAATCAGTTATTTTTACCTCTAATTGATCACAGTTTTAATTAGCTGGTCTTATTTTTTCTCTTTTTCTGCATTTAGAAAAGTGTAACAGTCAAGAGATTTACATTCATATGAAATTTAGAAATATTTGCATTTTTTCGTAGAATTCACTTCTTAACTCTTTATTGTTATTTGTCTATTAATTCACTGTTTTTGTGGAGTTTGTTCTTTTAATTGTATCTTAAAGACAATTAACAATAAGTGGAGTAGAAACCCTAGGACTTAACCTCAGGAATTAACTAGACTGACTAGCATAGTCCAAAACTTGATTTTGCTTCTTTGTATCCATTCTGATGTGGATTTTGTTTTGCATTTTGATCCACTGTCTTATTGCTTCATCTCAATGATAAGCAACCAAATATTCTCTGTGTTCCATTTCAGGTTGATTCCTGCCTTGTGCCCGATACTTTAAAGATAGACTCCAGTCACCCTTGGCCCAGTAATTGACATAAGTTTTGGAAATGGGCCATTGGGAAAATGTACTAGTTGTTAATGTTTCAATATGTCACGCACATACACTCACTATGCAAATTATTAGGAACACCTGTACACCTGCTTATCCATGAAACCTAATTGGCTAATCATATGGCAGTAGTGCAAGCATAAAATCATGCAGATACAGGTTAGGAACTTCAGTTAATGTTTACATCAAACACCAGAATAGAGAAGAAAAATGTGATCTCAATGGTTTCTACTGTGACATGAATGTGGATACCAAATGAGCTGGTTTGAGTATTTCTGTAACTGCTAATCCCCTGAGATTTCCACATATAGCAATCTCTTCAGTTTACTCTAGAAAGATGAGACCAACATCATCTAGCGAGCGCCAGTTCCATGGACAGAAATTAACTTGCTGATGAGAGAGGTCAGCAGAGAATGGCCAGACTGGTTTGAGCTGACAGACATGCTGTGGTACACTGTACAACTGTGGTGAGCAGAAAAGCATCTGAGAATGCACAACACATCAACCTTGAGGTGTATGGGCTACAGCAGCAGAAGACCTGTCAGTCAAGAACAGGAAACTGAAGCTACAGTGAGCTTAGGATCACCAAAACTGGACAGATGAAGACTGAAAATTTGTAGCCCAGTCTGATGATTTCTGCAGAGGCACACAGATGGTACGTCAGAGTTTGGCGCAAGCAGCATGAATCCATGTATCCAACCTACCTTGTATCAACAGTCCAGGCTGGTAGTGATGTGATAGTACAGGGAATGTCTTCTTGGCGCACTTTGGTCCTAATACCAATCAATCAACTCGAGTGTCATATCCTATTTGAGTATTCTTGTTGACCATGTGCATATCTTCATGGCCACAATTCACCCATCTTCTAATGGCTATTTCCAGCATGATAATGCACCATGTCACAAAGCAAACGCTGTCTCAAACTAATTTGATGAACATGACAATGAGATCAGTGATCTTCAATGGCCTTCCTGATCACCAGATGTGAATTCAATAGAACACGTTTGGGACGTGATAGAATGGGAAATTCACAGCATGACTATTTCAGCGGACAAATCTACAGAAATTGCATGTCAACATAGACCAGAATCTCTAAGGAATGTTGCCAACATCTTGTGGAATCCATGCCGTAAAGAACTCAGGCTGCTTTGACAGCAAAAGGAGGACCCGCTTAGTATGATGATCCTAATAATGTGCTCAGTGAGTGAATATCCTTCCACTCATTCATTTATTGTACTGCAATGACAAAGTAACAAAATATATTAATTACATTTTCATACCTGCTTAATACACAGTATTTACACAATATGATTGATTCCTGAATTGCAAAGTCATCCTTGCAACTCTGAAGGCTAATATGCTGGTGTGATAGGAGAATTTAATCTGAGGACAGGGTTTCACTGCAGTTCTTTTTTCTCCAGTTCTGATGCAGCCCCCTCTCCCCCCTCGCATACTTTGGAAATGGAGCTCATAAAGGTGACTGCAGTCTGGAGCTGACATAACATTCCAGTGAGAATGTACTGTAACAGTCCTTATTCCAGGGCTTGTTTCAAATAAATACTACCTCCATCCTGCTCTTTTCTAAGCTTACTATTGGGTTGTCATTAGTGGCTTTGAGTGTGGTTTGGTGGTTTTGGTCTTACACTTTCAGTGGCGACTAGAGCATAGCAGGTTCAAAATCTGACTCAAGCAAAGACGTAATCTAATCAAGAATACTCCCAACATAAAAATGTGCATGTCTGTTAGTTGTTCTGTGCAGTACATGCAATACATAAAAGTTTGGGATTGTGTTAATTTGAAAATGCAGGGAAGATTATGGAAGGGTGATTATACAGTCCTGTACAAAACAGGAAGACTGAGATTTTTTGCGATCTCATCTTTTCTTGAATGTGGCACTACGGGTAGCTGCTGGATGACCCTCATAGCCCTGGTCCACCTGCCAAGTCCCGCAGTTGGAGCTCTCAAACTAAGCAGGTGTGTCCCAATGTTAAGTGACGCGTTTTTAAAGCCCTCGCGACTCTTTGCGTTCGCAGATTTCAGCCCGTCCATTCACACCCCTTTAGCGCTAATTTTAAAAGCCCCTCCGTCTATTTTTATATTTTACATTGTAAAAGTCTTGCAAGCATTACTTTTAATTTATTTTACATATTCCACCATTAAATAATGCCATCAGACTATTACCGACTTGAATTTGTGTTTCTTACTTTTTTTTTCAGCCTCGCTAGTTCAAAAAGTTGCCAGTTGCCTGTGGTAATAACTAGTTAAATTTAAGTAACTGGAGCTGATGTAAGACTGAGCATGACTACTACTGATTATTCCCCCCTCCCCAATAATTTTACACAGGGTGGGGGATGAAAATAATATGAGGTAGCCATATTTGTTTCATTTGCATTAGTTTCTGCAGTGCAGATAGTCGTTTATGAAAAAGGAGCCTGATAATAATAATAATAATAAACTCATATTAACTTTGAAACAGGCAAACATTGTGTACTGCATGTCGCAAAGCGCGCGGGAGAAACGATCTTAACAAACAAAGTGTATTGGGGGTAGGGAGGGGGCGCTTTTGAAATAATATAGTCAGCCATTTTTTATGTAAGGCTTTTTTCTGTAGGGGGGGTTGTTAAAAAATAAATATAAGGGCGGCCATCTTTGTTTCTCTGCCTCTGTGTAAAATATTCCAAACGCCCCCCACTTTGCCGATTTGAATATTAAATAAATTTCATAATTGGCGAAAGGTCCGGGCTTTTTTCCCCTCTCTTTCGGGGCACAAGCGGCGGAATGATGTCCTCTCCGCTTCAGGATTGTGATGAAGATGAGGGCATGGCGGTTCACTCCGAGGGAGGAGATTTCGAGGATGAAGAAGACGAAGGAGCACCAGACGAAAACACAAGCGACATATACCCGCCGGCGGCGGCAGCAGAAACTGCAGCAGCGGCTCAAGGTACAGTAAAGCAGGGACGGGACGCCGCGGGAGCGCGCATAGAATGCTCCGAATCGCTCCATTCCATTTCTTCCACTCCCAACGTACTCTCGACCGTAGCGTTTTCTGAAATAAAAAAAAAATCCAGCTACAGATACGGAGTTCAAGAAATATCCCTTTTTATATCTTTTGGAGAGGGGATACTCTCTCTTTTCTCTGTATAACTTGACTCCCCGCGTGAGATGGGAGCTCAGTGTCCCTTTGAAACCTTCACCTCTTCTCTCCTCCCCTCTTTCTTCTCCACTCCAGTGAACTCCACACCACAGCTCCCAGCAACAGCGGGGTCGGGTCTCCCTCGTGCAAATTAGCAAGCTGTACAACTAGCCATCGCACACGGGGGGAGGGGGGCTTCGTGGGGTGCGCGGATGCAACCTGGAAGCTTGAGAAAAATCCGCTCGCCGAACATTTGAACAAAGCTTAAAAATGGGATTGCAGTTCTTCATTTGTATAAAGTAAACCCCCCCCTTTTTGTTAATCGTTAATTTACAAACAAAAGGATGCGAAAATCGACATCCCATAAGCAGAACTTGTGGGAAAAGATCAAATCTGAAGCTGGTGAAAATCTTTTTTTAAATATTTTTCAAGGTGTACAATTACTGTCTGAACGTATAGAATTCTCTCGACATAAATATCACCAGATCGTGTTCCGATGTAATTCTTTCATCGGACAAAGAAATAAAGGGGGAGGGATTGTCGCAAGGAAAATGTCGTCTAATAAAATCTATACAGTAAAAAGGTGTGCTCTCTTGTACCTCGCTAATAAATTGTATGCGAAACACTATACACGGGGTGCATACTCAGATGGCCTTCTAAAGTTTAAAGAAGTAAATCAAAAAGTTGTGAATTTAAGGGTCGTTTCCAACAAAGAGCACACAGGCAACGCGTTTAATGTTCATACGCTTTTGCGTTTTAGGAAGGGACCAAAAAAAGTAGCATATGCATTGACTGCTTTGTTTCATTTTTTCACGGTCATTATTTATGCATACATTATATATAGGTTTCGCATTATTTTGATGTTTCTCCCATTTTTTTTTGGTAAATAGTACTGCAAATAGAAATTTTTCATTGGATTGGATAAATTTACATTTTCCACCACACTCTAAATAATTGAATCTACCAACGCAGAATAACAGTTAGGTTTTGTTTTAATAGCGCCGGCTACGTCATCGAGTCGAAGGGGATGTTTTCTAGAAAGGTAAATTTCGTAGATTAGTCGACATAACGGGAATTTACTGCTCTGTGCCCAAGTTCGCGTTTTGTGACACCGCGCACTTTCAGCGATTCCCAGCCGCGTTACGGTCGGTTGTGCCAGGAAGGCTAAAAGGCAGTGAACTTTAGCAGCTGTGCGGGTGAAAAGAGCACGTGCGCATTCTGAAAAATATACATCAAACATATCGAACAACATATTCGACATGTTTGCCACACAGTGATCATAGGTTATTACGCCGTGTAATGTGAAATTCTTACAGAATGAAAAAGTCACGAAGCAATCTTAACTAAATGCATTAGTGGGGTTGGGGTACCGTCCCAGCCTTTACATTATATACCACTGTATTATAATATTTTAAGCGTATTCATAAAATCCACAATGGAGTAAATGCATTACTTATATGGTACACAAGATGAAATGTGATTTCTGCTTATACAACGATGAGCAAACGGTTATCAAACAGCATATTTGCAACCTTATTATCAAGCTCACTCTGTTTTAGAGCTAAAACTTAACAAAAACATCATTTTACTAACCCTTTTCTTTTATTGTTCCCAGTAGAAAACTGCACAGAATATTAATTTTAAAGAGTTCACACATGGTTAGTCTTACATTAACGTTATGTGACAAAGAGAAAACTGATTTTAAAAAAGCTGCCATAATCATTTAGTTAGGGATTGTGTTACCATACATCCACAAAAAGAAAAATAACAGATAATTACACTCTGAAAAATCAGTATGGCTGTTATTTTATGCAGCACAGTATTGCAGCTATCCTAAAATGCTTTTCCAAAGCAATAGTAAAATTATGTACAGTACACATGTAATTTACAGTTAGATCCCAGACAGTTTATTCCAGTCTGGGGATGCTTAACCATATTATTATTCACAAATTCAAATTAAGCATTCTACCTATTGAACCATTATTGTTTGTATATTATTTTATGATAAGCTGTTACATGGTCATTTTTATGTATTGTAAAATGGAAGTGAAACAAACTAAAAGCATGACATTCATTCATTGTCAAAAGACACTTGAGCTGGTACAGGTTTGTGATGAACCAGGGCTTGTCCAGGCTGTTTTGACCCCACGGCAGGAACCAATCCTATGTGGGGTACCAGTACATTGCACACAATACTCATTAATGACAGATTACTTACCCTATCTTACTTTTCTCATAAAGCTGGGGTAAATCAAACCACTCAAAGTAAACACCAGTGCTTAAGCTGGGACTGAGCCAGGACTAGACAGCAGTGAGGCAGCAGCACTAACAATTTATTCAGAATGTTACATGGCGTAGATGGTGTTAATAACTGTTAACACTTCATTTTTTATATTTCATTGTGTGCCAATAATATTTCAGGTCAGGTTGGGGAGCTTGCATATGCAAAAATATCCTGTTATTGGCCAACAACAAAAAAGCCATAACAACAAAACTACAAAGATTCTTCTAATGTAACTATCAGTTTAAAAATATCTGGCCCATGAAGTAATGGTATTTTATGCAAATGTATAGATAACAAATACAACATATAATTACAGTGATTCAACAAGTATACCAGCGACTAGGCATTCTGCTAAGCGCTTTTGGCTATTATTAATGACACTCGTTTGGACTGCCACTGCTGCCAGTAGAGGACTCCCAGGCTGCACCATTCTGAGAAGTAATTCTGCCCTTTGTGATATAAAATGTTTCTAACTTTATAGAAGATAATGTTAGAATGACAAGCGTCCGTAAAATTAAACAGTAGATGTTTCAAATAATAACAAGCCCATGACTATTTGCATTTGCATCATATGGCAAATGCAATACTTTTGTAAAATATTATGGATGCATTATAATGGCTAATTTGACAATCCGGTGAAAATTATACAGCTATTAATTTCATAAGTGTGACAATATGTTTTAAAAACATGTATTTATTATCTTTCCCATAATTCCAATAGTGCAATCATAATGACTAAATAATATGCATGTGCGCTTTTTGTATTTTATTCTCTGAGAAACACTTGTAGGATGCCCAAATTGAAATTGTTATGGTGTTACGGCAAATAACAAAATAACAATATAGTCTACACAGGTCAGTGTGACTGGGTTCTCATTGTGGAACACATTACCATTATGTTTTGGATGAAAATAAAATTTTGCTGATAAGTCAGAAAATTGGGACAGAGTTTTGGGCTTACTGTGCATTGTTAACAACAAACATATCCACTTTTTCTTTAAACATTACTTTTCTATATCAATTCTTCTAATGCTTTTCTGACGAAAACAAGATATTAAGCCATCTTTATTTGTTCCTTACTGTATACACAAATTATTCTAAATATTTAGAAGTTACAAGAAGAACAAAGTTACAGAATCAGTACAACTAGGGTGTTGTACAGTGTTAGCCATTATAGATGTAGTAAGGAGTCAAGGAAAATGACACCTGATATTGGCTAAAAAGATTACAAAATGCAGGCTTTCGAAGAAGGGGCCATGAATTGCCTCGAAAGCTTGCATATTGTAATCTTTTTAGTTAGCCAATAAAAGGTGTCACTTTGCTTGACTTCTCACTAGAATCAGTACACAAATGGTTCTTTTCAGAAATTATTTATGACAAAAGTTGGTTTAGCATTAAAATCCTAGCTATAAACTCCGGATAGGTTTAATGCAAAAGAGTATTGAAGTTGAAGGCTATTAATATGGACAGCACACATGAAAGTTAATTTTTGGCTGTAGATTGGCTTAGTAAATAATTATGAGTGAATGTGGGTGAGTATACCAATGTACCTTGAGACTGACCAGGGTTGATTCCAACCTTGCACCCAATGCTTTTGGGATAGTTTCCAGTCTTCGTTATCTTCTAATTGGGCTGACTGGGTTTGGAGTGAATAGATGGAGGGATTTAGAGGATTAAGATTATCGACAAAGCTTCTGGATCATATTAAAAGAAATGCATATTGTTGCCTATGATTAAAAAGGTGAAATGCACCGTTTCTTCCATGAATAATATTTATCAACCTATACGCAGTTAATCTAATTTTTGTTTATATTTTTGCACACATACATATTGTGAATGAATCAGTGTTTTATTTATGTGCTTTAAAACAGTGCTTTGTGTAAGAAAAATATTTCATGAATATTTTAGGTAGCTTGTGTTTTACTGTGGTTAAAATGAGTGACATATCATTTCTTATAATTTTCCCGTACTCTTAAATTTTAATATTTGGCAAAAGGTTGTGGTGCATATGTTAACTTCATTTTGATGAAATCGTTGTAAACTTATGTTTGTCATTTGAAGAAACACCAATTTTCTTCTGTGTTTCTTGTGTTCTGAATGTCAGGTCATCTTTGAAGTAATAATTAGAAATAGTTCTTATACCGTTTTGTCGTCTTTTTCTTGGTTCTTGTGGCATAAAGCATAAGGTTGGTATTTTTCAAGTTGAAGGAATTTCTTCACAAACATGGTATAATTGCATTTGGCATGCAAAATTGTGTTCTAAAGTTATGTGCTTTCTATACTTGTTTAAAAATAACTTGCCCATACTGGCACTTTACAATGGAGGCAACGGGACACAAAATACCACTGAAAAAAAAATTAGTTTGGACGCAAGCGTCAGTAGGCTTTGTGCCCTAGCAACCTGAAGTTACCTGAACTGTTCTATAACATTTCAGTAATCTTTGCTGATCATTGTGATCATAATAAAGATCATTACGATTGCAATAGACGATTTGAATTTATGACTGCAGAATTATGGTATTTGAGGGTTCCTCTAGAGTGTGTCTTTCTCATGCATGATTTGGCTCAAAAACTAATCAGCACATCGTCATCTCATAGCAGGCTTAAGTTTTGAGTTTGACATTTTTCCGTCCAGCCGTTTTAGCTCAAGACCATCCTCAAGAAACTGTGACACATACCCATCATCGAGATATCAATGTTTCCGGTATCAGGGGACCCTAAAACACCAAGATCCGTTGAAAACCAGAGATAGAAATTTTTGACAAATCCTCCCCCATAGACAGTAGATTATGGTGGGGGAGGGCACAAAGCAAAGCATAAAAACTTACTGAATAATCTCCATTTTTTAAACCAAGACAGTTTTCAAGTATTGACCTGTGCCTCGCGATTACACACTCATTGTACAATAGTTTAAACATGTCATTTAAAAAAAAAAAAAAATTGTGAGATTCAGCTATGTTAAAGAACGACCAGCTGTGCACACTACCTCAGCGTTTGTCCTCTTCCACAATAACCTTTTACCTCATGGGGCGCAGTTTCCACCCAAAACACAAAATCACATAAAATGGTGTCTGCCATGTGATTGGTTTTGTTTGGATTTATGTTTGTATTTATATGGGAACTCGCACAATAGAATAGAAAATGTATACTTGAGAAAAATAGTGCCAAGGATATGCAATGAAATGATTATTTCTAGATCCCTTTCGTCGTCATGACCATGTGTTCAAAACATGGCATGATTTCTTTTAGTTTTGTAGTCTTTTATTTTCCCCACTGGGGGCTTACCCCTTCTCGCTTCGCTCGCCAACCCCCATTTTCTGCACTATGCGCCAGCCATTTTGCGTCTCTACTGCTTGTGTTGTGAAGAGGGGGCTGAATGCACCCCAAGTAGACGCAGTCGCTCCTCCGAAACCCCCTCTTAAACGGTGATACAATGGGAAACAAATAGTTTTTTTACCTCATCTTTGCTCAATCAGCTGCTGACTTTCTGCTGCTGCCGTGCCGCGTGATCTGCATCTCGTGCTGCACTTTGAACATTTAAAAGCCTGTACAGCAGCTGTCTTTTTCATCTACTCTTTGTCTTTTATTTCTGGCCCCGGGTAAATCTTTTGGCAAAAACTCTTGTCTCGCGGGACATGAGTGCTTGATATTTTTTGGTTTATAATTTAAAAACAGAATAAGAATCTGAAAATCTAACAATATAACAATAAAGTTTGATAAATTCTGAAAAGAATGATACCAAACATATATGTATAGGTTTTAAAATAAGCCCGATTTAAAGCGTGACAAAAAACATGACATAAAAACATCACATAAAATCGTTGCACTTTTAGGCTTAGGATTTTATATATATGGAGTAGATTAGCCTTCATTGTAAAGTGCCAGTGTGGGCAATATATTTTTTTTTAATGTACGGAACATACTTAACTTTAGAACACAATTTTGTGCGGCAAATGCATATATACCATATTTGTGAAGAAAAAACTTTGACTTGAAAAATACTGATGTATCCTTTAAACTGTGACTTAATGAAACCAGCCTCGTTCATTGGTAAAATATGGTCAAAAATAAAAAGTGCAGTAGGTTATTTATTGTATTAGCATTTTTTTTTCATATTGTACACAATTTGACTTTTTTTCTTCCTAGATATACACTGTAGCTGCTCATTAGGCAGTTCTTGATGTTTATTGCTATATTTATTTCAGACACTTTAATAATAACTACCATGATCCTTTGTTCTTATGCACCTTGTTGGCTAAAGAATATACAATGCAGTATGATTGAATTTTCAGTTCTTCCCCATCCAATTTGAAAGTAAAAGAGCTGCGTCCCATTTGTGAATTAAATTGTACAGGTTGTCAGCTCACTGACTCAGTATGTGGAGTACACTGGTGGAAAGCTGCCTCCTTCTGCTAGTGGGGTGGGACAGAAGAAGACAATTTTAATTAAAGCATTTTATATGTTTGTTAGATACAAACATTTAAAACTATCCATCTATCCATTATCCAACCCGCTATATCCCAACTACAGGGTCACGGGGGTCTGCTGGAGCCAATCCCAGCCAACACAAGGCGCAAGGCAGGAAACAAACCCTGGTCAGGGTGCACACACACACACATGCACAATTTAGAATCACCAGTGCACCAAACCTGCATGTCTTTGGACTGTTGGAGGAAACCGGAGCACCCGGAGGAAACCCACGCAGACATGGGGAGAACATGCAAACTCCATGCAGGGAGGACCCAGGCAGCGAACCTGGGTCTCCTAACTGCGAGGCAGCAGAGCTAACCACTGCGCCACTGTGCCTAATTAAGTTTTATTTGTTTACTTGTTAGCTAGAAATTTTTCATGTACTGTAATCATGAAAAAACATCCAGGCACTTTATACCCCACATCACTAGGAACTAGGTAGTTTTTTTCTTTTATGGACAGTTGTAATTAAAAATATTTTCTGTTATGTTTTAGGGACAAAAGTTTACATGTTGGCTAGGGTCTAAGATCTCACAAAAAACTGCATCAAATTGTTTCTACGTGTGATAGATGCAAGGTAATTAACCTATGGCATCAACATATTTTAATATCCAAATATATCAGTAAAGATGTCATTTTATTCCTGTAAATCTAAATAATCTGTTGTTGTATCATTCATTAAAGGACCAGTAATACCATATTTACTGAAATGGGTGAATGGTGTTTCTCATTTCTTTTCAGCAAATCAAACTCAAACTCTGATTTTATACACTTGATTAGTGATTTACACCCATGCTCAAAGCAAACCAGCATCTAGCCTTCACACATAAAATATGTATATGTCAATTTTTTGCAATTGTAAGATATCAGTGAGAGATATTTACGACACTCTTATAATATTGCACAGCCCCATTGAGGCAGAGACAGAAACACTGCTTGAGCTTGTGAAGGTCCGCTAACTATGATGGCTATAGTAGTAAATGCAATTGTAATACAAGCTTGTCCACATTTTGTGTGCATGTGCTTTTGTATTTTCTACCTGTATTTCACCCTGTAGTATGCCAATATTGTTACTAGGCAGATACTAGGACATTTTTAAAAATATAATCCCAGTGATGGTTTTTGTAATAAAATGATCCAAGATAAAATAACTTGAATAGAAGACAAACCTGTTTTAATAATTTAGTATGCTTGTCCCAACTTTCAGACGTCTTTTATTCTAAATAAACTGTATAAATGAGTGGGTGCTATTATATTGGGATTGTCATAGTGTGTTATCTAACAGTGGATTGAGAAATGGTTTAAATCATAGATAGGTCGCTCTTATTATGGAAGGTAGCATTTTTCTCCCCATATGCATACAGTATGGTCCTCTGTAGACTAAAATTTCCTTCTTTTGCTGAAAGACATGCTGTTAGATTGACTATTTATTCTCAGTTTGGCCTGGTGTCTGCATCCCTTTTCAGGCCTGAAGAATGCATCTGTTGTTCCAGCACCTCACAATTACTGAATTTAGTGGAGAAAATAGCTACATCATCCTAATAAAATGGAAGTATGGGATATCATTTTTTAAAATATTTTGAGCATGTGTAAAGTATTCAAAATTCTTCAACCAAGGATTGGTGGATTTAATTTCTTACTGTAATAAGGTGTTCCAGACCTACAATAAACTTTTTTTATTTAAACTATTTTTGCGTCTGTGTTTACAGAATGCCCAAATTAAAATAAACATTTGAGTTTTACATTTCAAACTAATGCCTCATATGCCCTATGATCATTTAGAGACAAAGCTGAGCTTCATTTCAGGTCGACTACTAGTGGATCATAACTCTGCCTAAATTATTTTCAGTTGTTTGCTTTTGTATTTTTAAAAAGAGCAAACATGGATAGAACTGACAGTATATTAACTCATGAGACATCTGAAGCATCCACTAAAACAGGTTTTTCTTAAATGTTTTTTGTCATGACCCAGAAATACCCTTTGTAGTGTTTCAAGGCCAATTTCTTGTTGAATGACTGGACGATAGTCAAAGCAGCTGGTGGTTGCCCCTTTGGAGAATCGTGGCTGATCATCAGAGCACAGAATGGTGGGGCTTATCTCCCTTAGAAAATCATGTAAGATTGTCAGCAGGGAAGTGGTTATCAAAGATGATCATTAGACCAATGTCAATTGCTTAATCAACCTGAAGCCACCCACAGCGACCCACTTAGCAAATCTTTTAATGCTCATTACAATTAAATAAAACAGTAAGTCACAACCCAAACTTTAAGAAACCTTGCTCTAAGCCTTTCCCTGTTTATTATTATTAACGGAAATAATAAAGCATTTTTTCCCAAGTGTTCTAAAAGTCCACAAATATAATTTTGAATACATATCTTTAGTAGAAAAAGTAGGGTAAATATATATTTGTATATTTTCATTTTCAGTTTTCATTTGATTACGGAGAATGGTTAGAGTTAAAAGTAAAAGGCCATCTTAACTCTTAAGAAGAAAAGTGTAGCACATCAAAGATACCCTGTTGAAACAACTTAAAAGTTTACCATAGCATTGTTATTGTCATTCTCTCCATCAGGGTCAAATTCATGGTTGTAAAGTATTACTTTTGTATTTAGGGTTGATAACTTTTTACATTAGGATATATCAGTACTATTAAAATGTGCTTTTTAGAGGTGGTATTAATGACTTAAGGCCACTTAGTGAAGCGGAGACATGAATTGAACCAGCATCCATATAGTTTAAAGTCAAGTGCCTTGGTTACTACACCACACTGCCTATCTTAGTAACCCAGTATCTTTTTTAACCAGTTTTGGCCCAACAATGTGCCACTTCCCCTTTACAAGACCTCAACAGCCATAAAACAATTCTGTTATTTTCTGTGACTGCATCCCTGATGCTTCTTCTTGGAATTCCACTTGTTAATTGCAAGTATTAATGGAAAGAAAGCTATTCCATTTTATATTTGTATATTTGTTATCTGTCTTTAAAAGCAAATTCATGGCAGACATTTGCTTGCTTTGGAAATGTAGTTTAAACTGGCGTCAGATTGTTGAGACTTGTATTCCAATGCAGATGAACAAAAATGTGTATGTGTTAGTTGTCCAGGATTTGCTAGCCTAGCCACCAGTATGTCCGAAAAATATACAAGTGTTTAAGAGCCTTTATAGTAAGCTGAAACATACAGTAAGCTGACCGGTGCATATACCTTCTGGTGTATTTTTGAGGAATGTTTTTTCACTTTCCAGAATTCTGACCAAATAGTATAGCTTTTACAAAGACTTGGAATAAGTATCCAGCCTAGTGATGCACTGGTTGATTCCCAGTCACTAAAAAATGGCTCCCTGGTTCACTTTTTATAAAGCCAACCGCCACCACATATTTTTTTTTTGTTTTGTTTAACCTTGACCTTTGTTTACTTTTATGAGGAGTTTATTCCTCCAATTATTGCATTTTTTATTACTCAGAATAGTCCTTTAAACTACTGTATGTCCACAGTTTTACTTTTAGCAGTGATCATTAACTCTTTCATTGTCCACTCATCTCCTCAGTCTTGAAATGCATATAATTGAGTTATATCTGTCAGATTACTGTTACTTGTATACATTTCTAGTGTACATCTTAGCAATTGTAAGTATTATTTTG
The DNA here is from genome assembly GCF_016835505.1 of Polypterus senegalus. Classification (NCBI taxonomy): domain Eukaryota; kingdom Metazoa; phylum Chordata; class Cladistia; order Polypteriformes; family Polypteridae; genus Polypterus; species Polypterus senegalus. The sequence goes on along the minus strand of NC_053156.1, from coordinate 41,031,275 downwards.
TAGTGTTTATTACTTTATGTAGTCTTCTTTCCTTTTGTAATAGTTTTTTACATGGCCAGTTCTTTCATCCCAAAGACAGCATTTCAATTCCTCTCATACATACAGTGTCTTTCACCCTTTTCATCACTTTTTGAAACACCCTACAACCCAGAATTTAACATTGTGCAATTTTATCTTTGAACACTTGTGCCCAGTACAGCTGGAACAGACTCTGTCTCACCATGCAACACTCCATTTGACAAAGAGGTGTCAGAAAATGAATGGCCATTTTCTGTTACAGCTCTTAGTAACTAGTTAATTGGTATCCTGATCTAATTTACTACTTCATTTTAATTAACTTTTTCATCCTTTTAATTATTCCTGGATTGTTATCCGAGATGAAAATTAATTGAGTTCAGATACAAGTGCATGCTACAGTCCTTTCTGTAACAGAGATGCCCAGTCTGTTGTTTTGTTATTTTGTGTGATTGCTAATCTTCAAATGATTACATTATAAAAAACTGTAAAATGGAACTATGAAGCACTGAAGCCCCATTCAAGGTTGTACCTTGTACCTGATGTTGCCAGTGTATTTTTTTGGCCCTTGAACTGGCTATTGTGGTTCTACACTGGATGCATGGACTTTGAAAAGAAAGGGAAAAAAAAAATTACATCTCCAATTTGATTCAGTATAGTGAATTTACATTTACTTGTAGAACAAACATCTGGGTGTATATACTGTAAAGTGGAATGTAACATTCTCAATGCTGAGCCTGTTTCAGGGAGCAGTGAATGCAAGGCACAAAACCACTTCCTGGACAAGGTGCTAATCCATCACTGAGCCAGTTCACAAAACACAGGGCTAACTTGGAATATGATTTAGACACGTGGAAGGAACTTTTGTCTATGTGAACAATGACCATACACATGATTCAAACCCAGGATGTTGTATCTGTGACAGGGCAGTGCTAGCCATTTTGTCAACATGCAACCATTGTTTGGCATGGGAGACCAACTAGAAAAAACTTGGGTTGCTGCTGTAAAATGTGTTGGTGAGGCCAACAGAAGAACTTACCTTGTGATCTGTGTGTGGGTTCCAGTGCCCCAATGCAATGAGGGGAACTCTATGCTGTAAAAATGGTGCCCCTCCTTCGGGTGAAATGTAAAACCGAAGTCCTGAATCTCTGTGGTCATAAAAGATGACCAAGGGCATCCTTCAATAGGAATAGGGCACACTACAATGTCCTGGCTAAATTTCCTACCATAATCTTGTCCATTCTGGTAACTAATGATCTCCTGTCATTTATTAGCTAATTATCTCTCTCACTCCTTCACTACCTAATAGCTGAGTAAGCATACTGGCACAAAAATGGCTCCCATCGCATCATGTAGGTGAATGCCTCGTATTAGTGGTGGTTGGAGTGGCTCCCCACTGTCTACATAAAGTGTTTTGAGTGTGTAGGAATGTAACTATCTATCTAGAATACTAAAGGGAGACTCTAGATTTAATTAACGAGTAATTGATAGCATATGTTGCCTGATTAATGAATCTGTGGGTCATAAAACCAACTTCCACAGTGTCTGTAGTGGGCAACATACCTTAAAAAAAATGAAAAGATCAGTCAAGTATCCAGTACATTGCAGGGCACACTCTGATAATAGACCATTTTACAATTTCCTAAAATCATGGCCTTGTCATGTAGGAAGAAAAGCAGAGTACCCAAAAATTAGGGTTCCCAGGTCAGGGGGGAATCCACGGCCATTGGAGGAATTCTTAAAAATAACGTATTTTGTCATGCCAGTTACCTTCCTATGGATTTGTCATACTTCCACGTTAATCCGATTGATGATAACAAAGTCAGCAATGTGCTCCGCCCACTCATTTCTATGCTCAGGGATTGATGGTCATCTGATAGTAGCATTCTTATCGTGCACCAGCCTATACTCCCCTTGTTAATTTCTCTGACTTTATTAAGATTTAGTATGGTGGCCCAAACTGCCAAAGCATCAAGGTACAGGCAAACATCCTTCAGTAAACAAGAGTACAGAACAAGGGTATATAGATAATTTCAGTTCCATAGATGATTGCTTTTGCTTTTCTAAAATTGGTTGGCTTGTACATGAAACTATGATTGCATCATTACATTTTTGGATAAACACTATCTTGAGTTATCCAGCTTTAAAATGAAACTTAACATCAATGCTCAACACTGCCTTTACATGTTTAGAGTGCTGTTGCCTGCCATCAACCTTCTTATTCTTTACCTGCCTATCCAGAATAGAGACAAAAGGGAGCTGTAGCCTATCCCAGCAATCATGGGACGCAAGACAGGAACAACACTTGGACAGGGTATCAGTCCATCTCTGGGTGACAGTGATCACATCAACGCACACATCCAAGCAAATTTAGAATTGCAAATCCGCCTAACTAGCATGTCATTGTATCATTATACAGTTTTTTTTTTTTTAATCAAGTTGCAAATTTTAACCTGTTTTGGATTGCTAAAAGTGCCCACCATTTGTGAATCTCCACTAGGTATTGCAGACATGGCATTCCTTTTAAATGTCTGTTATTTTATGTCACTTGCAAGTTGTAAATGGACTTTCATTGGAGTAGAGTACAACTTAGCCAACCAGCTCGGGCAACATAATTTACTTGTACATGTGACACGACCTTTCTTTATAATTGCTCAGTGTTTGGAGAAAGTGCAGACATTACAACCTTTGTCGCTATTCAAACCTAGTACGTATCGCCAATAAACCAAACTTCCAAGATTCTGAAAAATATCAGCATGGGGCGCAAATCAGGAACAAGCTCTAGGTAGGACATGTAAATGGAAAAAAAAAGAAATCGTACAGTTATTTAGCAATAACATTGCAAAGCATCCCGCCAAGTCCTGCGTGATCGTTAAGAGATAAAAAGTGTGTTACTTTGGATCAAATTAATCATATCTTAACTGACATGGGCGTGTCCGTATGCATAATGTATTTTACATACAGAATACTGACCAAACTTGTTCAAAAGGAAATAATCTTTTTTTTTAATCGTGAAATCGGTCAAACTGGGCTCAAAACCGCCCTGTCTGGACACGTTGCTCCGGGCAGGTTTAACGTGCGTCGGCAACGCAATGGTGGGTGGTCGCCTGTGTGCTCGCGCGGTAGGCCATCAGCTTTTCTTTTTTTCTGTCTTTACTGGCGGCGTACATGTCGGAAAATCAATGCTGAAGACGTGGGGGAATGTCTAGCAGCCTGTCGGCGAGCGGAAGTGGGAGCGTGTGTGCACGCGCATGCCCCCTGGACAGGTGTTGGCTGGGTCAGTTTCTTAACACAATGAGTGGGCGCCTCATCTGCGAGCGGTAGGCCACATTTTTCTTTCCTTTCTAATTCCTATGATTGTTTTCTTTATGACTGTAATCCCCGCGTCCATCACTACCCCTGCGCCGGTTGTTTGCGACGTTATACGGTTGAATGTCTCGAGCTAGCTAGCCTGCCTACCCCCTCCCTCTTCCCTCCCTTTCTCGCTCGCTCACTTTCCCTCTCTCACTTTTGCTTTATTATTATTTTTTTACTAAGGAGGGGGGCACTGGGCGGGATCAGAATGGAAATTTCTAGCACTTACCAACTGGAGTGCGTATGTTTCCCGAAATGCCAAATATGTATGCATCGTGCACAGCTTCTTTCCTAATGTATATTAACTCTTGCGGGTCCGTAGCAGAGGTTTCGAGCTGTCGCGATGGTCGCATACAAGACTTTGTTTGAATCGTTAAATTGACTGCTTTGTGTTCGATATTCATTAGGTTTGCTCCTTATGCATACGTTATTTTTTTTTATCGGTTAACAATTTTCTTTCATTAGTGCACATAAGACCGCGAGGCCTGTTTGTCACCTTGCTATTGTTGTTACTTGTACTAATGTGAATTATGTTTTTATTGATTAATGAGGAGACAGACACTCGGCTTTTGGAATATTAACGGCAATATTAAAAAGAAAGTACTAGGCCAAAATAACAAAACCGCTAATAAAGAACGTTGAAATGTACGTTATTGATCATGTAAATGGAATTACATTCTTGTGTTAAAACATTGACTTAAAAGGGTGCTAACCTAGTTAATCCATGTTCGGCTAAAATTCTGAATTACCCTAAACCGCCGTAATTCGGGGTGTTCATTAGATTGGATAAACTCTATTAATCCGATGGGGAAATTCAGGTGAGGTAGAAGTAAATAATAATCAAATCGCTGCATCCGATATTTGAAATATTAAAAGGTGTCATTCAATTGAAATGTTTGAATACTAAATATTTCTGATTGTGATAGAAATGTTTCCGATTTTCATCCTGAGGAAGATGTCCAAAGAAGGCTAGATTCCTAGTAAAGGATCAAAAATATGACTGTATTTGTAAACACTGACCATGAAAGAGTCTGAAATGATACACCACATGCTTATGTTTGAAATTTGCCATTTTTAGATTTGTGGAAGTGGTTCTTAATGGGATATAACCACTGGCTATATCAAAAATATATTCGTGATCAGCCACCTCTCCCATTTTTATTTTATTTTTTTTTTTTTAAGTTTTGCAAAATTGAGTAACTTTGATCCCTTGTATCCCATTAAGGGATGAAGTGTTGGGGTCAGTTGATGTGGTGTGCATAACTTTAAATCCTTATGTTCAGGCGCCTATTGGTTTACTGTTTATGATAAAGTGTCATTTTGAGGATTTTATATCATATGTGGAGGTTTTCTCTTACCGTGTCAGTCAGGATCTACTGTGAAAAAAAGTGAAGCGATTACAAAGCATTTATAAGCAATTCTTATGAACACAACACAAAAATAAGGAAATAAACAAGAAGGGTTGAATTAGGTACAATAATGGCTATATTTCACTTGAAGCAGAGGTTTTCAAGCTAGGATCCTGAGGGTCACCAGTTGTGGAACATATGCATTTCAGCCACATCTTCTTATATAATACATTACCACGGCTGTCAGTTTGTCCAGGATTTTAAGTCACCTGTAGCTTGCAAACCGTTTGACCTATTGACCTAATATTTGGTACACATATACTACGTGATGTCTACTATCCGTTTTTTTGGGTGATGATTGACTTCCAAAGTTATTTCTCTTTTTATTTTATTGTAGAATCAACTCTCGGCAGCCACCAGCAGGGTGGCCATGCGGCGCATGCATATGGGCAGCGTTCTCATCACTACCACCTTCCTTGTCACTTCCCCTACCTCTTTATATAATAAATCATTCTTGAGGCAGATTGGACTTTAGTGCCAGCTTAAGTGAAAAATGAAGGAAAACATACTAAGTAATTGCAACACAAACACTGACTTAATCAGTTTTAACATGAAAAGATGCCAAAGAAAGAAGAGAAGAAGTGGGCTGCTAGGGTGGAGAAAAGAGCTGCTCAGGAAGCAGCAAGCGCACCTCTGAGCAATTGAATGCTAAATGTACAGAGAAAGTGTACGAAAACTATGAATGCTCAAGTCAAGTGTATTTACTGCACGTTATCGTGCAGTATGCCATTACTGGTTCTTAATAATACATTTTATTTACAGTATATAGCTCCTTTCCCATTCTCAAGGCTGAATTCCTAATTCCTGTAACGAAACATGCTTCTTTTGTCTTATTTTAATTAATTTGTGTTTAAAGATTCAGAAGCCATAATTCTTTATTTTTCTTTGCCTCTAATTCTTGCTTCTGATTAATTGAGCTAACAAATGGGGGTCTCAAACTTGATTCTGAGGGCAGCCATTTTAAATTCCTCCAGTTTCTTAATTGGAGAGCAGTTCTTTCTAATTCTAATACAGCAGACATTTACATTTATTTACTCAGCAGATGCTTTTATCCAAAGCAACTTACAAAAGAGGCCAACATAATTAAATAAAAATCAGTCTGGGGCACTGTTTGGGAACAAGTGTTTCAGGAGTGGTTGCAGATTCATCATAACAAGTGAAAAGCTCAGAACATAATGGTTGGTTGGTGAATTTCTGGCTAAGCTGTCAAGTTTGTGTAACCACAGGGTTACACAAACTTGACAGCTTAGCCAGAAATTCACCAACCAAGAGAGTCTTCTAATGCTTCTTAAACACATCGTGGGAGTCAGCAGGTAGAATCTATTTGGGTACTGCATTTGACCAGCTAGTAGTTACACAGAGGTGGCATCATCAGACCTGAGTTGTTGAGTAGCAGCAGACTACCCTTGAGTATCTCTGTATATATAGGTGCTTACTGGTTGACTACTTAGTAAGCATCAAGGATTTGAACTTTAATATATGCTGCTACAGGGAGCCAGTAAAGTAATTTGAAAAGAAGAGTGACGAGTGCCTGCCTTGGCTGGATGAGCAGCAGACGTGCCGCTGCATTTTGAATCATTTGCAGTGGCTTGGTGACACACAGTAGTAGTCCAGATGTTTCCAAAACTGATTTTCTTTTTCTCTATCATTAAAATGTACCATTAAAATGTTTTGTGAACCAGAGAAGATGAATATTTCTCAGGTCTTAACTTTTTTCTTTTTACATGCTTTATTGAAATGTATATTGTATGATGGGCACACAGTTTCAGATGGTATCAAGTTAGCTGGCATCTTTTGGCTTCCTTTGCATCATATTGTTTTGTTGCTGGTTTAAAAAAAAAAAAGAAACTGGGTAAGTTTGTAATTTTTCAAGTCAAAATTATTTTTTGACAAACAATGGAATAGATTAATTTGACTAGGGAAATTGTGTTTTTAACTGAAGCACGTCTAATAAATAAAAAAAAATGCTCTGCAGATAAAATTTTAAAACCTGAATGAATAGGTGCAATGTATTTTTAATTTATAAAAATGCTTTGGTAAAGAATACAATTTCCCATGTACATTATGAAGAAATAACTTTGGAGTCAAAAGTACCAGATTTTTTCTTTAAGGATTCAGAATCTCAGAAAAGCATGTTATTTAAAATTAATGCCCAAGAATTTCCATGAGCTACATTAAGTGGTTACTAATTAAAAATTACCTCGCACAAAGCCCTACAGTTGCATTGGCCATTGAGGATTTCAGTTTGACACCAAAGTTGGAGTAAAATGTTTTTTGCAGTGGGGACTGCTAGCCTTTGCACTTCTAAATTTTGCAACATTTTTCAGCCTGAACCATTGATATAAGGCAGGATGGATCCATGCTTTCATGTTGTTGATGCCAAATTCTGACCCTAGCATCTGAATGTCACAGCAGATATTAAGACTCATGAGAATAGGCAACATTTTTGCAATATTACGTTGTCCCATTTTGCTGAGCCTGTGTGAATTGTAGTCTCATTTGCCTGTTCTCAGCTGATAGGGGAGGCACCCGGTGTGGTCTCCTGCTACTGTAGCCCTCTGCTTCAAAGTTTGACATGTTGTGCATTCAGAGATGTTCTTCTGCATACTTCTGCTGTAACAAGTGGTTATTTGAGTTACTATTGCCTTTCTATCAGTTTGAAACAGTCTGGCCATTCTCTTCTGACCACTGGCATCAGCAAGGCACTTTTACCCAGGCAACTGCTGCTCACTGGAAATTTTTGCTCTTTCAGACCCTAGAGATGGTTGTTCATGAAAATCCCAGTAGATCAACAGTTTCTGAAATGCTCAGAACAGCCCGTCTGGCACGAACAACCGTGCCACATTCAAAGTCACTTAAACCAACTTTTTTACTCATTCTGATGCTAGGTTTGAACTTTAGTAGGTTGCTTTAATAGTGTCTACAGGCCTAAATGCATTGAGCTGCTGCCACATGATTTACTGATTAGATATTTGCGCTAACAAACAGTTGAACAGGCGTACATAATAACATTGCCAGTGGGTGTATACATTTTGTGTCTGCTATATAGCATTAATATAAAACAAGCAGGTTCTATTTCTTGAAGAATGTTATGGTTAACACAGAATTGTATTTTCAGTACATGTACAATTTTTCCCTTTTGATAGAGCTCACAATTTAGGGTTAACAACCGCTCCATAATTTTCTATAGATGGAAGAGATTCATCTAACTCAAATGTAAAAATCCTTAAATCAATGCATTTTCTGATCAAAAATTCCCTAGTGTGCAGTGGTTTCAAATGCCATGTTGGGATGTTTGTGGTATTTCTCTTACTGTGTTTTTAGTTTTTCCCCACATCCCTAGGGTCATGCTGGTTGGGTTAATTGGTGACAGAAAATTTGCTCTGTGTTAGTGTCAGTGTGAGGATGGACATGTGGGACTGGGTCCTGTAATGTATTGGTGTCCTGCCCAATACTGGTCCTACCTTGTTTTAAACAGTGCTAGGATATGTTCTGTATTGGATTAATCTGGTTTAAAATGTTAAGTAATGGGGAAAAAAATCTTATGTTATTCTTTCCATAACCACTGTATTCCCTTGTTTTGCTTTTCCATGTCCAGAAATTTCATTTTTACTCAGTGTTTCCTTATTAATTATTCTTTAATTACTTCCTTATAATAGTCTGCTGCCTGTATATCTGGTTAAATGTTAGCATTTTCTCAGGTTTGTTGTCTAGGTATGATTGGTTGATTTACATTATGTCTTCCAACCATTTTGTAATGTTTTTCCAATGTTTAATACCACTCATGCATTTTGTAGCCCAATTATACTATTGTGGAATTCGCCAAGGTCATCTAATCTGATGTTGGTTATAACTGGTGAGATGGGGAAAATCCTTGACTCCCTGGAGGTTTATTTTCTCCAAGAATTCTGCTGATTTCAGTTCCTGTTTTCCTCACCTTCTTTGTCAACTGGCCATATTTCAATTATGATAATGGAGTTTATATTGTATTGATTCATTCATACTAATCATTAATTTTTACTGTGTTAAAAAAAAGTGTGGTTATGTTGCAGTATCTGGTAGGGTTTAGAAATTTACCTTTAACAAGTTATATCTGTAAATATGTGCAAGCTCTCTGAGCCTGTGATCTGTGAAGAAATAATACTATTGACTAAGGGTAGCAGCAGCACCAAGTGTAAGGTAAGAACCAACTGTGAATGAGGCATACATCTAAGTTGCTTTGCTGCATCTACTTGTAAACTCCTTCTTTAGTAGCAATCATCCTACTGTGTTAGGAAAAGGCCTCTTTGATCTTGGCACAGTTATCTAGACAATGAGTAAGGATAATTAAATACAACAAGTAAGGACTTTTGCAGATGTGAAAGACAGGAGCATGTGATGGCCTGACCTACCAGATTCAGAGTATGCCAAGCAGGAAACAACCCTGCTTGAGATTTAATTCAAATAAGTCTAAAGTTTTCACAGTAATCTAAAATGGGTATTACCCTAAGCAGTTTTTATTCAGACCTATTAGGTTTAAGAAATACAAATTTACTTTTACTGGATAGGTTACAAAAGTATGACAAAAATTAAGCAAAAAAAAGTAAATTAGTTTCATACTGAAAACATTTTGTAGTGAAGAATCATGTACAGGTCCTTTGAAAAACCAAAATTCAAATTTTTGTTGGGGGGGGATATGTCGACAGTGTTGCCATTTAATGCTAAAATATTATTAAAATAAAATCAGTTGAAAACAAAAAAAGTCTTTTTATTTGATTGGTTCCTGCCTTGTGCCCTGTGTTGGCTGGGATTGGCTCCAGCAGACCCCCGTGACCCTGTGTTCTGATTCAGTGGGTTGGAAGATGGATGGATGGAACCTGATACAAAGGTGAAAAAGCAAATGTCCAATTGCCAAATCACAACATTTTATCTAGAAATCGATTACAAAAATGAATGCTCAACATTTTTGGACCTTGAGTTATGATTTTGGTTAAGGACCACGTTTTCAGTTTAAACCCAGCTGTGAAACTTAGTTACCACTACAGATGTAGTAGAAATGTTGTGTTTTAAAGGCATTTATACTTGCATGATTAGCAGTTTTTAATACAAGAGAAATAATTGTGCTTTTCAAAGCAAACACTCTTAAAAGCATTGCAATTCATATGTTTACAAGATCGCTAGTAATAAATACTCGGGGATTATAGACAAGATTTCAGTCAGTAAAAGTCAATTTTCTTTTGAATTCTTGCAGTAATATTTCAGACCAATGTAAATATTATTTTTTTAATAACAGGTATGGTAAATGAAAGAATTCAAAAGTCTTACTGCTGAAAACTGTTTGTAAGTTACATTAGTGGTATTAACAGCTATTTAATTCCATTTAGAACAAAATGTTGTTTTGTCTTGTTTAGAAATTTACCGATCCTTGAGCACTTCAGAATAAATCAGCAACATCTCATAGTTCGGTTCTATTGAAAGTACAAACAAGTACAATCCTGTATTTTTTTTCAATCAGATGAGTACAAAGTAACCTGATTTATGTAAACGTTTTAGCATTCCTACACTGCTTTGAATGCTCTTTCAGACAGGTAAGAACACTAATTATTTCTGATGGGAGATTTTGTTGTTGTGTATATGCAAACAATAAACAGTACTCTTGGCTTTTCAGTTGGGTCAAATTTTTTTAAATTAACAAAATAGCACAGAGAAAGGTAAATGTCAGATTTGATTGCAGTAAAGATGAGGTTCAGAGATTCAGCCATCTCAGTTTCTTAAAAGAAAACATCATGCATAAGACACCATATTACAATCATCTGTTCCTAGGTACCTGGAAATATAAAGGTAACATCATACAGGTCAGGTCAGCTGAGGTTGGGGAAGCATGCACTGGTACAGCATGTTGCCACTCCCACCACGTAACGAAACAGCTTAGGATCCTGGTTGGCAACACCCCAGGCAGACATGAGGTCCAGTCCCACCCTCTGGAAAATACCCTCTGTCTGCTGCAGCCAGGTGTTTCGTGGGCATCCCCTTGGCCTGGTCCAGCCACTCGGGTCCTCAAAAATAATGATCCTGCAAGCTAGGTTACCCTCAGGGAATCGCACCACATGGCCATAGTGCCGTAACTGACGTTCCCTCACAACATAGGTAATGTGCCTCATTCGGGATTCCATGAGCAACCGCTAATTTGGCACAAAGTCAAACCAGAAGTACTCAAGGATTCTCCAAAGAGAGACAGTACCAATGGAGTCCAGTCTTCATCTCAGGTTACAGGATAGTTAGTGTCTATGTCTCGCAACTATATAGCAAGACAGGAAGCACCAGGACTCTGAATACTTGGACCTTCGTCTTTTTGCATAGATCACTTGCTCACCTACCAGCAAATGGAGCAGTCTGATTTTATGTCTAAGAAGTTTACCATTGACTGCATCCTGGCACTGAGGGCTCTCATGGAGCGCAAATGTGAATATCAGTAGAGTTTCTTTGCAGCCTTTGTTGATTTTCGTAAAATGTTCGACTCAGTTGATGGAGCTGCCCTGCGGGACATCCTGACACTTCACGGGATCCCCTCAAGGTTGCTGGATATCATGGCTGGCCTGTACACTGGTACTGTAAGTGCTGTGCAGAGTGGAGGCAGAACCTCTGCATTTTTCCCAGTTGATTCTCAGGTTCATCAGGGGTGTGTTCTTGCTCCTACTCTGTTCAGTGCTTGCATGGACTGGGTGTTGTGCAAGGTCCAGTGGCATTATTTGACAAAGAAAGATTCACTGATCTCGACGATACTGTGAACTGAGTCAATGGAGGCTCTGATTGGGGCTTTCGAGAGACTGAGTGATGAGTCATAGTATCCTGGATAAAAAACAAGATTTAGGCCTTTAATGACTTCTTGGGCACAACCATCAGCAGTGTGTCTGTCGGCGGAGAAAGTGTTGACCTTTTTGCGAGGTTTTTTTACCTTACCAGTGGTCCACTTGGTAGTTTGGCAGCTGCAAGAAACAGCTGGTTAGCACCTGTCGAATTTCTTTTCTGCTAGGGGCCACCTGCTGTCTCTTGGTGAGTTCAACCACTGGTTGAAACTTCTAACAATTTTGTAATATAGCCTCTCAGCTAAATATTTATTAATACTTTTTATTGTACTTTGGAGATGAGTACATACAGCTTGTCCAGTACACAGAAGTGGTACAGCAGCTTGTGTCAGGCAGGCTGAGCAGAGGCTGGTTTTCTTGTTTCTAAACTAAATTTGCAAATTAAATCACCTTTTTCATAATAACATTATCGATCGTTGACAATGTTGGAGAGCATGATTTCTTAGATATAAATATGCATACATGGAATATTATTAGAGTAGTCATTACGCTAGAGTAGTCAGACATTTTTTATACAAACCACACAAAGAATAAGCCTATTCTTTTAAGCTTAGGACAATTCAAGGAACTGGGGTAAATGAAGTTATTCATATTACACTGGGGAGTGACACATGAATAATCCTGCCTTACGAAACAATATTGAATGATCATCCTCAAATTTACAAACCCTCTGAAAGTGTAATGTAAATATATAGGGTATATGTTATTTATACAGTAAATTAAAATCAGCAAGAGAAGGGTTATTCTTTAAACAATTCACTGTAATTATTGCAGTTATATTAAAATTGTATTTGGAATCTCTTTGAAAGTACTTTGCTTGTAGCATATGTGTTTTTGGCTTGGAGTAATTCATCCATCCATCCATTATCCAACCCACTATATCCCAACTACAGGGTCTTGGACATAGGATGTCAAGGGATATCTAATGACTGTACTGAAATTTGGCTTGTACTGTATATTCAGCCTTTGCATATGGCGAGTGAGAGTAGCAGATGTTTTGAGATGCCTCATAACAATTAATGGCAAAACTTCATTGCCAGAGGAAATAGGAAAAGTACAGTAATATTTGGCATGCTGAGCAATCATTACCTGGGGCTATCAACATTATATGTCCCACTCTCATTTTCTCCAGTCATTAGAATATTAAATTAGGTGGCACTGGCAGAAGATGGCATAGAACTTGCTATGACTAATAACAAGGAGAGATGGCTGCTCACAGGTGAAATCACAAGTTTAGTATGTGTGATGGTAAGATGACTCAGTGGCATCTTAATATGCAGAGTGAACACTACAAATATAGTTGCCTTGGCAATGCCCAGTGCATTAGTGCTCAGCACATTGGCTTAAACACTCAGCTTGTATATTGTGTGAGATAAAGCTGTCTTATGAGTGATATACATGTAAAATAGACATAAGAGGTGTGGAGGTTACTTATTCAGTAGTTTCCTCATTAACAAGTAACTGATATGATTAATGTACAGACTGAATATGATGTTACTGAAAGGTCATCAGGTGCATAGCCACTGAATATTAAAAAAAAAAATAGTCTCAGTAAAGCAGAGCAACTCATTCACATAGTTATAGCTGAAGTATATTATCTCAAAAATATTTCTTATATAGTTTTTATCAAGCTGTTTTTCTTTTAAAGGTTTACATGGTGTTTTTTAATCTCTGTTGCAGTACCATTTTCTTAAATAATTTTTTGCCTAAAAAATCAGAGAGAGACAGAGAGCAAAAGTAAGTGAAGTGTTTTATGTTGGTGGGTATCATCAGACTAGCTTTAAGTATCCAGTATTGCTCAGAGCTGTTGTAACACTTTATAGAAACTAGGATAATATTGATTTCTTGAAACTTAAGTCAGACCATTACATCATTTATTCACATGGAATTATCTTTAAATTCACATAATAATTCACATAATTTATCACATTGTTTCATATGTAATTATTATTGCTAGATTTAATTTTATGACATGTTTGTTTCAGAACTTTTACTGTAGATAAACAACATTTGTTTTTGCCATTTCTACAAAAGTGAATGCTTTTTAGTTGTCACTGAGTTGTCTATGTGAAAGGCATGGATGTTCCAAGTAAATGCCAAGATTATGCTGATTGAACACGACATATTACATGAAATTTCAGGGAATGTCAAATTAGATGACCGCGTAATGATTTTCCTGCACAGTTTCACATTTCCAAAGTATTGTGTTCTTGCCGTTTTTTCTGATAGCTAATAATGTAGTGCTGGATGGAGCTTCACAGTTACTGTTGTATTATGTGCAATAAACAACAACAGACAGACATGCCTCACTTCTACTGTATATGTCAGGCCCAAAACACATGTGTGCCATATTCTTCATAGCTATAATATAAGCATTGTACTTACAGGTGAGCACTCATTGGTTGGTAGATTTCTCTCTCTCTCTCACACACACATTCACACATACTTGCATATACATACATGCTCACCCCAGTGATTTAAGACAAAATAATTGTAAAAGTAATGTGGTTTTGTTGGAGTATGTCATGGACTGGTTGGATTTAGCCGGTGGGTATGTCAAACTACACAACTAGTATTCATGGGAGCATGCAGTGAGGTTGCCTCCAGCTTGCTAAGATTATATACAGTAAATGCAGTCTGCAACTCAAAATAGTTGGAAATGTTCTATGATGTGACATGACCTTAATGTGTGACTGTCTTTTAGCTTTGTTCATTGTCATAGCAAGCTATTTGCAGATGATACTGTAGTTATTTGGAATCAAAAGTCCATGTATTTCAGAAGAATATGTGAAATAAAAAACTGGAGCTTTAGTCATGTGATGACATACCTGTTGATTCAAAAGATTTGAGGAGCAAGCTTAGATGAAATACAGCCTACTACCCATCAGTGACAGTTTTAATGGACTTTTATGTCATGGCATCTCCTGGCAGATGATTCTGCATTTGGAGACTGATATCAAGAATGTAGTAGAAATCAAGCATATTAATTAAAGAAAGAATTTACCCTCTACCAGGACAAGTTTGATAAAACCTTTTTGAGTCAGTAATCAGGCAGGAGAAAGCTTGTCCATCTGCATCATTTATTATCCCTTCAGCAGATACTTGAAGAGGGAGCATTTATCACAGCAGTCCCTTACAAAATTATCAGAATGGGCAGAGAAATAAGGGCAGAGGTACATTTTATAAACAACTGAATTTTCATGACAGTGCTCATTTAATGCTTACATATCATACTCAATTGTTTAAAAGACATTAGAGGATTTAGCGTAGAGCAAAGCCAGCGTAAAGTAAAAGCCTTCCTCCTGTATATGGGTGGAATCCCATTAGATAGATAGATATATAATTCATTAATCCCAAGGAGAAATTCACGTACTCCAGCAGCAGCATACTGATAAAGAACAATATTAAATAGTGAAAACAATGAAGGTATAACAGACAGACAATTTTGTATAATATTGATGTTTACCTCCGCCGGGTGGAATTGAAGAGTCGCATAGTGTGGGGGAGGAACGATCTCCTCAGTCTGTCAGTGGAGCAGGACAGTGACAGCAGTCTGTCGCTGAAGCTGCTCCTCTGTCTGGAGATGATCCAGTTCAGTGGATGCAGTGGATTCTCCATTATTGACAGGAGCCTGCTCAGTGCCCGTCGCTCTGCCACAGATGTCAAATTGTCCAGCTCCGTGCCTACAATTGAGCATACCTTCCTCACCAGTTTGTCCAGGCGTGAGGCATCCCTCTTCTTTATGCTGCCTCCCCAGCACACCACCGCGTAGAAGAGGGTACTCGCCACAACCGTCTGATAGAACATCTACAGCATCTTATTGCAGATTTTGAAGGACCCCAGCCTTCTAAGGAAGTATAGTCGGCTCTGTCCTTTCTTACACAGAGCATCAGTATTGGCAGTCCAGTCCAATTTATTATCCAGCTGCACTCCCAGGTATTTATAGGTCTGCACCCTCTGCACACAGTCACCTCTGATGATCACGGGGTCCATGAGGAGCCTGGGCCTCCAAAAATCCACCACCAGCTCTTCGGTTTTGCTGGTGTTTAGTTGTAGGTGGTTTGAGTTGCACCATTTAACAAAGTCCTTGATTAGTTTCCTATACTCCTTCTCCTGCCCACTCCTGATGCAGCCCACAATAACAGTGTCGTCTGCAAACTTTTTCACGTGGCAGGGCTCCGAGTTGTATTGGAAGTCCGATGTATATAGGCTGAACAGGACCTGGAGAAAGTACAGTCCCCTGCGGCGCTCCTGTGTTTCTGGCCACAATGTCGGACCTGCAGTTCCCAAGACGCACATATTGAGGTCTGTCTTTAAGATTGTCCACGATCCATGCCAGCAGGTATGAATCTGCTCCCATCTCTGTCAGTTTGTCCCTTAGGAGCAGATGTTGGATGGTGTTGAAGGCGCTAGAGAAGTCCAGAAACATAATTCTTACAGCACCACTGCCTCTGTCCAAGTGGGAGAGGGACCAGTGTAGCATATAGATGATGGCATCCTCTGCTCCCACATTCTCCTGGTATGCAAATTGCAGAGGGTCTAGGGCGTGGCGGACCTGTGGCCTCAGGTGGTGAAGCAGCAGCCGCTCCATGGTCTTGATCACATGTGACGTCAGAGTGACAGGCCGGAAGTCATTCAGCTCACTAGGACATGATACCTTTTGGGGCTGGGGTGATGCAAGATGTTTTCCAAAGCTTCTGGACTCTCCCCTGTTCCAGGCTCAGGTTGAAGATGCGCTGTAGAGGACTCCCCAGCTCCAATGCACAGGCCTTCAGCAGTCGTGGCGATACTCCATCTGGACCCGCTGCTTTGCTGGCACAAAGTCTCCTCCGCTCTCTGCTTACCTGGGCTGCTGTAATTGTGGGTTGGGGGAAAACTCTCTCCTATGCTGGTATCTGCAGAAGGATGGGTGGAGGGTGCAGTACTCCGAGGTGAGAGTGGGTTAGGGTGGTCAAACCTGTTGAAGATGTTATATATGTAAGTTATAATGAGAATCACGGTACTTCAAAAATATTTTGTTATAACAAATATGAGGAAAATGCATATAGTATTGTGACCAAAGCCTCCGGCAATTCGCCATGCCTAATGGCAGCGGTGCAAGGACATCTCTGTAGCTGCTCTGGTAAACCGTAAACAAAGGGAAAAGCAATTGGTTGTCCTCTGCAAGATAAGGGCTGCCGCATGCCGTGCTTGTCGCACAGTGTTTAACATTTAACACTGGGCTTTGATTTGATCTTCCTCACACTCTTCTGATCTGTGTTCTCCTGACCACATCTGCCACAACGATGATTCTAAGCCGCTGGTGTTCTAAATTTTCTGTGGCCAAAGGATGTGGTATATCCTTCTGAGGCATGTTGTGTGAAAGGATGACAGTTTGGCAATGTCACTTCCCACTATTCCCCAAAACTTGGATCCATACAGTAGTACTGACAAGACACAAATCTGCTAGAGGCACAGCTTGGTGTGTATACTATACTGAGCTGATCTCCATACACAGTTCGTAGTTCTGAAGGAATTTCTTTCCTTGCTGGGCCTGCTCTGAATATCTCTTCCAGGGCCTTCATCTGTTCTGACTATACTGCCTAGATAGGTGAACGTGTCTGTGATTGGTAAGTCTTGCCCATTAATCTTCACAGGCACTGGATTCTGTTATGTTTAGGAACATTTTCTCTTTTTCCAGCTTACTTTCAGTCCTGCCGCATTAGCAGAGGTGCTCAGGCTGTCTGTCTTCTCCTGCATGTGGCGGTGTGTGTGTTTGACAGCATTGCAATATTATCTGCAAAGTCTAGATCTTCAAGTGTTGTGAAAGGGTGTCCTCCTAATGCCTCTCAGTGTGTCACTGGTGGTCTGCTGCATAATCCAGTCAATGGCAAGATTGAACAGTGTGGCAGAAATTACGCATCCTTGCCACACACCAGTTTTCATTACAAAATGGAAGTAATTGCACCCCACACTGCTGTAGAAGTTGGCATAGATACTCTTAATAAGCTTCACCAAATGTTGCGGAATTGCATAAGCTTTCAAGATATGCCAAAGACTGTGAATACCGTCAAAGGCTTTTTCAAAATCAACAAAAGTGATGTACAGTTGTCTCTGCCACTTTGTACACTGCTCAGTGATGTAGTGTAAAGTAAAGGTCTGGTCAGTACAGCTTCTCGCTTTCTGAAAACTTGCTTGTTCTTTCATCAGTGACTTATTTGCTGCTTCTTATATTTGTTTGATGATAATCTTAGTTAGAATCTTACTAGAAATGAAAGGAATGTTATTCCACGGCAGATTATAATCACTGAGTGATCCATTTTTTGGAATTATGATTATAATTCCCTTATTCCATTCCTCTGGGACCTGAGCTTACTCCCAAATAGCTCCAAATAGAGGATGGAGGATCGTAGCTGCACGAGTTCATGTCTGCATTGAAAAGTTCAGAGTTCAAGTTGTCATATCTGGGGATTTTTCACATTTTAGCAATTTCACTGCTGCTTTTATTTCTTCTTTTCCTGGTGGTTTCACTTCATTGAAGATGGGAGCTAAAGCAGGAGGATCACCTGTGCCACAGCTCATAACAGCTCTTATTGTGAGTGAAGTCTAGGGACTGTACAGTACTTCTCTTCTCTATAGAGCAGGGGTGCCCACACTTTTTCAGCTTGCGAGCTACTTTTAAAATGACCAGGTCAAAATGATCTACCTACATTAAAAATTATATATATATATATATATACATACACACATAGACACACACATACTGAGTATATTTTATACATAAAATGTATATTGTCGTACCTTGCATAACTGAATAACCTTTATGGGACAATAACAATTCAATACATTTATGGTCACTACATTATTTGGATTTAATAATCATCACGTGGGAAAAGGCTGACTCACATAAATAAATAGAGCTGAATAATGCAGTCAAGGATCTTTTGAATTCAGCCGAGTGAAAAATGACGGTTGTCCGATTAACTGCGATTTTAGTTCCCTTTTTTTTTTTCTCTTTCTCAGATCGCTTTTTGGAAGGATGTCAGTTTCATACTTTTTATGAACAGTTCCAAAATGCCTTTCCACATTTTCCTTCTTTGGAATAGCAATGATAGATTGACAGATCAGAGAAACACACTTCAATTGTGACATTGTGAGAAAAAAATCCTCTTCCAAATTCACATCCAGCCCATACCCTCCCCAAACATTTTTTTTTTTTAAAATCCCTTCTTTAGTCGATATAAATTGGAAAGCTAACTAGATCACAGCCAGAGTTTTGCAGTAGCTCGCACGTTTGATCATGAGTGTAGGATGACCAGTGTGTTAGAGAAGAGATCTCAGACTGGCCACCCTGTATGTCAACCAAGTGACAAATGCCATAGGGAGGATATATAATAGACTAATGTTTAAAAACATTTTTTTTTTAATGCAACACAATCTACCTGCACTACCTTTGCAATCTACTGGTCGATCACGATCGACGCATTGGACACCCTTACTGTAGAGTAATAAAGTACCTGTGTTTTCCTTGAAAACCTGGACTCCTCTTCCTGTCTCTTGTGCAACTCTGTGACCCAAGCTTGACCATATCTGTATAAAAAAAACACGCTTCTTAAACTGCAAAAAATATTTTATTTGAAAATGAGATGTTAGATGTAACTTTTTTTTTTTTAATTAAAGTACAGGTATGAAAGTACAAAATGAAAACGAGACATTAAGTGTAACAAATTTTTAACAGAAATACACGTATGAATACAGAACGAAAATGAGACATTAGATGTAGCTTTTTTTGTAGTAATACAGATATGAAAATACAGAATGAAAATGAGTCGATAGATGAAGGTGCGATTCCAAAATGCTTTCACCATGTTATTTTTCTTCATTCCAGAATCATCTTTTCCAGGAGTGTTAGTTTTTCTTTCAGCAAAAACTGATGCCATTTCTCACATTTTTTGTGAAGCGATATGATACTCGGACAGTATGGTATCCGCACTCAACACAACTACCCATGCAGATGCTCGGTGGAGCACTGACCCAGAATTTTGCCGAGTGTGTAGGTGCGACATTATACACGGAGCCATACTGCCCAAGACAGGAAATTTCATAACAGACTGTCTTCTCTCTTTGAGACAACCTGTTGCACGGTTTCCTAAACTCAGTGTGGAAAGTGTATGAGCAGCACTAAATATTTTTTGTATTGCATTATTATCTATAATAATCTATTATTATTTTCATCAGATTGGTTGCCCAGCGCTGTTTCAGCTGTGGAATGGCCAAATGGGGGAGGCAGCTTGATGGCTGTGACCTCCAGGGGCCTAGTATAACGCCGTGCGTAGAATTCATACTATAACATGGCGTAAGCACAAAAGCGGGAATGTGCAAACGCACAGAAAAATCCAGATGCATAAATCCGTGCGTATGCAAACTTCCATGTTCTTCCGCTACATAAATCCCAGTCAGCGTGAAAAGTAATGCACGTGCGCGCGCCTGCTGTCCTGCCCCCAACTCTTCCCAGAATTATACCTCTTTGAATATGCAAATCAATATAAATAGCTCTTAAGCTCAACCTTCTGTGAAAAGACAATGGGAAAAGCATTGGGGAAAATATAAGAATTTCAGCGAATACCAAGTGGAGGCATGGAAAAACTTACTATTTGTTGGTTTAAACAGTGGTATAATCAACAAAAGGAAGTTGATTGAGTGACAGAGTGTCGGAGAAACTCGAAAGCTCAAGTTCACAAAGTTGCACAGTGCCTGAAATAAAAAAGAAGTTGCATATCAAAGTCGCCGTGAAAAGGCGAGTCGTAGCCCACCGTCTGAGTGTCATATGAAAGCTTATTAGGATACAGACAAAAAAAAATAATCACACAGTGGGGAAAAAAGCATGAAATGTCAACTTTAATCTCGATATTTCCACTTGAGTCACGTTTATTTTGTCATTAAAGTAGAACACCATAAACTTCATCTTAAAATTGTGTAATTTACTAGTTTCTCAAATCCTGTCGTAACTAAAGTAGCACGTTAAATGCTTTGTTTTGTATTTGATCTTCTATGTACTCTATGTGTGTGATTCACTACGTGCTTCCGGGCTTTCTCTTCCTCCGACAGGACACAGAATCCATTACATTCGTGATATTACAGCTCTCTGAATAATTAAAATACTGAGGTGTATATGTGATATCATTTTCATGATGATAGGAGTTAAATCATGTTATTAAACATGGGTACACGGTGGCGCAGTGATTGCTCATGTCTCATGCAAGATGCTTGCTGCGCCATGCGCGACATTCAGTGAAATACTTTATTGTAGCAGTACTGTCTCTTTCAAATGTACTAACCCCCAATTCCTGTCCTTACTTTTCTTTCTCCAAATACCCAATCGCAACACAATCAGCTCTGTAATAGACGTTAAGCCATGTGTAAGCTTAGAACACCGATTCTTCAAAACTTTTAAGGAACATTGAAATATCTTCGTAGTACGCATTTAATTATTCTCTACATCTATCCTTCCAGTGTCGAGCCAGCACAAGCAAGAATACAGCGTGAGGCAGGAACAATCCATGAACGGAGCGCAAGCTCCTGGCTAGCGCTGCGACACTGTGTCCTGGCATGTTTAATTATTAACAATATAGATTACTGTGGAGGGCTGGCGCCCTGCCCGGGGTTTGTTTCCTGCCTTTGTTGGCTGGGATTGGCTCCAATATAGATTATTTAAATGAAGTTCAAGTTTTTTCTGTATTATATAATAAACATATTTTGCTGCATTTCATCTTTAAAATTATATCGTCATCATATGTAAATACGCGCTTTATAAAGTGGCTCAGGTTGTGCAATATTATAACTGTAGTGCAAGTTCACAGTTAGGTAATTCTGCCTATAATTACACACAGTTCTACAAGGAGCACTTGACTGAGTGAGTTTATAGTTCTTGGGATGAAACTGTTTCTGAACCGCGAGGTCCGTACAGGAAAGGCTTTGAAATGTTTGCCGTGTGAAACCAGTTCAATCGACAGCATGGCTGAGGCAGCGTGTGCTTGATGCTGTATACCGATAATTCTCTTTCTCAAATTCTGTAGATCTTTGATTCCCCACTCAGATACAGTGATATAAATACTCAGAGTGGTGCAGTGAGAGTAATATGGAAAAAGATGATCTGCTGTGACAACCCCTAACGGGAGCAGCTGTAAGAAGAAGAAGGTGCAGTGAGAGTAACAACGCTAAAGCAGCTGTTGTATTTAAAATAGTTTGACCATTCCGTGGACCATTATATTGTTACTGGTTAATTACAATCAGATGCATTAAACTAATTAACAATTAACAATTGTTGAATAATTTCAGTGTATTTATAAAGCCACGTCAGGGATGTAGATCTGAAATAGAAAGTATAACCACACAGGAACAGTACAACTGCTTTGATGCTAGGTGCTGCCAGTCTGCAAAACCGAGCGAAGAACTTGCGTACACCAGGGTATGAGGTACCATGGAAATGTGCGTGGCTTTACGCCAAGTTTAGGTTTTATACATCATGATTTGAACACAGAAGTGTTCTTAAGCAACATTTTTGTGCATACACACTGTTTATACATGAGGCCCTCGGACTCAAATCCAAATCTTCTTATGTGATATCATCTACTGTTAAATTCTGCTCCGTACTTGTAAAATGTTTATTTTTATACTGTATTGAGGATTTGTTCTGTTTTGTGTATTGTATTGTATTGTATTGACCCCCTTCTTTTTGACACCCACTGCACGCCAAACCTACCTGGAAATGTGTCTCTCTTTGAACTGCCTTTCCCAATGTTTCTTCCATTTTTTCCCTACAAGGGTTTGTTTTTTTTTGGGAGTTTTTCCCCTTCTTAGAGAGGCCCGGGGTTTGTCAAGAGGCAGGGCCTGTTAAAGCCCATTGCGGCACTTCTTATGTGATTTTGGGCTATACAAAAATAAATTGTATTATACGGTGGCCATTTTTTGTTGAAAAAATATTTGTTATACCAAGATTTACATTTCGTTAAAACAAGATTAATTTAACATGATGTTCTATGAACATTTGTCTAGGCCCACAAAAAGTATTTGTTATTCTGAAAATTTTTTTACTTCGTATTCGTTATAATGGGATTTAACCTCTACATGCCATCTACCAAGTCTTACTAGATGCATGAAAGAACATTATATCAGTCAGTTTCTTGAACCATTCCCCTGGAACATTTTGCTTGCTTACTTGACCGTTTCAGCAGTCTCTTCATGACATTTTAAAAACAAGTGCTCATATATTTGATTGTGCACTGCAAATCAAAATACATAACTACAGTTATCTCTAAATTATACTCTCACACAAATGATCTCATTCATAGATATGGAATTCAGTGTTCACAAAACCATTCATGGTTTCTAAAGTTGTTGCAAATATTTATTAAATGTTTCCTTTGTAATTCTTGAACTGACAGGATCAGTGTGCAAATATTTGATGGAAGTTGCACCAGATTAATTGTACAATGCATAGGAATTTTGCTCATAGATATTCCAATGCACACATTCTGTACATATATAAATAACTAAATCGTAATGAATAAATAAGTATACGATGACAGGCTAATTTATTCCTTAATAAAGCGTACGTATCATTTTTAGCTAATTTTTAGAATATTGGTTTGTGTTATTTACAAAACAAATCTGTCACTTTCTGGTGCACTGTAGCACCCTCTGCTCACATGAAGGCCATTCACCTAGTTTGAGATACCCAGCAATTTGCTCTGACAAAATGAAATAGATTTAATTTTGTCTTTAGATGTAGGGGCGAGCTGTGTGTGCATTAAAGCTGGCAACCAGTGAATTCTTATCGGTAAGTACAGTGCGTTTAATGCTGTGACAAGGAATAAGCAATAATGGTCTTTTGGACCTCACAAACAAAAGAGACTTGTTTGTGTTATGTCTTATGTTTTGTGTACTATGTCAGAATGGGGAAAAAAAGGATGGAGATTGCAGCCTAACTTGCCGTTCCTATTAAACCTTCATGCAGTATTCTATTGAATGGAAAGTTGGCACACGATTATTGCGTGTGATGAGTTGTGTAAATAGATATGGTCCAATGATGAGCTCAACTGCAGGTGGCAAATCTGACATGCCCCATGACTAGAAGTCGTGTAATGTGACAACAACTTCCTTCAACTCCCAAACCATTAATTTTGAGTTGTTATCTATTTCTGTTTGGCAGAAGATGATGATGAGTTGATTGACAGCTTGGAAAAGAAAATTGTGAAGAAGAAAAAAAGAGGGCCAAAGAAGAAGAAGGACATTAAAGATATCAAGCCAACAAAGCCGCGTAAACGCAAAAAAGTAGTAAGTTGCTTTATCTAATTATGTGCTATTTAGTCTTGCTCATTTTTTTATGTATCTGGCAGGAAGCATGTTGTAATTTATTTTAGAATGCTTTCTCTGTAAAGTTTTTGAGTATCCTGCCACTTTTTTTTTTCACTGTAAACTGCCAGAAGAAGAATCATTTTCTATGTAACATTTAATTTTTAGCTTGTGAGTGAGAGACAAAGCTTAGCAAACCAATGAATAAATCAAGCCATACTTGTTGTATTTATTGATGAATCTTTTAGATATCAGTACATTTTTTACATTTTGTAGCCTACAAATGTAGCTCCATTTTGAAGTCCTTCACACAAGTACTGTCCTGGAATGGGCATTGTTGAAAAGTCTGTCTCATCCTTCCTAGATATTGCCAAGTTTTTTGTATTATGCTGAAATTCCTTCCTAAGGGGGGGAGACAGGCATGATTTAGACTCTGACCTAGATGTGCTCTGCCAAGCAGAGATTTGCTTCTGAATGTAGTGCTGCTTGAAACATATAGAATTGTGCAGTTGTGGTAGGACGGAACCTTCACGGCAGCTCTTTTCACTCAGAATAACTTCTAGAACACCAACTAGTTTATAAAAAATAACATCATAGAGATGATCACAGGATGAACACAAAGTACTTCTAAACAGAGAAGAAACCTGCTCTGCTCCTCTGAGCTTTTATGCATGGTTCTGATCCTGTCTACCAAGTGTAATGGCTTGGCAAAGCACATCTCATCCTGGTCTCCCATCGGTTTCTGTGTTTAGACATTGGCACCTCTTCTACCCTCCATCTAACCCTTTTCCCTAGTTTGGCTCATGAATTTTAAAAATATCTTATGGCCAGTAGCTCAGTGAATCTAAACAACATCATGTAGTTCATTCAGGACAAGCCCTAAAATTGCTTCTGGGATTGGTGAGGCTTTGTTGTTTTTTTACTGCAGGAACAAGAGGCTACAATGTACAGTGCACACAGCATACACATACTAGTCATACCATGATATTGTCCTCACTTCAGTAAACTCTAGCTCTGCAACTGTTCACACAGTTTATACAAAAATGTATACATTAAACTATTAAAGGAAGAATCTTTGTATCAAGTACCGAAGGATATTCACTGTAAGCCATGTTTGATTGAAGTCTCTTTAACTTTTAAGAGGCATATGTTTCATACTCGACCATTGTGCTAATTACTGTAAGTAAATGTCATTTTATTGTATTTTCCAAGGAGAGTGAAGATGAGTTTGAATCGGAGCAGGATTTTGCGGAGAAGTCTGACAGCGCAGCAAGTGACTATACAAACAGTGGGAAGAAGCGAAGAAAGAAGCATAAAGAGAAAAAAGAAAAGAAAACCAAACGAAGGAAAAAGAATGAAGATGGAGAAGATGAGGGCAATAAAGTGGTGAGTGGGTAAAAAGACAAACTTTTCTAAGATTCTTAATGCCAGAATTTCTACCTGATATTTAAGTTGATTGTTTTGATTTTCAGGTAGAACAAAAGACATCTGGCCAGCTGCTGCGGGACTGGGGACTTGAAGATGTGGACCACCTTTTCACAGAGGATGATTACCACACACTAACTAACTACAAAGCCTTCAGCCAGTTTATGAGGTGTGTTCCACTCCAGTAAAATTCTAAATACATATTCAAGATGTATGGCTGCTTCACATTTGTTACTATTGTGTTGAATTAGCAGGCGCTGTCCCACTTGTCGTCTTTTATATATAAGAAGTGAATGATTAAAACTTGGTAGTATTAACAAGTGTGGTCACTTTTCCAACAGAAGCAACAGAAACTATAAGATGCCAGTACAATATTTTACACTGAATATATACAGTATACATAATATACTGTACCTGCCTATATACAACACACTGTAAAAGATTGCAGTTTTCAAGTCCTGTTGAGTGCTGTCTAGAAGTACTTGCCCATTCTTTGCTGTTGGCTGCTTGCTAAATAAGGAATAGTTAAGAGTGTAACGCCGGCTTCTTTAATTCATCAATTTTTCTCTCCCACCTAACTCAGTTCAGGGTTATAGTGCCTGGAGCCTATCTTGGCAGCATTGGGTGCAAGTCACGATCCAACCCTAAATGCTATGCTAGTCCATTGTAAAGTGCACACACACAAACATTCATTCTTATCTGGCCAGTTTAAAACCATTAATTCATCTATCATGTACATCTTTGGGATGTGGTGGGAGAGCCTTGTGCTTATAGTTTTAGCAGCCCTTTTAGAATTTAGTTTGGAGCCAGACTTTTGAGTAGTGGTGTGGTCTGCTTTTGTCTTTCTTCTTCCTTTTCGTGATCTCCTGATATGCATTTAACTTCCTAAGGATGTCCACATCTCTTTTTGTAGATGGCAAAATATCAGAGATTAACAATGTCTAGGAATCCAGTAATACAGTATATCTAATACAGTGATTTACCTAAACTGACTTTGGGTCTACTGAAAGCAGATTTTATCCACCATTAGTTATTTATTTTGTCAGCAAACATTTACATTCTATGATCTATATTTTCTTCCTGTTTTGAAGTAAGCATTCCAGGAATTCTACAGTAATACATATAATCTCATCAGTTGATTTTAGGAACACAATGATAGTTATTAGTCATCCATCACTTATTAAATCATAAAACTTTTAAATTCTAAAATACTTCAAAGAAAGTTCAGAAAGACACCCATGTTTCTGTTTTTATGGTTACCATCCGGAACAAAATTTCTAGAACTTGTATAGTAGTTTCACATGTGTTGGTCACTCCTGTGCCAACTCTTTTGGTTTAATATAAACCCAGAAAACCTTGTTGATTTATATTTTGTTTTTACACTATTTTTCCATAGCTGTAATCATACATTTAACAATATTTAAATTCTAGGCTTAATAAATTGCACTTACATAAATATAATAAACAGAAGAGTAAAAATAATTATATAATACTTTGGCATAAATGGATTGGAATTGATCATTTCTGAATACAGGCATCTTGTACATATCAGATTCGTTTTCATTACTGACAGTAAAAACAAATCATTTTCAGTTTGTATATTGGAACATTAAGTTCCCAATTTCCCAAGTATAAAAATGAGTATATTAATGTGCTTTCATCAACTAACTATATGCTTTAAGTAGCTTATGTTTCCATTGAGCCACTGTGAAATGCAGGCGAAAAGGTTTCATTCAAGAAGGTTTCTGTCATAGTTGAAGTATGAAATCTCCAGTTTGAGCTTTTCAGTAACGCTTCACTTTTTTGTCATTTTCAGACCTCTGATTGCTAAGAAGAACCCTAAAATACCAATGTCTAAGATGATGACTATTCTCGGTGCCAAGTGGAGAGAGTTTAGTTCCAACAATCCTTTCAAAGGGTCTGCTGCTGCTGTAGCTGCAGCTGCTGCAGCAGCAGCAGCTGCCGTGGCAGAGCAAGTCTCTGCAGCTGTCTCATCAGTAACTGCTTCACCTGAGCAGCAGCCTCCTGTGGCTCCTATACGGAAGGCCAAGACAAAAGAGGGTAAAGGTCAGTATGGAGTTTATAATGTGGCAACAACTATTGTTATGAAATGTTCAGCATTAAGTAACAAGTTCAGATCTAGTTCAGGTAACACTTAAAAAGGGTCTAAGTCAAATGCAATTCTCTTTCGATTGGTTTGGAGCAAAAACTTGCAGGAATTGAACTTCCTATGAAATGTTTATTATTGGGTATACTGTACTAGGAACAAATTAAAATCATCATTTACTGTACATTCACCATCTTATAAGAATTGATTACTTTTTTTTATTTTGCTCATGTCGAAGTGAGTTCTTGGTTTTTCTTTCAATAATGACATTTTCGAAAGCCAAGTTTTACCATGGCCAGCAAATAGTTGGCTGAGGTTTATAATATATAACATGTGAATTTGAATCATAGTTTCTTTTTTGCCTTTTGATTGCACAACTTGTTCTCTTCATCAGTACTGTTCTCTATGGCAGAATGTTTTAATTAGGGTTTATTGCATTCAATATTTTTTTTTTATTATGAATGCACAATGCATATAAAATACACTTAAGCTGCAAGAAAATGCTTGCTAGAAATATATAAGTATTTTATTTTCAGAACTTAAATGCATTTTCTACCAATACTAGAATTTGTCAGCATTTATCAATGTCAGTATTTACTTCTGTACTTTGTCTTCAAAATGAAAAACTTATAACGAAGACAATTTACAAAATTATTATGTTCTTTTCTGCCCTCTTGTGACAGAAAAGTGCAATTCAAGCTATTTGGTTTTCTTCAACTGTAATAAAGCTTTTTTTCATGTCAGCAATAAATGGCACACATGAAGAAGGCTATATAGCTGAAATAGTTTACAGAGAAAAGAACAAATGGTTTTGGATGTGGATATTCCAAAAATTAAACATAATTCATATTAGAGATTGTGGAGCCGACCCGGACACAGACAGGCGGACATGCTCTTAATCACCACCACATGTTTATTTACAATAATAACTATTTACAAAAGTCAAGTGCACAAACCCCAAACACAGTCCTGGCCACAATATGCCTTTCTTCGGGCCGCCTCCACTCTCCTCTCTCTTGCCTTGTCCTGCCTCCACCCAACTCCAGCGCTGAATGAATGGAGACGGCCCCTTTTATGCAGTCCCCGGATGAGCCCCAGGTGTTCCCGGCATTCTCCCTTGGCCACGCCCAGCGTGGCGGAAGTGCCGGCTGTCCTCCCGGCAGCTCTCCTGGTGCCGTCCTAAATCTTCCCCCCAGCAAATCCTGGTGTGGTGGAAGTGCTGGGGTAACAGGTCCCCAAGGCATTGGGGCGCCTCCTGGCGGTTACCACGAGCCCCTACAGGGTGGAACTTCCATGCCCTGTACCCGTGGCCCCCAGAGCAACCAGGAAGGGGCCCCCACGTGATCCAGGGTGGGCTTTGACCCTCTTCCGGTCCCTCACGGCGTCCCGGCCGGGTCGTTGCCCCTGGCATCCCTGACAAGATATACAATGTACAAGTTTTTTTTTCACTTTGTAATCTGAGTTTAGTTTATAAGTCTATGTTCGGCTGTAACATTCATTAAGGCTGAAGTTCCATCTTTATGCCATTGAGTTGTCAAAACTGTTTTTACATGTGGTATAATATTTAATTTATGATGCTTTTTCATTATCATTTTCTATTTGATCCTCTTGCCTGTCTTTTGATAGATAGCTGTGATAATATAACTAGTATTATACATAGGTTTATATGATATTCTGTAACAATTATTATAAATGTTAAAAACTACTATTTGACTGAGTTCTGTATAAGATATACTAAATTAAAAAAAAATTTTTTCCCCGGTAATGTGCGTCACAGGCCTAACGTTTTGGGTGCATTTTCACAATAAAATGTATTTTCTTGTTTCGTAAAATTCACAGGTCCAGGTCACAAAAAACGCAGTAAAAGCCCTCGAATCCCAGAGAAGAAAAAGCTGAAAGGAAAGAAAATGGCTCCACTTAAGATCAAGCTTTTGACTGGGAAAAGAAAGAAGAGTAGCTCGGTGAGTTGATACTTTTTTTTTTTTTTAAAATGACTAATTTGAATTAAATGACTAAAGTGACTCTTTGGGCACATAGGTACCACAGAGCAGTTTGAGGTCATGTATTGGCATCACTTCAAGTGTATATTCTTACACTTATTCTGTTATTGAAAATGTTGAGAAATATGTTGCTTCTCCCATCTAATGATTAAATGTAAACCTTGCTTAATGTGCTCTGAAGCAGTACAAACATGTAATTTCAATTTTTTTTAAAACTGTTTTGCAATTAATAAAATACATATTAGCAAAGTAAAATTATAAGTGCAACATTAGATTTCACTCTCCAAGATAAACATATGCCACACAGTCTAACTTTCTGAAATACTTTGGCCATGTCTAGGGACATCAGCACCTTGGAGTGTTAAAACACAGGCTAACAATAAATTAGAGAGATAGATACTTTATTAATCCCAAGGGGAAATTCACATACTCCAGCAGCAGCATACTGATAAAAACAATATTAAAGAGTGATAAAAATGCAGGTAAAACAGATAATAACTTTGTATAATGTTAATGTTTACCCCCACCCCCGGGTGGTATTGAAGATGCGACTGTAAGTGCAACATTGCATCTCCAGCTTTCTCCTGTACTGCTCCTTCGCCGCCCTGAAATGGACTTGGAGTTCCTTCTGCACGCCCTTAAGCTCATGCTGATCACCGCCTTTAAAAGCCCTTTTCTTCTGGTTCAAAAAGCCCTTGATGTCACTTGTAATCCATGGCTTGTTGTTAGCATATCGGTGTACTGTTCGTACTGGAACTATAATGTCCATACAGAAGTTGATGTAGTCAGTAGTGCAGTCAGCAACCTCCTCAATGTTCTCACTATATGATCCCTGCAGGATATCCCAGTCCGTAGCTTCCAAAGCAGTCTCTCAGAGCCTGCTCTGCCTCAGGGGACCACTTCCTGAATGAGCGTGTGGTTGTAGGTAGCTCCCTCACTCTTGGTTTGTAGTGAGGCTGAAGCAGAACCACATTATGATCTGCTTTCCCAAGCAGAAGTCTCTGATTTAGTACTTCCTTTCCTTAGTAAACCTGGTGTGATTATATATGTTTTTAATTCTATTTACAAGAGTTTTTGCCAATACCTTAACATCATCGTTTAAAAGATATTTTATAACAGTTAATCTTCTTTTCTATTGATTGAAAATGTATATGGAAACCTTCAGTTCTCTTAGCTTTATAAATGATGTTGACAGCTATTGCAGATAGTCATATTTAAATATTTCAGCTGGATTTCATTTGGTAACTGACATTCAGATAGCACTTTAAATTTGAACTATCATATTTGCTTGAAAAAATTTTTTTTTAATGTATAACTTAATTAGGTAATTGTTTTATGTCAGATTGATTCTTGCTGATTTTTAATAATCTTTAAATTGATTACATTTTTCCTTAATAGTCTTGAACCTTATGGGAGTTTTAAAGTCAGTATATTTTATAATACTATCACCAATCCCCGTTTTTATTTTTCCGAATACACGCTTTTAAGATTTTTTTTTTCTTTGAATTGTTGCTATTTCATTAGTTTCACTTTTATTTCAGAACTTCTGTAAAAACAATATTTGGAATCTTTCGAGTCCCAACGTGCTGAATCTTTTTAATGAGGTCAGTGAGACATGTGTTTAATGACTTTGTAACATAACTCGGGATAGGTTTCTCTGTTTGGAATTTCAGCACAAACAAAATGACCTACATAAGCAGCAGTTAATAATTTTTTTTTGCAAAGTAACTAATAAATGCATGTGAGGTAAACTCCGTTTTTGAAATTCTCTTGACTTAAACTTCAAAGCCTTACAATATTTACATACTTCTGACAGATCACCTATGTCCATATATTCGATCTCTATTCGCCTTTTCATTGTTTCTCCGAGTAATAATTTCTCTTTCTTTGTGCTAATGCAATGTTTACTTTCTTTGTTTTGATACTGTTGTTTTTTTCTGCTTTCATATTCTGTATCTTGCTCTGCATGTGTTTCTCGCCTACTTTTTTTTTTTTTTTTTTTTTTTTTTTGAGTCTTTTGATTTCCACTGTTTTCATTATCTCTAACCTGCTCTGCATGTGTATAGCCCCAATGTCTGGATTGGACTTGCTTTTTTTTCAATTCCACTTGTTTCGGGCTGATAATTACTTTCGTTATTTTCTGAATTTGCACCTAGATTATTCATTTTCTTTTTTTGTCTCCCCAACACTTTTGAGTCTCTTTTCCCCGTGCTGCTTTTTTCTTCACTTAGTCGTCTATGTTTCATTTATAACGTATTGTCCTTATATGCTTTATATGCGCTGAGAGCCCTGGATCTTTGTGTGCTCAAAGCCAAAACACAATTGAGTGTGTTTCTACCCGTGCTCTTATTTAGTTGTAAGTAGACCATGTCTTGCAAAAATCTCATATTCTACGTCATCGCGAGACGGTCCTGAGTCAATCTCTTGCCACAAAGTCTCATGTTTAAGGTCCCTGTGAGACGCTCTGTGGCCAATGTCTTTAGTCTCGTGGGTCTTTCAAGTGTCTTCCGTGATCTTAACATGAAGATCACGTCTCGTCGCCCTAATGTTTCTCTCCAGGATTTTTTTTTATAATAGAGAGAAATGTATATTTTATTTGATACATTTTCAAACTTTTGATCTAATTTCATAGTGGCAAACTAGTCTCTCTTCAAAGTAAAATTTGGCTCTAACATGCTTGTAATTAAATTTTCAACTCTAAATTCTTTCACTTTTCTAATACATCACTGTAATAACCACACCCTGACTGCTGCATTATGTATTCTTTTTGTTCTCATTTTTTTTTTTTAGAAGCTTTATTAATTGCTTGTGTTCTTTAAAATCAGTTCTTTTCCTCACTCAGTAAATAACAATCCATCCTGAGACCTTAAATGATCTTTCCCATTGGTAGACCATATTCTTACTCCCTTGTAGCTGTATATGAGTGCATATCTAAATATTGGTACAGTGGCATGCAAACCTTTGGGCACCATTGCATAAAATTTCTGTTACTGTGAATAGTTAAATGAGCAGAAGTTGAACCTACCACCAAAAGGCATAAAGGTAAAGATGACACATTTCATTTCAGCATTTTATACAAGATTAGTATATTGTTTTTGTTTTATTTAACTGTACAGTGAAAAATCGA
This sequence comes from Polypterus senegalus, assembly GCF_016835505.1. Taxonomy (NCBI): domain Eukaryota; kingdom Metazoa; phylum Chordata; class Cladistia; order Polypteriformes; family Polypteridae; genus Polypterus; species Polypterus senegalus. The sequence continues at coordinate 40,998,660 of NC_053156.1, read as the reverse complement.
AAGGAACGCCATGTATATTAGATATTTGAGGTCCCGCTGTTCTACTTTGCAGTGACACCTGAACAAATTTGCCCTTCATCATTGGGTCAGCAGAGGAAAACTTTTATTGTGTCCTAGCCACAAAAGTCAGTGCTTGAAGTATGCAAATGAACATCTCAATGAGCCTGATGCATTTTGGAACCAAATTCTGTGGACTGATGAAGTCAAAATAGAACTTTTTACCCACAATGTGTAAAGATATGTTTGGAGAGAAAAGTGTGCACAATTCCAGAAAAAGAACACTTCTCGAACTATTAAGCATTGGAGTGGATCACTCATGCTTTGGGCTTGTGTTACAGCCAGTGGCATGGGGAACATGTCATTGACTGAGAGAAGAATGGATTTTAAATATATACCAACATATTCTGGAAGCAAACATCACTCCTTCTGTAAAAAAAGTTCAAGTTTAAAAGAGGATGGGTCCTACAATAAGATAATGATCTTAAACACACCTCAAAATCTTCAATGGAATACCTCAAGAGGTGCAAACTGAAAGTTTTGCCAAAACCCTCACAGTCCCCATCATTGAAAATCTGTGGATAAGTCTCAGAAGAGCAGTGCTTGCAAGACAGCCTAAGAATCTTGCAGAATTAGAATCCTTTTGTAAGGATGAATGAACAAAAATACCCCAAGTAATAACTGAAAGACTCTTAGCTGGCTACAGAAAGCATTTACAATACTTGCCAAAAGGGCTGTTACTAAGTACTGGCCATGTCGGGTGCCCAGACTTTTGCTTCAGACCCTTTTCATTATTTTGGTATTTTGTAACTTTGAATGGTGGAAATAAAAATGTAATCTTGCAGAAAATACTGAAAAGAAAGGGTGGTCTTTAACTACTTGCCTTTTGGTGATCAGTTCATTTTCTACTCACTTATTTGCTGTAACGGACATTTTAAGCAGGGATGCCTGAACTTTTGCATGCAACAGTATAATTTTATAACATTGGTGGCCAAATGGCAAAACTTACAGATATATTCAGCTTGCCTATTAAAACACAGTGTCTGGGGAAATTGTAGCATCAGAAGTCTTAGCTTATTACTAATAATTTAATATGTATGATTGCCTCCATATCACTAATGTTGTGTTTTTAACAACTTTCTCTTTTGTGCCTTGCTCTAACTGACTAATTCAATGCTAAGACTCATAAAGGGAACTGCTCTGTTGTATGACCAAGTTCCTTTGAAGCCTGCTTCAAACATGCAGGATAACACAACCACCAACACAAAAACACAATATTATTCAGTGGGACAATCCACCAACTCTTAAAAAAATGGACATTAGATTAGCTCACAATAGAAATGTTTTCTGATTAAAATTTATTGAATATAGTACCAAGCTTGGTGAGCTTTTCCACACTATAACGCCACTGCTGATGGTAATTTCATGGAGGACAACAAAAGCATTGATATTTCCTATAAAGCCTGCATTGTAAAGATACAATATATTTTCATGTTCCAACCTAACTGAATCTTAACAGTTTAAATACTGTTATATATATATATATATATATATATATATATATATATATATATATATATATATATATACTGCTCAAAAGAATTAAAGGAACACTTTTTAATCAGAGTATAGCATAAAGTCAATGAAACTTATGGGATATTAATCTGGTCAGTTAAGTAGCAGAGGGGTTGTTAATCAGTTTCAGCTGCTGTGGTGTTAATTAAATTAACAACAGATGCTAGAGGGGCAACAATGAGATGACCCCAAAACAGGAATGGTTTAACAGGTGGAGGCCACTGACATTTTTCCCTCCTCATCTTTTCTGACTGTTTCTTCATTAGTTTTGCATTTGGCTACAGTCAGTGTCACTACTGGTAGCATGAGGCGATACCTTGACCCTACAGAGGTTGCACAGGTAGTCCAACTTCTCCAGGATGGCACATCAATACCTGTCCATTCCCAGAAGGTTTGCTGTGTCTCCCTGCACAGTCTCAAGGGCATGGAGGAGATTCTAGGGGACAAGCAGTTACTCTAGGAGAGCTGGAGAGCGCCATAGAAGGTCCATAACCCATCAGCAGGACCAGTATCTGCTCCTTTGGGCAAGGAGGAACAGGATGAGCACTGCCAGAGCCCTACAAAATGACCTCCAGCAGGCCACTGGTGTGAATGTCTCTGACCAAACAACCAGAAAGACTTCATGAGGGTGACCCAAGGGCCCCATGTCCTCTAGTGGGCCCTGAGCTCACTGCCCAGCAGCATGCAGCTTGATTGGCATTCGCCATAGAATACCAGAATTGGCAGATGCACCACTGGTGCCCTGTGCTTTTTACAGATGAGAGCAGGTTCACCCTGAGCACGTGACAGAAGTGAAAGGGTCTGGAGAAGCCATGAAGAACATTATGCTGCCTGTAACATCATTCAGCATGAGCAGTTTGGTGGTGGGTTAATGATTGTCTGGGGAGGCATATCCATGGAGGGTCACACCGACCACTACAGGCTTGACAAAGGCACCTTGGCTGCCATTAGGTATCAGGATGAAATCCTTGGACCCATTGTCAGACCCTATGCTGGTACAGTGGCTCCTGGTACACGACAATTCCTGGCCTCATGTGGTGAGAGTATGCAGGCAGTTCCTGGAGGATGAAGGAATTGATACCATTGACTGGCCACCACACTTTCCTGACCTAAATCCAATAGAACACCTCTGGGACATTATGTTTTGGTCCATCCAATGCCACCAGGTTGCACCTCAGACTGTCCAGGAGCTCAGTGATGCCCTGGTCCAGATCTGGGAGGAGATCCCCCACAACACCATCTGTCATCTCATTAGAAGCATGCACCGATGATGTCAGGCATGTATACAAGAACACAGGGGCCATACAAAGTGCTGCGTACAATTTTGAGTTGCTGCAATAAAATTTTGGCAAAATGGACTAGCCTGCCACATAATTTTTCACTCTGATTTTTGGGCGCCTTTGAATTCAGGGCTCTGTAGGTTGATCATTTTCATTTCCATCAACGATGTGGCATCCTTTCGTTCCTAACACATTACCCAGTCTATATCAGTATAGATATCCAGGAGGATAAGCGTTCCTTGAATTTTTTTGAGCAGTATATATATATATATATATATATATATATATATATATATATATATATATATATATATATATACACACACACAATCAACATCCAGTGTATTTTTGCATAGCATTTGGCTGATAAGTTTTGTCTCTTATTCATTGGTAGTCATTCACATCTGTACATTATTTTTTTTCTTAGATGTTTTACCTATGCTAATGAAACTGTTGCATAGCTTAATCTACAATTATCATACACCATTCCAAAGACATTTCTCCTGTTGGTATACACTAAGTTCTGGTAATGTGCCTGCTCTCACTCCTTCAAGTTGTCTGTGTAAGTGTTGCATAGTGACAAAGTAGGAATACTTGTTACTGTATGCAAATACTTTTCGAGAATATTTCTGCTTTATTTGAGTAAACATGTCTTCTTTTACTACTTTTACACTACATTTTTTATATGCAAATGGGTGCTTTTTTCTGATTACTTTTGTTACACACATTATTTATCACAAAATGAAACCATAAAAGAAATATGCTATGCAAGTACATAGGATGTTTTACTTGTTTATCTAAAACACAGGCTTGGCAAGAGCAGATGGCTTTAATAAGAACCACTTAAGGAAAATACACATATACAGTGCATCCGGAAAGTATTCACAGTGCAACAATTTTTCCACATTTTGTTATGTTACAGCCTTATTCCAAAATGGATTAAATTCATTTTTTTCCTCAGAATTCTACATACAACACCCCATAATGACAATGTGAAAAAGGTGTACTTGAGGTTTTTGCAAATTTATTAAAAATAAAAAATCAGAGAAATCCCATGTACATAAGTATTCACAGCCTTTGCTCAATACTTTGTCGATGCAGCAATTACAACCTCAAGCCTTTTTGAATATGATGCCACAAGCTTGGCACACCTATCCTTGGCCAGTTTCGCCCATTCCTCTTTGCAGCACCTCTCAAGCTCCATCAGGTTGGATGGGAAGCGTCAGTGCACAGCCATTTTAAGATCTCTCCAGAGATGTTCAATCGGATTCAAGTCTGGGCTCTGGCTGGGCCACTCAAGGACATTCACAGAGTTGTCCTGAAGCCACTCCTTTGATATCTTGGCTGTGTGCTTAGGGTCGTTGTCCTGCTGAAAGATGAACCGTCACCCCAGTCCGAGGTTAAGAGCGCTTTGGAGCAGGTTTTCATCCAGGATGTCTCTGTACATTGCTGCAGTCATCTTTCCCATTATCCTGACTAGTCTCCCAGTTCCTGACACTGAAAAACATCCCCAAAGCATGATGTTGCCACCACCATGCTTCACTGTAGGGATGGTATTGGCCTGGTGATGAGCGCAGCCTGGCATTCACACCAAAGTGTTCAATCTTTGTCTCATCAGACCAGAGAATTTTGTTTCTCATGGTCTGAGAGTCCTTCAGGTGCCTTTTGGCAAACTACAGGCGGGCTGCCATGTGCCTTTTACTAAGAAGTGGCTTCCATCTGGCCAGTCTACCATACAGGCCTGATTGATGGATTGCTGCAGAGATGGTTGTCCTTCTGAAGGTTCTCCTCTCTCCACAGAGGACCTCTGGAGCTCTGACAGAGTGACCATCGGGTTCTTGGTCACCTTCCTGACTAAGGCCCTTCTCCCCCGATCGCTCAGTTTAGATGGCTGGCCAGCTCTAGGAAGAGTCCTGGTGGTTTCAAACTTCTTCTACTTACGGATGATGGAGGCCATTGTGGTCATTGGGACCTTCAAAGCAGCAGCAATTTTTGTGTAACCTTCCCCAGATTTGTGCATCGAGACAAGCCTGTCTTGGAGGTCTACAGACAATTATTGACTTCATGCTTGGTTTGTGCTCTGATATGAACTGTCAACTGTGGGACCTTATATAGACAGGTGTGTGCCTTTCCAAATCATGTCCAATCAACTGAATTTACCACAGGTGGACTCCAATTAAGCTGCAGAAACATCTCAAGGATGATCGGGGAAACAGGATGCACCTGAGCTCAATTTTGAGCTTCATGGCAAAGGCCGTGAATACTTATGTACATGTGATTTCTCAATTTTTTTTTTATCAATTTGCAAAAATTTCAAGTAAACTTTTTTCACGTTGTCATTATGGGGTGTTTTTTTGTAGAACTCTGAGGAAAAAAATGAATTTAATCCATTTTGGAATAAGGCTGTAACATAACAAAATGTGGAAAAAGTGATGCGCTGTGAATACTTTCTGGATGCACTGTATGAAGAATCTAGGACACTGATGCTAATAAACAGTTATCTACACCATCGTTTCAAGTACACTTTGCTGCCACCTGCATACCGGCGTATGGCTGGATGTTAAAAAAATACTTTAGTTCTCTCACATTTTTATGCAATTGTTTTGTTCAACCCCTAAATTAAAGCTGAAAGCCCGCACTTCAACTGCATCTGCGTTGTTTAATTTAAAATTCATTATGGTAATGTACAAAACCAAAATTAGAAAAAAGTTGTCTCTTTCCAAATATTTATGGACCTAACTGTATGACTATCACACAGAACATTCTAAAATAAAAGGTTTCTCATAAAATGCATTTCAGTGTGTATGGCTTTCTGTACTCCAGCCATGGATAAAGATAGATTTTGCTTCAGCAGTTAAATGGTTATACTGTACTTCCCAGTTAATGCTACCATTACAATGCACTTTACTATGTGAATAAGATTATATTCTGATAAGAAATTTAACCATTGAACAGGAGACCATTAAGAAGTCCCACACAGCAAACCAATGAATTGAACCTTGAAAAATATACTTTACTGATATTGCACAATAAGTGTTAACAGTAATGACAAACAAAGTAAAATGAAGGTGATATACAAGTACATTAAAGCAGAAGAACAAGGGAAAAATGAGTTAATCTCTTATTTTGAGAAAGTGACAGTGCAATTCTGTTGGAAAACAGAGACCAGGTTAAAGTGAAAGATGGTTTAATTTTGCAATTCAAAGTGAGTATGAGCAAGCGGACATAGCAATGAACTGGTAAAGCACCCCCCTGTTCTGTCCATCCCTGTGCCCATGAAATTGGACTACATAGCTTAGATAATGTTAATTTTTTTTCTTTTGCACATGGCACTTTGTTGTTGCTGAGGCATGACAAAGTGAGCAAAGCAAACCACGGGATGGATGTGAACATTACATCTGAATCATAATTGTACTTCATGGAGCCTTTTTCATTATGTTAGTTTGTACACATGGGGAATGCTAAATTCAGTTTAAATTGGTCTTTAATCATCCCTGTCAACTGGTAAAGACCATCTTAGTTTGTAGTATTGTTGTTTGTTTTATGACAGTCTTTGCAAATTGTTTAATATCATGCTGTTTCATAGCAGTATCTCATTGTGAAAACCAGAATTAATCAAAATGCTTAACTTAAATCTGGATTAAATCTTTATTAGAATCCCTGAAGCAGTGCTCATGTTAATGGTGTACCTGTTTTGGGAATTCAGAAGCAGTGCATTTTGTTACAGCTAATAAAAGGCATTGGTTCTAATTTTCCATACATGGTACCAAAAAAGCATGATAATTTATATACTGGTGCCTTTATATGTTATTGATATATCCAAAAGAAAAATAATGCAATACTATACTATATCAGTACCTCCACCAACACCTCATTTATGTAATATATTGACCATTCTGTGCACCTTACATAGTATTAAATAAAACCTGTTTTTCCTGCCAGTTCAGTTTCTCTATAATCCATAACCTCTTTGGGTATTGTTTTTTCAGAGTGATGAGATTGACTTTGAGGAAGAGTCTGATTTAGACAACTCCAGTGTCCATAGCTCATCTGTCCGTTCTGACACTTCGGGCAGAGTGAAAAAAGGAAAGAGAGGTCGACCTGCCAAGAAGAAAAAGAAAAGTAGGCTTGACGTTCGTCTTCAGACAGGTGTTTATCATTACTTTTTCTTTGTTTTTTATGTTAATGAAACTGAACATAGGTCCTCCTTTTGTCATTTGTTTAGGCCTGAGTATTTTTAGATCGACCACTTAGTTTAAAGCATTCAATTTTAAAATGATGTCAGTGTTTTGCATACTAATTTGATTATAGAGCATGCTGAGATTTTTAGGTCATTTATGCAAGTAAAAATAGCCTTGAGAATATGGAGCTGGGCTACAATGCTAGGTTATTGCCTGTGGAGTTGCTGACTTCCGTTCAATTAACAATCAAAGTCTAAATTTGTAGATATGACAGTTAAAGTTGGAGAAGATTTCTTGAGTTCAAAGACAAAGAAAATCCCATCCCTTCATTTGTGAATATACTGTAGATGGCTCCTTTAGAGTTGTATTAATTAGTATTCCTCTTTGTCTTCTTTGTACCCCATTTCCTCTACTATGTATTAAATCCTTTCATCATGTTCATCATGATAAATAAGAGAACTTTGGTGGTACTTGGCTATTCATCATTAAAGTTAGGTATTGTAGTTTTTTTGTGATCAATTATTTATTGAGAGTAAGAAATGATAAATAGCAGTGTAAAAACAGGAAAATGTATACAGTATATAAAATCACAGTTGAGTTAAATAAAACGAAATTACAATCTATGTTTGAAAAACATAAACTTCAGATTGTTAGACGTTAGAGAGGTCATAAACACCAGCCCCCCAATCCCCTCCAAGACTTCATGTCCACAATCCCAAAATGCCCACTCACCTGTGACAGCAAACTACCAATCGTGGCATGCACATCATAATAGAAACAAGAAACTTAGATATAGCACAGCTGGTTTTTAATTTCTCTTAGTGAAAGCCTCTCAATTTCTAATGCTATTTTCTGATGCCCCAGTAATTGTCAAAGATGAGCCTTTTAAAAGCATCAAATTATAAAAAGAAAACTTCCAGTGACTAAAGAAATACACTAGTAGAAATTTAAAAGCAGTAGAAACAATGGAAATAACATGCTTATGTAGCTGAGTTATCAATAAAAGATAAATGGATAAATCTGGTAAGATCCATTATTGTGGTGATACAGGTATTTGAATATCCAGAATGAATGTAAGGGCCCTTGCAACAAGAGTCCACAAATCATTCCCAAAAGTCATGCACAAAGGTGCCAGGCACATTATACAGGCAGAAATTACAGTGTGAGGAAATCAACCTACCCCATAAACACTCACATTTTGTGATATACAGGTGCCAGTCATAAAATTAGAATATCATGACAAAGTTGATTTATTTCGGTAATTCCATTCAAAAAGTGAAACTTGTATATTGGATTCATTAATTACACACAGACTGATGTATTTCAAATGTTTATTTCTTTTAATTTTGATGATTATAACTGACAACTAATGAAAGTCCCAAATTCAGTATCTTGGAAAATTAGAATATTGTGAAAAGGTTCAATATTGAAGACACCTGGTGCCACACTCTAAAGAGCTAATTAACTCAAAACACCTGCAAAAGCCTTTAAATGGTCTCTCAGTCGAGTTCTGTAGGCAACACAGTCATCGGGAAGACTGCTGACTTGGCAGTTGTCCAAAAGACAACCATTGACACCTTGCACAAGGAGGGCAAGACACAAAAGGTCATTGCTAAAGAGGATGGCTGTTAACAGAGCTCTGTGTCCAAGCACATTAATAGAGAGGTGAAGGAAGGACAAGATGTCATAGAAAAAAGTGTACAAACAATAGGGATAACTGCACCCTGGAGAGGATTGTGAAACAAAACCCATTCAAAACTGTGGGGGAGATTCACAAAGAGTGGACTGCAGCTGGAGTCAGTGCTTCAAGAACCACCACGCACAGACGTATGCAAGACATGGGTTTCAGCTGTCACATTCCTTGTGTCAAGCCACTCTTGAACAAGAGACAGCGTCAGAAACATCTCGCCTAGGCTAAAGACAAAACTACTGCTGAGTGGTCCAAAGTTATGTTCTCTGATGAAAGAAAATTTTGCATTTCCTTTGGAAATCAAGGTCCCAGAGTTTGGAGGAAGAGAGGAGAGGCACAGAATCCACGTTGCTTGAGGTCCAGTGTAAAGTTTCCACAGTCAGTGATGGTTTGGGGTGCCATGTCATCTGCTGGTGTTGGTCCATTGTGTTTTCTGAGGTCCAAGGTCAACGCAGCCGTCTACCAGGAAGTTTTAGAGCACTTCATGCTTCCTGCTGCTGATGAACTTTATGGAGATGCAGATTTCATTTTCCAACAGGACCTGGCACCTGCACAAAGTGCCAAAACTACCAGTACCTGGTTTAAGGACCATGGTATCCCTGTTCTTGATTGGCCAGCAAACTCGCCTGAGCTTATTGTGTAGAGGAAGATGCAATACGCCAGACCCATCAATTCAGAAGAGCTGAAGGCCACTATCAGAGCAACATGGACTCTCATAACACCTGAGCAGTGCCACAGACTGATCAATTCCATTCCACGCCGCATTGCTGCAGTAATCCAGGCCAAAGGAGCTCCAACTAAATATTGAGTGCTGTACATGCTCATACTTTTCATGTTCATACCTTTCAGCTGGCCAACATTTCTAAAAAATCCTTTTTGCGTTGGTCTTAATTGATATTCTAATTTTCCGAGATACTGAATTTGGGACTTTCATTAGTTGTCAGTTATAATCATCAAAATTAAAAGAAATGAACATTTGAAATATATCAGTCTGTGTGTAATGAATGAATCTAATATACAAGTTTCACTTTTTGAATGGAATTACTGAAATAAATCAACTTTGTCATGATATTCTAATTTTATGACCGGCACCTGTATGCAAGATGAATGTATCTAAATTGCACATACTGATAATCCAGATTTCTAGAGGAGGTCTTTATGCTGTCAAAAATGGTATCCCAGCAAATTTCTGCAGCAGACAACAAATCCTATTGTCAGACTTTTTGAATAGCTAATGGATTAGCTGTAGCACTGCACAGCATTACATAAAATTCAGAGACAAGTCTGGAGTCAGAGCTAAGTGCAAAGGCAAATCTAATTAGTGGGTGTATAGGTCGGGGAGCAGATAGAACAATGTCCTTTGGTTTAATAGCCGGGAGACAGAAGATAAAGGAAAATCTTGGAATTTGGACTCTTTGCATAATAACTGAAAGGGTTTAAGGCCACTGGAATCAAAAATCTATATATATAATTCACTAAGGCAAGACAACCATGGAAAGCACGCCGGAAGGGGCGTGGATTCACTAAGCCGCCGACAAGTGAGACACCTATGGCGCACGCAGGAAGGAGCCACGCCCACCAACTCCAAGACCATTGGCTACGACGACAACTCAGAGCCACGCCCACCAACTCGGACGTGATGACTCAGAAAAACCGGAGTCATTTATATTCGTCTGTCGTAGAGGTCTCATGCAGCTCTGACCCACGTTGACTGTAATAGAGGCATGTTTCTCGCAGAGGTGAATCGCCATATGCGGCGTGTAAAACTGTTTGCGAGGGGTATCCCATGGGATCCTTGAAACATTCCTTTACAACTGAGGTTAAAACACAATGAAGTGTGCAGTCTTTAAAAAACGAGTTTTCGGTTACGACGCACGACCGCGTGGACTATAGCAAACTGTTTTACACGATACATACAGCAATTCGCATCCGCGACAAACATGCGCTTCTTAGATACTCCGGCACGCTTGTACACACCCTCCCACCGTGGTCGGGTGTCTTGGTGGATTATATATAGAAAGGTAGCCAAAACGGCACAGAGCAAAGAAAAGTCTACGTGAGTCACAGGTGCATCTGGACTGTACAAAGACGACAACGACTCGAGTGACGAGTTGGAGGGTGGGCACATGAGCAGGCAGTGTATACTGAACGAGAAATCAGCAGACTAGCATGATGGAGGGAGCGGAGTGGATGTCCTTCTCCTCTCCTCCCGTTCCACCCTGAGCGCTGCACGGACGATTGTGTGTTGGTTCGTTCCGTGAATTGGTTAAAACCCAATGAAGGAAGCAGTCTTTAAAAACCAATAAGCCCTGTGCCTCTGTTTCATTACCGTCTCACCTGCTTCACCAATGCAGGCCTCGCAACAGGTGATCAGGCGGCATCATTCCCATGACCCGCCGGGCAGCCAACCGGGTAACCAAAGTCTTTGGGTTCAGGGGGGAGTATGGTTACAAAGCTGAAACTTAAAGGAATTGATGGAAGGGCACCACCAGGTGTGGAGCCCTTTCGCTTCATTTGACTCAACACAGGAAACCTCACCCGACACGGACAGGATTGACAGATTGATAGCTCTTTCTCGATTCTGTGGGTGGTGGTGCATGGCAGTTCTTAGTTGGTGGAGCGATTTGGCTGGTTATTTCTGAAAACTAACGAGACTCCGCCTGCTAAATAGTTACACGACCCAACAGCGTCGGCGCCCAAATTTTAGAGGGACAAGTGGCTTTCAGCCACGTGAGATTGAACATTAACAGGTCTGTGATGCACTTGTATGTCCGGTACTGCATGGAATGGAATGGATCAACGTGTGTCTACCCGGCGCGGGGAGGCGTGGGTAAGCCTTTGAACCCCATTCGTGATGGAGACCGTGGCTTCCAATTGTTCCCCACGAACGAGAAATTCCCAGTACGTGCGGGTCATACGCTCGCGCTGATTATGTCCCTGCCCTTTGTAAAGCCCCCCATGGTCGGGTGACTTGGTGGATTATATATAAAAAAAAAAAGCAGCCGGAACCGCAAAGAACAATGAAAAATCAACGTGGAAACTGACTGAGGCGGTGTTTGGAAAATTAACAGTCAACATGACTAACAGGTGCATGTGGACTGTACACAGACGAAAGCGACTCAGGTAGGGAGTTGGGGGCGGGCACATAAGCGGGCAGTGCGTACTGAACGAGCGCCGTTCAACCCCGTCCTTCGCTTTGGAAGGAGAAAGCACGACCGCACTCCTCTGGTTTTCAGTCACAGACAATTGTATGTTGGTTCGTAGCGTGCATTGTTGCAATGTTACTTTTCTTGGTGGTTTATTAAATTACGGATTTTTCAAATGTTTGTTTTTTCCTCTGTGCTTAAAAATCATTTAAAAAGCGGCCTGATTAAGCGGCGTATGCTATGCCGCGGGTTGGCTAGTATCACCTAATGTACGAATACCTGCCTTATACCACACAGAGAAAGTAATCGGATGACCCCAATATTAAGGGCACAATTGTCAAAAAATATGAATATGAGTGCCACTTTGGAATGGGGTTAAATATATGCCCCACCTGAGCCCAAACCTGCAACGCATGTCTAAGTGTGGATGAGAGTTGTAGACATAATGTCTTAGATTTAACACCATAGAAAGGGTAAGTGAACACGAGGTACCAAATTCTGTTAAATCAAGATGGGGCAGCTCCCTCTAAGCTCCCTCTTAGTATACAGCTGCCAGTTAGGTCATAGAAAATATGCAGCGTGATATCACTTAAATTCTGGAAACAGAGCCCACCATTCTATTTGGCAAGAGTCATGGTGTTATGTTTAAGTGCAGGCCTATTTTTATTCAATGAAAATCTTCATAGCACCAACTTAACCTCTTCTCAAAAACCTAGGGATGGAGCCTTATGAACCATTGTTTTAGTAATAGATAATTATGTCTGAAAGATAAATTTAGTTTATTTCAGGCACAAATTGAAATCTTTATTGCTTTGAAAGTAATCCTGTAATTAACCAATATAATTCACTCATGGAAGAAGAAACTGTAAGACCTAAATATCGAAATGATCTGACCACTGGTATACTGTGAGGTTCTGTTAAATAATTAACGGAGATGTCCAACGGCAAGAGAGCAGACTTCAACCAATTAATTTTATAACCTAAAAGAAGTGTATATGTTGAAACGATGGACAGTGTTGGTGGAATGCCTGTCACAACATTACCAAGATATAGAAGTATATCATCAGTGTACAATTAAATTTTTTGTTCAGTATTGGCCACAGTTGTTTTTCTTCTTTTGACTGCTCCCGTTAGGGGTCGACACAGCGAGTCATCTTTTTCCATATCCTCCTGTCCTCTGCATCTTGCTCTGTTAATCCCACCACTGGCATGTCTTCTCTCATAACATCCATAAACCTCCTCTTAGGCTTTCTTCTTTTCCTCTTACCTGGCTGCTCCATCCTTAGCATCCTTTTCTCAATATATCCAGCATCTCTCCACTGCACATATTGAAAACCAATGCAATCTAACCTCTCTAACTTTGTCTCCAAACCAATCAACTTTAGGTTTCCCTCTAATGTACTCATTTCTAATCATGTCCTTCCTTGTCACACCCAATGTAAATCCTAACATCTTTAACTTCTGACACTCTTCTCCACTGACTCCACCCTGCCTGTACTCTTCCACACTCCATGTTACTCTGTACTGTTGATTCCAGGTATTTAAACTCATCCACCTTCACCAACTCTAGTTCCTGTATCCTCACCAATCCTCTGATCTCCCTATAATTTATGCACATTTTCTGTCTTGTCCCTGTTGACCTTTGTTCCTCTCCTCTCTAGAGCATATCTCAGCCACTCCGGTGTTTCCACACCCTGCTCCCTACTCTTGCTACAGATCACAGTGTCATCAGCAGACATCATAGACAACAGGGACTCCTGTCTAATCTCATCTGTCAACCTGTCCATCACCTTTGCAAATAAGAAAGGGCTCAGAGCCAATCCCTGATGTAATCCCACCTATACCTTGATGCTGTTGCTACTTACAGCAGACATCACCACTCACACTTCCCTCGTACATATCTTGTACAACTCTTACATACTTCTCCAGATGTCTTCAACTCTTGATCATAGTTACAGGAGTGAAACCAGAACTCAAACACAGCGCCATAGCCAGGAGGTCTAGAGCAAGAATAAAAAGCATATGTGAAAGCAAGCACCCCTGCCTACCACCATGAAATAAATTAAAAGGGTAAGATACAATTGAGTTTGTACAAACTGTAGATGTAGAATTAGAAAACAAAGTTTTATGTTAAGAAAACCTACACCAAACCCCATCGTCATTAATGTGCTCCAGGTAAACTCCCTGTTCACTCTATCAAATGCCTTCTCTACACCCAGTGAGAGCAATGCACTCGAAGATCTGACATTGGAAATGGCATCAATTATATGCAATAGTCTTCTTACATTGTCTGCAGCGTATCTTGTGTTTGGTCTGGATGGACCATTTTATCAGTGATCTTTTGTAACATCTTTTGTAACATGACAGCCAGCACTTTTACAAATATCTTCCTATTTATGAGAGCAATTGGTCGTTAATTATTGCGTTGGGTTGTATCTTTACCTGTTTTCAGCATAATTAGATCATGGATTGATTAACCATACTGTAGAGTGTAAGCCTACAGGGACAGATAATCGAGATCAGAAAGCTTTATATAACTTAATTGACAATCTATCCAGACCAGGACTTTTATTAGATTTAAATGAAGTCAGCTACAGCTGCAATACCTCCATTCGCAAAGGAGCATCCAATTATGTTGCCTCCTCTACTGACTGTTTTAGAAGCTCAAGCCCTGAGGGAAAGTGTTTAATTTCACCATCTGATGGTGCCATATTCTTGGGGTTAAACCTGTGTAAAATTGCATACGTCTGTCATTGATGTATTTAGAATTGCTAGTTATTGTCCCCTCCTTATTTTTTTCATATATAGTTGCTTAAGGAGTTTTTCCTGCTGAGCCTCATTGTTTTCTTATTAATATTTTTCCAATTGATTTAGCACTTCTTCCTCCCACTCCACCTGATTTGAATAAAATTTCCTTATCATCAACAAACCGCACCATTGTATTGAATTTTTTCTTGGCCTTTGTGAAAATCTGATAATAGATGATAAAAGTATAAAAATCCTTTTACAAAAGCCAATAAATATAGAGTTTTTAGAGTTGCTTGTTGGAAATGTCTGATTACAGTAATAAAATTCTGCATACTACTGATAAATTATTTGGGAAGCTTAAAATTCTTAACTGTTATTACCAGTGTTTACTAATATCTTTTGTGTCCAAATTCCAGCTGTTGTTGGAGACGATGAACCTGATGGATATGAAACTGATCACCAAGACTATTGTGAAGTATGCCAGCAGGGAGGTGAAATAATCCTTTGTGACACTTGTCCTCGAGCTTACCATTTGGTATGCCTTGATCCAGAGTTGGATAAAGCACCTGAGGGGAAATGGAGCTGCCCACACTGTGTGAGTGACTTAAAACAAAATGAACTTGTAGTAGAATTATGCTATAGTAGGAAATATATATAGTAGAAAATAAATATATTGACTGAATTTAGAATTTTAGTGATTCAACGTCTAAATAATGAAACTAAAGTACCAAGAAAATTGACAAAGTTTAAAAGAGTCTTTGCTGTGCTATAATATAATATACTGTGTTGGGCTGTGCTGTAATAGAAGAATGGTAACTATGTATTTTAACTTGTAAATTTCTGTAGAAAGCAACAAATTTTAATTTGCCAGTTTAATTAACATGGACAGTATCGAAAAACCAGTATCAAAATTTTTTACTAATTTACACCTCTTATTTATGGTCAGAATAACATTTTTCTTTTCACTTTCATTTTACTGGAATGATATACTATTTGTTGGAATGTAGTAAATTTCTATTTGGGATTTTTGTCCCTGGGTGCAGGACAAGGAAGGTGTCCAGTGGGAAGCCAAGGAGGATGAGGATGAGGACTATGAGGAAGAACTCGAGGATGAGTGTGAGAAAGAAGAAGAAGATGACCACATGGAATACTGCCGAGTGTGCAAAGATGGTGGAGAGCTGTTGTGCTGTGATTCTTGTCCTTCGTCTTACCATATTCACTGCCTCAACCCACCACTGCCTGATATCCCAAATGGGGAGTGGCTTTGTCCACGGTGTACGGTAAGAAATATGCACCTAAATACCAAAACAATTTCTCCACTTTTACCATCCGTTTAACACTTTTGTGTGAGTCAATGCTGTTTATTATATTCCACCTAATATAATTTGTTTGTGAGTATTAATGCCATATAACTTGGTATCTGCAATTTAAATTAGACTAGAATGCCATTATTACATATACTGTGTTTCAGGCAAATCCTTGTATGTGCTGAAAAGGTTGACCTTTTATTAGTGTATGAATTAAATAGATGCTTTGTAACCTCTTTTCTAAACCATAAGGCTGTTGTTGTTTGGTGTGAGATGTTTTTCCATCTTCATGTCCATTTATTAAATCATCTTTTACAGATAAACCATATATAAGATTCATCTTAGATTACTGTGCAACAGATATTGGAGGAAGATTCCCTCTTGAATATATCTTGGTTACAGTGTGAATAGACATATTGTCTTAATTTGTTATTCAAATTTAAATTTCTCTTTTACTGTATGTTTAACACAAATTGTATGTTCCTGTAACAGTAGATTTGTGCTAGCTCTCTGAGCCTGTACTCAGTGAAGAGCACTATATGAAACAAATTGAAATGAAGTGAGACCTACAGGCACTACAGTGGTGTGAAAAACTATTTGCCTCCTTCCTGATTTCTTATTCTTTTGCATGTTTGTCACACAAAATGTTTCTGATCATCAAACACATTTAACCATTAGTCAAATATAACACAAGTAAACACAAAATGCAGTTTTTATTATTTAGGGAGAAAAAAAATCCAAACCTACATGGCCCTGTGTGAAAAAGTAATTGCCCACTTGTTAAAAAATAACCTAACTGTGGTGTATCACACCTGAGTTCAATTTCCGTAGCCACCCCCAGGCCTGATTACTGCCACACCTGTTTCAATCAAGAAATCACTTAAATAGGAGCTGCCTGACACAGAGAAGTAGACCAAAAGCACCTCAAAAGCTAGACATCATGCCAAGATCCAAAGAAATTCAGGAACAAATGAGAACAGAAGTAATTGAGATCTATCAGTCTGGTAAAGGTTATAAAGCCATTTCTAAAGCTTTGGGACTCCAGCGAACCACAGTGAGAGCCATTATCCACAAATGGCAAAAACATGGAACAGTGGTGAACCTTCCCAGGAGTGGCCGGCCAACCAAAATTACCCCAAGACCGCAGAGACGACTCATCCGAGAGGTCACAAAAGACCCCAGGGCAACATCTAAAGAACTGCAGGCCTCACTTGTCTCAATTAAGGTCAGTGTTCACGACTCCACCATAAGAAAGAGACTGGGCAAAAATGGCCTGCATGGCAGATTTCAAGACGCAAACCACTGTTAAGCAAAAGAACATTAGGGCTCGTCTCAATTTTGCTAAGAAACATCTCAGTGGTTGCCAAGACTTTTGGGAAAATACCTTGTGGACTGATGAGACAAAAGTTGAACTTTTGGAAGGCAAATGTCCGTTACATCTGGCGAAAAGGAACACAGCATTTCAGAAAAGAACATCATACCAACAGTAAAATATGGTGGTGGTAGTGTGATGGTCTGGGGTTGTTTTGCTGCTTCAGGACCTGGAAGGCTTGCTGTGATAGATGGAACCATGAATTCTACTGTCTACCAAAAATCCTGAAGGAGAATGTCCGCCATCTGTTCGTCAACTCAAGCTGAAGCGATCTTGGGTGCTGCAACAGGACAATGACCCAAAACACACCAGCAAATCCACTTCTGAATGGCTGAAGAAAAACAAAATGAAGACTTTGGAGTGGCCTAGTCAAAGTCCTGACCTGAATCCAATTGAGATGCTATGGCATGACCTTAAAAAGGCGGTTCATGCTAGAAAACCCTCAAATAAAGCTGAATTACAACAATTCTGCAAAGATGAGTGGGCCAAAATTCCTCCAGAGCTGTAAAGACTCATTGCAAGTTATCGCAAACGCTTGATTGCAGTTATTGGTGCTAAGGGTGGCCCAACCAGTTATTAGGTTCAGGGGACAATTACTTTTTCACACAGGGCCATGTAGGTTTGGATTTTTTTCTCCCTAAATAATAAAACCATCATTTAAAAACTGCATTTTGTGTTTACTTGTGTTATATTTGACTAATGGTTAAATGTGTTTGATGATCAGAAACATTTTGCGTGACAAACATGCAAAAGAATAAGAAATCAGGAAGGAGGCAAATAGTTTTTCACACCACTGTATATGTGCAAACTATGACCTTATCTTTCAGCCACTTTTAGTGTAAATAACCTAATGCCAATCCTTACAAAAATAACATATAGATCTCATTTTTCTATAAAGAAGGATAAAAAAAAAAGTGGGAGAAATTTACTGCATAGGTTTATCAGACAGATTCTGCACTGATTTTTGGTACTTCAAGAATTAATTTTTACCCATTCTGAAATAAAACATCTGGAGTGGTCTCCCCTTAGACTTTCTCGTATACTCAAATATGGGGATGGATATTTGAGGAGTAAACTGCAAGAGAATGATTATATTTCTATATTATGTACATTAAAGAACCATTAACAACAAATCAAATCAAATTAATATATTGAACAATTATTATAAAAGTAAGAATTGAATAAAGTGGACATGCAGCTGCATGAATAAAAGATAAAGTACCACTTAATGGAAATCACCCAAAAGTTGACAGAAATCTGCGTTTTGTACCAAATACTTGTATGCAAAATTTGGTTGACCTAAGTTAAAGCATACTCAAGCTATCATGTTTGCATACACACACACACACACATAATTCCAAAAATGTTGTTTTCAGACTCCAGCAGGTCTAAAACATTGAGATTCATCAAAATCACGAAATGGAATTTTTGGAAGATTCCAATACTTTCCCTTATACTTTGTATACGAAAATGTCAGGGAGGTCTAAAACGTCGAGTTTCATCAAAATCTCAATATCGAATTCTTGGACGGTTACAATACTTTCCCTGTATTTTGTGTACGAGAAAGTAAAAAATGAAAACTGTTTGTCATGTATCTTCTGGCGTAAGTTTTCCTTTCTGTAAAAACTAACAAAAATGAAATCAGAATTAAAGTATTACACGTAATAATGAAAATGTCTTTGTTAATTTTTGTGATAATCTATTTTTCTCTAACCTCTTGCTCTCAATAAATGTTATTGTTATTTGCTTATTATAGGGGCATTGTTAGGCTCACCGAAGAGTGCATTGAATAGTTTTAATTTCTTTAGAAACAGCAGAACCAGTTCATCTTGTGTCTCTTCCAACTTATTTTGTTTTCAGTATGACCTCTGTGATTTTAATTGCAGTGTCCCACGGTGGAAGGAAGAGTACAGAAGATTCTTCACTGGAAGTGGGGTGATCCTCCAACCCCAACCCCTGTACCTCGACCTCTTGATTCCAGTCCTGATGACCCCCCCCCAAAACCCCTAGAAGGTCGTTCGGAGAGGATGTTTTTTGTGAAATTTGCAGGGCAGTCTTATTGGCATTGTTCCTGGGTATCAGAACTTCAGGTAATTTTGAATCCATGACAAAAGCATTGCTCATTAAATTCATCCCTATCTTTTAACTCTATTTAAAATATTTAAAAAAGTTTCAGGTTATAAAAGTTAAAATCTTGTTCCTCTTCCATTGATTCTGAAGATCTTGTATTATGGATTTTTTTTTATTTTTAAAATTAAATAAATCGTTACAGTTCAGAGCTAAAATATAGCCTTTTATTAATTCCCATTAAGAATGGTCAAGTTAAAGTTCAGTCAGTCAGTCATTGTCCAACCCGCTATATCCTAACACATTATATTATAAAGACTTTCTACGAGCATTCACACAGTAAATATTGTAAATTTTAATACCAAGGTTAATATTTTTTTTCACACATGGCATAAGGCAGCAAGTTACATTTTAAGTAGTTTGATGGGTGTCTATTCTGGCATATTTATATATGAGTATCTTTATTTAACATAGACTTGCTTTCATAAACTGAATAACTGTAGAAAAGACATTGCAAACAAAGTAAATTATGACCAAGGATGTTTCTCATAACTTGACAAGATTAATTAATTCTGTTACCTGTAGCATTCATATTGTTCCTTATCACAACATCCTAATTGTTTCCATCACCTCTGCACCTTAATACTACACTACGTTCAACTAAAAGTGCCCATCCTTTAAAAAGAGACTCCAAAATTATCGGTATATGCCATAATTAGAAGCAAGTATAATTTTAAACAAATTATTAAACAGTAGTATTGTTAATGTAAAGGGAGACTGTTAGTTTTTCTATCTTTAAATGGCAAAAGTACTCCCATGTGCATTCTAAGGAATTTTGGTTATTCCACCAGTTCAGTATATGATAATTTATAAAAAAAAGCTGCATCATTTCACATCATAATATTTTTTTCTTCAAAGCGCCCACGTGAAAGAGTACTTTTTATATTTTAAGACAGGAAAAGGGGACTACTGGTAAAGGTAAAACTCGTATAAAATAAACAGCAGATATGTGCTGTACAAATTTGTCAAGCTTTTTTGTTTATTTTTGAAGCCATTTGATTTTTTTTTTCTGGTTTATTCGCATAATTCTCTGTGGTTGAGCATTTAGTACATTTAAATTGGAAGCAATATGGTAAATTGTCTTTCTCACCTCTGGATCCGAAATCAAACTTGAAAGTCTTGTTTTAATCTCCAGTTTTTGTTCCATTTTAAATTGTGTTGCTGCTAAGGTCTGTGTGTTTTACCTCTGTATAAACCACTGTTGTACCTTTGCATATTTTAGACCTTGATAAGCACAATAGGAAAAAAAAATTAACAGCAACAAAAGTGAAGCCTATAATAGTTATCACTGCAGCTGGAGCTTGTTGCATGTATGGTTGGTTTGTGCAGTATATCCTTTCACCCACCATTTATTTATAGATTGCTTTAATCAAATGTCAATTAAACATAAGGTGCTTGCAATTTACAAATCATTAGATTAAAAGCTGGTGTCCTGCCTGGTTTCGCAGCTGGAGATTTACCACTCAGTAATGTTCCGAAACTACCAACGGAAGAATGATATGGATGAACCACCACCTTTTGATTATGGTTCTGGTGATGATGACAGGAAGAGTGAGAAGCGGAAAAACAAAGATCCACAATATGCCATAATGGAAGCTCGCTTTTATCGTTACGGAATTAAGCCAGAATGGCTTATGATTCATCGGATTATAGGTCATAGGTATGTAAAAGGGGACAAGCACCTTTTGACTGTTGTTCTTCTACAAAGTAAATTATATATGTACACGTTTTGATAATACAGTCCTAAGTGGACAGGGTGTTTCTTTTATTAATTTCCCAATCCTTTTTATTTCATATAATTCATGGAAGAATTCCAGATAATTTCAATGGGCATAAGGAAGCTGTAAATTTTTTAAAGTGAAAGTAAGGGTTAGTGGGCATTCTTTGCACATACAGATTTTATTTTTCTGCTTAGAATCACTGAAGAGCCAACATTCACATACATTATTGTGACACAATACTTTACAAGCAAGCATGAACATCATTACCTTTGCTTCATATGAGCTGAGTGCAGGGGTGCTGATTGAACTAGTTTTGTTGCTCATTGTGTATTTAATCTGCAGTGTGGATAAGAAAGGTGGTTATCACTATTTGATTAAGTGGAGGGACCTCACCTATGATCAGTGCACTTGGGAGAAAGATGAGATGGAAATTCCTGAATATGAAAATCAGAAAGTTGCTTATTGGGCGCACAGGTGAGCCTGTAATACTTTAAAAAATGTTACATTTTGAAATAAGTGGACTACATTTAAAATGAGCACAAAAAACTTAACTCTGTAATGTTATGTGTGCAACAAGTTATTTGTATCATTGTTTTCTCATAGGGAGTTAATGATTAAAGATGACCCCGATATTCCAAAGAAATTTAGGAGGCACAGAAATGTTGAAGAGTCACCCCCCACTCCAATAACTGATGTAAGTGTGAAGTTTAGGATTTTTTTTATATAGCCCAAATTACAAGTACAACATGCATTGAGTCACAGAGTTAACTTTCCTGTTCAGTTTCACAATTATTGCATTATGCATAGTAAATACATTTCTGAAATGTTACTTTTATCAGTGAAAGTTTTTGTTAATTTGTTCAAGGAAAATGGCACTATTGCTGATTGAGCCATATGTGTAGATGAGAATTAAGCCAATATCACATTTCACATCTTTTTTCATGGAGTATGTCAGATGAGCTGATCAGTCACGGATTGTCACTGCCCCTGGTCAGTTTACATGATGGAAATTGCAGCTCATTCCACATTTACCAGCTGAGCACCTAACTTTTAGCATAGTTGTGCTTGTCCCTTTTTCTGGCAGCTAACAGTATGCTGTCTGATGTAGTCAGTGCTGTACAGGGTGTTAAAAGCTGCAGCAGATTCAGCAGCAATCTCTACCATTAATTTCATTTTTCCATTCTGTTATGATGTAGTAAAATATAAGATATTAAAGAGATGTGCTTCTCTTCTGTTTATGAGGTCCATAGCCCCCATACTGCCTAGTTAAGTTGACACTGTACTGGCACTGTGTGAAGGGTTAATACCTGAGGTACATTCTGCCACAATCACTGCTTTTTTTCCCCCCATTGTGTTTTAGAACATACAACATAAGACATTAGACAGAAAAGCTTCTGTTTTATTTGTGAAGTTCCAAGCACATGTGTTCCTTTTTCCTGCTTGCTACATTGTATGCATTGTACTGATGGCTGAATGCTAATTGGTTCTCAATTCACACATAAACAGCCCACAAAGAAGCCCCTTCCAACAAAAGAAAAAAATCAAACGTATCTGATTTGATCCTAGCCGTTCATAGGCTGGCTGACTTTCAGTCAGTCGTCAGGAGTGTGCCACCGAATCCTTACTACTGGCTCGGATTATGTAAATTAAGTCTTCAATTGAAAATTGTTGGAAAGTCATTTAATGTAGCATAGCCTTTAGACTCTGTTTTATTACTAATTCTTCAGTCACAATTTTTTATTGTGGTTGCATTAACTATACATTGGCATACTGTGTCAGGTTTAGTGTAGTAAGGTCTCCAGAATTACAAGTGAAATCATTTCTAATGGAATCAGTTGTGACAATAACTCACTTGCTTTGGTAGCACTGAGCGCTTTAATTTCTTGTGTGATATTTTTCTCGGCCTCTATCTGTCTCTTTCATATGGCACTTTTTTTGCAGCCAACAGTGAAGTATGAAACACAGCCAGGTTTTGTTACAGAAACTGGTGGTACTCTTCACATGTACCAGCTGGAAGGACTGAACTGGCTACGCTTTTCTTGGGCACAAGGTACAGACACTATCCTTGCTGACGAGATGGGTTTAGGCAAGACCATCCAGACCATTGTTTTTCTGTACTCTCTTTTTAAGGAGGTAAGTTATAGTATCCAAACTGGTGTTATTTTATGTTTACTTATAATGGTTAATATATGCATGTCACCTGGCTTAACAGAAATTTGATCTTACTATGCATTAAAATGAAAGGAGTGCGTATCATTATGTTTTGACTATTTGATATTTTTTATGCATCCATCTGTAGACAAGCATTACAGTTTAATGACATAAACTGTGGCATACTTAAGGGTAAAATTTTAAGTGGTAGAGTTATAATAACATTTCTATAGTCTGGCAGTGATTCTACATTTAGTTGATGGGCAGATATTGTTGTTTATTAGGTTTATTAATTAATCTCTGTTTTGTTTTTGATATATTTGATCAAATCTGCATCCTTTTATGTGATAGTTCTGTATATAGTGACTAGTGTAATCTATTCTTTCATTTTGCCTTAAGAGTTGTAACCCTCTGCTCCTGCATTTGTTGAGGAGTGTTGTGCAAGAACGAAGTAGTTTCTACTATTGTATAGTATTTCTGAGGTAGCAATGATATAGATAGGCCATCTAGCTCTGTGAAGAGGATTCTGTTTTTCTCTCTGAAATGCCTTTCCCAAGATTTCTTCCCCTTTTTCCCTTTGCAAGGTTTTTGGTATTTTGTTCTTGTCTTCTTATGGAGTCAAGGCAGGGGGGCTTTTAAAAAACAAGGCATTTTAAATCCCTTTGTGGCATTCCTTGTGGCATACATTAAATAAATTATTGCTGTAAATTTTCAGTGAATGAGGAAATGGTAACATGTTAAGAACAGTTAAATGTCATGGATACATTTGTATTAATAAGTATGAAATATCTTTGTGCTTTCTGTGTTACCAGTGCTGTCTCCTTTATGTTAAAACCAAATGTGTCATAAGGTGGTTTTCATAAATACAGGAATAAAAGTTTGTGAAGTCCTTGCCTGTCTGTTTGATTTAGTTGTACTGCCACTCCATCTGACAGTCCTGCATAGTTGCAGATCGAAGCAAGATCACCTATAAATAAAATGCTTCTGAAAATATTTAAATATCCTGAACAATTCTTTTAATTTTTGTCAAGTCCAGGTCAGAGATGGCACCTGTGACAACCTTTTCACAAAAATTTAACATACCTAACACTTTTGCTTTATAATAATAATGATTATAACTTGTTTACCTGTTTTGCATCATAGGGACATACTAAAGGCCCATTTTTGGTTAGTGCTCCTCTTTCAACTATCATCAACTGGGAACGTGAGTTTGAGATGTGGGCCCCTGACTTTTATGTAGTGACATACACTGGAGACAAGGATAGTCGGGCCATCATCCGAGAATATGAATTTTCATTTGAGGACAATGCAATGAAGGGGGGTAAAAAGGCATTTAAGATGAGAGTGAGTATTTGTTTGTGGTTCACAGTTGTTTCTCTGTTTATTTTTAGATGTCTGTTGTATAATTTAATTACAACTATTGTCATTTTTTATTTTATTGTTCTGTGGATAATTGTCATATGAAACTTTGCTTTGAATCTTGAAATCTTTTAAACATCAAATAGTATATATTTAATTTTAGATTAAGTTTTTAAAACCAAAAAAAGTAAAATTTTTTTGCTGCCTGAAATTTAGTGATGGCAGCAGTTTTGCTTCATTTAATTTGCATAAGTTGTGGTTTCTCTGTACCTTTGGTAAGCATTTTTAAATAGTGTCAGAATATAAAGAAGGAAAAAGAATTAAATAATTAATACTAGTGCAACATCCATCAACATATATATATATTTTTTTTTACCTCCCTTATTTGATGTAATGAAAGGCCTCTTGTTCTTTTACTGTGCCTCGGGTCATTGTGCAAGTGACGAGAGAGCAAGACTTACACTTCTCACACTCTTGCTTTGCTTCAGATACAATTGCAAGAGTAAGAGAAAGACATGCATATTACACTCTTTCACTTACACTTACCACTGCACACATCTGTATGAGAAAAGGCGTGTGTCTGACATAATTTCACTTATGATTAACCACAAAAGCAAGATACAGACCACCCCATACTCTTGGTATGTTTCACTCACCTTGACATGCAGTGCAAAGAAGAGATGTGTGCCTTCTGATCACTTGCCCTCTCACAGTCTTTTCTGCCCACTGAGGCATGGAGAAAGATAGGCTTCTGTTATTCTCCTGCTCACTCTCACTCAGCAGAGCTGTGAAGAGAAGTGAGATAAGCCGTGTGATTTTTCTTTTTTCTTTTTTAAAAGAACCCATTATAATATCATGCACAGAGGCTGAGTCACCCACTAAATAAGAATGCATAACAAAACAACTACATACCTGTTGATGGATAAAAGGAAGATCAGTTTCATTTTATTATAATAAGATTAATGATACAGTTCCTGATTAAAAATGCATTTATATTTAAACTTCTATTATCGACACAGAGATTTAGTCAATGTTTTCAAGTATATCGGTAAGAATTTTAATATTAGCTTGAACTAAGAAACAAAACAACAACAA
Source organism: Polypterus senegalus (assembly GCF_016835505.1). Classification (NCBI taxonomy): domain Eukaryota; kingdom Metazoa; phylum Chordata; class Cladistia; order Polypteriformes; family Polypteridae; genus Polypterus; species Polypterus senegalus. Next base: position 40,972,911 of record NC_053156.1, on the reverse strand, counting down.
TTGCTTAAAGGTCAAGTTCTGTATTTTTCAAGTCAAAAGTTATTTCTTCACATTCATTGTATATATTAGTTTGCTGCTTAAAAATTGTGTTCTAAAGTGAAGTATTTTTTTTAATAAAGGCGGGAAAAGAATACATATTTTTTAATTGTTTTAGAGCACAAATGTATGTGGCAAATTTATATACAGTATACCATGATTGTGATGAAATAACTTTGACATGCAAAATAACAAATTTAATTAAACAGGAATAATTTTTGCATTTTCTGTGTAGAATCTTTATTTTCAGGATTTTAAATGTGAAGGGCTTACATTTTTGTTTTATCTCTATTGGACATACAAGGATCACTAATAAAAATTATATATAACAATGTATAACATTATATAGTATAATTATATAATACAGGTAAAATTCCATTAGAACGAATTGCAGGGGACCTAAAAAAGTATTTTTTTGTAATGAAATTTCATAGTAATGAGATTCTGTATTTGTCACTATAGTGTTTTCTTTGCGTCCAGGCGTTTGCAATCATTTCAATAGTTTATTTCGCTTTAATTTTAATCTCCTCCTGTCTACAATTTATGCTGATGAGAATTTTTCTCAGCATTTCCTTGTGATAATACACTTTCAGGGTGCGAATGATGCCCAAATCCAATGCCCGAAGCACTGCTGTGCAATTGAGTGGGAAGAATTCAACGCGAACATTATCTAAATGGGGAAGCATTTTGTGGGCAGCACAGTTATCAATCAGAAGCCAATTCATCCTTTTCTTCTTCATATTGTGAGGTTTCCGAACTCTTTTGAGATCCCCCCATCCAACGGGGTGACGTGCCGAAATGTGCCCCAAAGCGTATTTGCCACGTCTGTGGAAGATTGTTTGTGCGTTGCCGGGGCAGGGCAACAGCAGGTTAACTGTGCTTCAGTGGAGCGCCGCAGAGGCAAATCCTAAAAGGTCGGGGTCGCGCTATAAGTCCCTGTCTTGCACCCCAAAACCCGAGGCTGAGTCTCAGTAGTTTAGAAAACCAGCTTTAATTCAGCTTGAAACAGGAACAGCACGGTTATTTATTGTAGAAGGATCTGCCACTCTCCTATACACAGACGCAGCAGTCAGGCAGGGGTGTGGCCAGGTTAGTGGCCAAGTTCAGGTAATCCTGTTCCCTGCATTTACAGTGTTCCTTGCATCACCCATCAAGATCTTTTCTGTTTGCTTTGGTGGCAAGTGGCAGCAGAGCTGTGAGCCTGCTATTGCATCGGCAATGGATAACCAGTCTTCCATAGAAGCCGTGATAGCACTTCGGGATGCTCTTCTGTGTCTTGTCCAGTTGGGGGAGGTCTCAAGAGAGTTTAGAAACCTCATATTTTCTTGAATGAGTGCCGCATTAATAGGAATGTTTCTTGAGCGAGCATCACTAAACCACATAAAAACTGCCTTTTTGACATCTTCAAATGCAGCAGTTTGTATATGTTTGCAACCTGAGATTTTCCTTCTTTTTTTGCTCGGTCTTTCAAGAAAATTGACAACGTCGATGGCAAAATTCCGAATCCACTGACAACGTCTTTTTTCTTTTTGCCACAATCAAGAGCTGCAAAAATGTTACGTTTTTATTCTTCTAATATGAACTGTTATCGTTTTTACATGTCTGCCGTTTCTATAGGAGGGTGACATTGAGTTAAATTCCAGTGGATGTTTTTCAGATGTTGACGAGCAATAAGCAAAAGGTATCACTGAAAACAAAAACAGCAAAAAAACAGTTCAAGGAAAGTTCAAAGAAAGAAAAAAAAATTTACAGTGTTTCTGTTTGGGGATTGTTGATCACAAATGAGCTGTGATCACAGCACTAACTGCTCTGTGGATGATTCATTCAGGCATTTCACAGTCTTTTGGGCACTTTGTTGTAATGAAAGTATCTGCTGAATTTACTTCGTAATAACGAGATTTCTATAGACTCGTGTCATATGGGGAAACTGTCGGGACCATAAACATACTTCATTGTAATGTAGTACTAGGTTGTTGTACTGTGTTAGCCGTTATGAATGTAGAGAAAAGCCAAGCAAAATGACAACTTTTATTGGCTAACTAAAAAGATTACAATATGCAAGCTTTCGAGGCAACTCAGGCCCCTTCTTCAAGTTGCCTCGAAAGCTTGCATATTGTAATCTTCATTGTAATGAAAATTTTACTGTAAATATATTCATTGTAATGGAATTTTACCTGTATAACTTTATATTATATAACAGTATATTGTATAACAGTATGTAACAGTATATTATATAACATTATATATCACTAATAAAAATTATATAATTAGTTGTTTGATGGAAGTGAAATATGGGTCATATTCATACACTGTGCCCAAAATGTTTTAAAAGTAGTGAAACACAATAATGGCACCTCTAATAACCCTCTCTTTTTTCTTTTAGCAATTAGACATAGTTAGCAGGTCATTGCAGCTGTTGCATGTATTTATGTTACCTCCACGTTCTGGCTGTAGCAGTGCAGGATTATATTAGAGTGTCCAAATATCCAAGCAAAAAATAAAAACAATTTTATATATTGTAATGCATATAATGTGACATCTGAAAATAGCATGTCTGAGATTGGAAAGAAAAAAATCTACTTTTGTATTGAGGATTTACAGAAAGGTAGCATCATGGAAATAAGTAAATAATAGGCATGAAAAGTTTTTCAAAAGTTGATAGAATATTTCATACAGAAAAAAGACAAAGTGACACGTCTGCCAATGAGCTACATTTTCTATTTGGCTCTGGATGAAAGAAGTTAGCAATAAACAAGGAAATCACTTTATAATACTAAAAAGCAACATTGTACAGTACCTATTTTAATGAAAAATAATATGCACGTGAATGTGTATATAATACACACAAATTTAATAAGTATGTTCTTATATAATACACCACCACGACTGCCCATTTGTCTGTCCAGGATTTTAAATCACTTGTAGCTCGCAAACCGTTTGATCTATTGACCTTGAAATTTGTTACATATGCACTGCGTGACATCTACTGTCTGCTTTCAGGGTGATGATTGACCTCAAAGTTTATTCCTCTTTTTTATTTTTATTTTATTTTATTGTAGAATCAGCTCTCGACAGTGGCCAGCATGGTGGCCTTGCAGCGCATGCATACAGGCACTGTTCTCATCCCTACCACCTTAGCTGACGCTTCTCCTAGCGCTTCATATCTTAAATCATTCTTGAGGCAGATTGAAGACTTTAGTGCCAGCTGAAGTAAAAAATGTAGGAAAATGTACTAAGTAATTGTAACACAAACACTGACTTAATCAGTTTTAATGCAAAAAGATGCTGACGAAAGATAGGAAAAGCAGGCTTCTAATGTGAAGAAAAGACCTGCTCAGGAAACAGCAAGCGCATCAACCTCTGAGCAAACGAATGCTAAACGTACAGAAAAAGTGTATGAAAACTATGAATGCTCAAGCCATGTGTATTTTGTGCCGTTACTGGTATACCATATTTTGACAATTTTTAAATTGAACATTTCATGTAGATTGACAAAGTCATACACTATAGCATGACAATTTTTGCATCCATTCACTCTAAAAATTTTAATATTGCTTACTAAATTGAATCTACTTCATAATATTGATTATTGTTTGTATCTGTCTATTTTTAATAGTTATATTTTTAGTTCTTTAAATTATTTACATAAATACTGTATTTTTCAGGGAATTCACATGCAGTCCTAAACATAGGAGAAGGGTAGAAATAGGGAGCTATGTATGATGTTTATTATAAATATAGGAATTATTAATAGAATGGATTTTATATATTTTTTTTGCTTTTGAAGAAGTCATCTGCTGGCAGAGTTAAGTGAAAAAATGTAATCTGTACATGCAATGATTTTGCATACCACTTACATGAGAATTCTTTACCATGCCTTTTAGTATTTGTTCCCTGTTCATTTTAGTCTCTTTGTTTCTTATCCCAGAGAGAAGCACAGATTAAATTCCATGTCCTGCTTACCTCTTACGAACTTGTCACCATTGACCAGGCTGCACTTGGCTCCATTGATTGGGCGTGTTTAGTTGTAGATGAAGCTCACAGGCTGAAAAACAACCAATCTAAAGTAAGTTACTTTTGAAAAATCTGATACTATATTTTTATGTATTTACTAGGAAAAAAGTGACTTATTTTTATTTCTTATCAAGTTTTTCAGGGTGTTAAATGGATATAAGATTGACCATAAGCTACTGTTGACTGGAACTCCACTCCAAAACAATCTAGAGGAACTATTTCATTTACTAAATTTTCTCACACCTGAGAGATTCAAGTACGTTACTTTGTTCAGTTTGACTAATAACCAGTTCTCATATAGTATGCACTCAAATATTAATCAGTTGTAAATTTTTTTACAGTTTTTGTTCTGATGTAGCCCTGTCTTACAGTACAGCTTTTTTTGACAATTATTTTTTATTTATAACTCATTAAGTGAATTATTGTTGTTATTGTCTTCCTTTAGTAATCTTGAAGGCTTCCTTGAAGAGTTTGCTGATATTTCTAAAGAGGATCAGATCAAGAAACTTCATGATCTGCTTGGACCTCACATGCTGCGGAGACTTAAGGCTGATGTTTTTAAAAACATGCCTGCCAAGACAGAACTAATTGTGCGTGTAGAACTCAGTCCAATGCAAAAGTACGTTTTTCTCAAAATGTCATCTTTGCACTTTAGGTGATGCCACTGTAGTGAAGTTTCTACATCTTGTTTTCAGGTTGCTCGGGTGACTGGGGGTTTTCATTATTCTTCATTAATTTCACAATTGTTTGACTCCATTTTGTAAAATATTTAATTATTTCATGAAAATATAAGGGACTTATAGTTTTGTGTTTATATATTTGCATAACCCTTACTCTTATGCTGCAAGATGTTGGACTTTGCTAGTAATTCAAGGCTTTGCAAACTGAGTACTTAAAATAGTTGCATATCAGTTATTATTTTTGTTGAATAATTTTTCCAAAGTACTAACACTGATTGTATTGTGTCTATATTGTTTGCTTATCCAACATATTTTTGTTTGAAGGAAATACTACAAGTATATTTTAACTAGAAACTTTGAAGCACTGAACTCTAAGGGTGGTGGAAATCAGGTTTCGCTTCTCAACATAATGATGGATTTGAAGAAGTGCTGCAATCATCCATATCTGTTTCCCGTGGCTGCTATGGTGAGTTTGCTTGTGCAGTCATGCCTATTTATTTTAAACTATTTGTTTATGGTGTAAAATGCTTTTGTCACTGAATTATTTTTTCTTCTATTCAGGAATCTACAAAACTACCAAATGGAGCGTATGAAGGCACTGCACTGGTTAAAGCATCAGGAAAGCTTATGTTGCTACAGAAGATGCTAAGAAAGCTGAAAGAGCAGGGCCACAGAGTATTGGTGTTCTCTCAGGTTACACTGATTTCCTCTCTCATATTAGTTCATAAACACATATTAGGAAAAGTGGGCAAATGAATGTTTAAATTTGTATAGATCTAATTCTGAATTTTTTAACCCAATTATTTGTTGTTTTTTTAGATGACCAAAATGCTTGACCTGCTGGAGGACTTTTTAGATTTTGAGGGATATAAATATGAAAGGATTGATGGGGGCATCACTGGGGCTCTGAGGCAGGAAGCTATTGATCGATTCAATGGTGAGTATGTTTTTCTACGTGGTTACCTTCTTTTGTGCCAGTCACATTTCTAATTTCATTGTTGTTCTGGTTGGTTCATAAAATGTCTGTTTAAATGAAGATACTTTTACATCCTAGATGTCACCATGTTTGCTTAGAGTTACTGACAAAAAAAAAATTGGCGCGATACACATGTGGAGAAAGTTAAAGAATATGAAAGTAGGAAAATTAGAAAGAATAAAAAAAAGAAGTAAAGATCACAGTTGCGCAGTCAAATGGAAATTATTACTTGAAAAAGGGAAAATAATCACCATGGCCCAGGTGTCATTGAAAAAAAACCGGGATAAGGTGAGGTCAGCAATAAAAGACAATAGAAAACAAAGTAAAATGTCATAAAGAGGTTAAAAAAACAAGAGAGCCAAACATATGCAGAGCAGATTAGAGATAATGAAAACTGGAATTCAAAAAAAAAAAAAAAAAAAAACGTAGGCGCGAAACACATGCTGAGCAAGATACAGAATATGAAAGCAGAAAAAAATGACAACAAAGAAAGCAAACATCACATTAGCGCAAAAAAGAAAAATTATTACTTGGAGAAATAATGAAAAGGCGAATAGAGATCGAATATATGGACATAGGTGATATGTCAGAAGTATGTAAATATTGTAAGGCTTTAAAGTTTAAGTCAAGAGAATTTCAAAACGGAGTTTACCTCACATGCATTTATTGGTTACTTTGCAGAAAAAAATTAACTGCTGATGATGAAGATCATTTTGTCTGTGCTGAAATTCCAAACAGAGAAACCTATCCTGAATTATGGTACATACACTCACCTAAAGGATTATTAGGAACACCTGTTCAATTTCTCATTAATGCAATTATCTAATCAACCAATCACATGGCAGTTGCTTCAATGCATTTAGGGGTGTGGTCCTGGTCAAGACAAATCTCCTGAACTCCAAACTGAATGTCAGAATGGGAAAGAAAGGTGATTTAAGCAATTTTGAGTGTGGCATGGTTGTTGGTGCCAGACGGGCCGGTCTGAGTATTTCACAATCTGCCCAGTTACTGGGATTTTCACGCACAACCATTTCTCGGGTTTACAATGAATGGTGTGAAAAGGGAAAAACATCCAGTATGCGGCAGTCCAGTGGGTGAAAATGCCTTGTTGATGCTAGAGGTCAGAGGAGAATGGGGCCGACTGATTCAAGCCGATAGAAGAGCAACTTTGACTGAAATAACCACTCGTTACAACCGAGGTATGCAGCAAAACATTTGTGAAGCCACAACACGCACAACCTTGAGGCAGATGGGCTACAACAGCAGAAGACCTCACCGGGTACCACTCATCTCCACTACAAATAGGAAAAAGAGGCTACAATTTGCATGAGCTCACCAAAATTGGACAGTTGAAGACTGGAAAAATGTTGCCTGGTCTGATGAGTCTCGATTTCTGTTGAGACATTCAAATGGTAGAGTCAGAATTTGGCGTAAACAGAATGAGAACATGGATCCATCATGCCTTGTTACAACTGTGCAGGCTGGTGGTGGTGGTGTAATGGTGTGGGGGATGTTTTCTTGGCACACTTTAGGCCCCTTAGTGCCAATTGGGCATCGTTTAAATGCCACGGGCTACCTGAGCATTATTTCTGACCATGTCCATCCCTTCATGACCACCATGTACCCATCCTCTGATGACTACTTCCAGCAGGATAATGCACCATGTCAAAGCTCGAATCATTTCAAATTGGTTTCTTGAACATGACAATGAGTTCACTGTACTAAAATGGCCCCCACAGTCACCAGATCTCAACCCAATAGAGCATCTTTGGGATGTGGTGAAACGGGAGCTTCGTGCCCTGGATGTGCATCCCACAAATCTCCCTCAACTGCAAGATCCTATCCTATCAATATGGGCCAACATTTCTAAAGAATGCTTTCAGCACCTTGTTGAATCAATGCCACGTAGAATTAAGGCAGTTCTGAAGGCGAAAGGGGGTCAAACACTGTATTAGTATGGTGTTCCTAGTAATCCTTTAGGTGAGTGTAAGTCATTAAACACGTCTCACTGACCTCATTAAAAAGATTCAGCACATTTTAACTCGAAAGATTCCAAATATTGTTTTTACAGAAGTTCTGAAATTAAAAGTGAAACTAATGAAATAAAAACAATTCAAAGAAAAAAAACTTTAAAAGTGTATATTTGGAAAAATAAAAATGGGGGTTGGTGAGCGCGCCCCCTAGTTTTGTAATAAAATTGAAGTCTGCCAAAAGCAGTTTTGGTAGTCATTGTCTGAATATATTGAGATATTTTATTAACAACATGATTAATCTTCATATTGTTACAGCTCCTGGTGCACCACAGTTCTGCTTTCTGCTGTCAACCAGAGCTGGAGGTTTAGGAATTAACCTTGCAACAGCTGACACAGTCATTATTTTTGACTCCGACTGGAATCCACACAACGATATTCAGGTTTGATGAATTTGATGAGTTTTGAATTTAGATTATTTTAATTGTTTAGGGTAGCGTTTCTTATAATCATGATTTTGGCATTGATTCTGTACAACTAATGTTCAATTTAGTTGTCAAAAAATAATCAAATTAGAAGAAATAAACTAGAAATTCTAACATTAACTAACATAGACTAGCAGTATAGCAAACCACAAAAAGTGACATCTCTACAAACAGTAAGATGGTACATAAGAACTGATATTTCATTACCAGTTTGCTAGTGAAGTTCTGAAAACGTAATATTTCGAGTTTTTTTTTTTTTTAGTTTAGTATTGTGATGCTACAGCACCACATCAACACAAGTTGAAAAGAAAAACAGCAGAGGTCATGTCTGGAAATGCTTTGTGTTTGAGATTGGAGAACTTCATTGTGCAACTTCAGAGTCATACTTGTTATTTAAAAGGAAAACACACACTTATTGCCACTATTATCACATTATGGAATTAGTTCAGAAACAGATTTGTGCATGCTTTGAGAGCGAAATAGTATTATCAATCAGATGTGATGTAATAATGTAACTTAATGTCACGCTTTTATTTAAAGAGATGAAAAGAAAACAAGATTAATCACTTTTAATAGCGTCATGCACAATTCCAATATATGAATGGAGGCTTAGCATTCATTCTTGTATTATAATGAGCACTTCTGCAAATGTCCATCTGTCCAAGAATCCGTCCATTTTCTAACCAATGTATACAGTTCAGGATCACAAAGGCAACCTGACATGCATCCATAGTTATGCATAAAGGACTATGTTATGGAGGGAGACTGGCAGAGCTAACAATAGCTACAGCAAATAAACAAGAGGCAAGTGAAGTGGCTATTTGGCTTATCTCCATCAGTGATGGCATAAGTTGCTCCAATTGTTAATACCAGAATAAAATTATTTAGTATTTTAGTGCTTTAAAGGACAATTATTAATATGACATATACTGTATTAACAGAAACACGTATTTGCTAAAACATGCGTTTAGCAGGACAAGCATAATAATATAGTTTATTGCCAAATACAAATCTACAAATATTAAATTTGTGTCATTATTTTGGCTGTTGAAGGTAAACTACTGTTCAGTAGTATAACCCATATCACATTGAAAAAATGATGTCTCACAATTATCAATTTTTTGATTACAGGGAATGACAGCCCAAGTAATTTTCTAATTCTGCATTTGTATATGGACATAAGCAATAACAGTCTAATCAGCCAATTAAGAACACTTAAAAAGCAAAAAAAAAGCTGTTTTACAGGAGCTCAAAAATAAAGGATTTATGTAAACATGAAAAGTTTAATTTCACACAGGATGCTTTAAAGTTGGAACAAATGTTAAAAAAAAAAAAAGAAAAAAGTTTGGAAACTTAAAGCACCATGAGTTTGTGGCATTTAAGCATTTAATTAATTTTACTTATCTGTTAAATATTTCTTGTTAGCAATATTATTTAACCAGTTAATGGTGCAAATATAAAATCTTACAATAGCAAATGTTACAACAGAGTATGTCACTGACAAACCAGACTTTAAAAGCATCATGTTACAAAAACAACTTCAAAGAGTTTGTTTAAATGGAAATATTATATTAAAATATTCTCATGCTAAGATAAGTCAGACAGTTCATTAAAATTCGAGCTTTGCATTATATTTGGTGTTTATTAATGCCAATGCTTGTTTACATAAATGATAGTTTAACTACTTAATCATTATACCAGTATTTTAAAGATTTCATTACTGTCAGTATTTATATATTTTATATTGTATTACAGAAAAAGGCACACTATTGTTCACTTCTTTAATGCAGGTACTTTAATAAAAAAAAACATAGAATGGGATTTCTGTTTTTGCCTTAGTATCAAAAGGTTTATGTGGAACCTACTTATATAAGACTTTGAACTTCCGGGTGCTTCAAACTGTCAGCCTGGCCCTGTTCTTCCATTGTATGAGGTACCTGCTTAAAGATGTATTCTTCATTTTACCAGCAAATATAAGATGTCTGCATCTTTAATACTGCAGTGGTAATGGACATTAAATAACAAGTATTTGAAAAGAAAAGAACACTATGTGGCTCTTCTAAAGTAGTAACTTGAAAAACCTTGGTAGCTATGTGTGGGTAACAAAAATACCATAAAAAAGTTTCAGTCTGCATTGTAGCTTACATAAACAATCAATGCTGATTTATGTATGTTAATTGGAATACATTTTTGAGACTAGAACTGTCTGTCTATGTAGAGCAGGGGTGCCCAATGCGTCGATCACGATCGACCGGTAGATCGCAAAGTTAGTGCAGGTACATCTTGCATTCAAAAAAAAATTTTTTTTAAACATTACTCTATCATATATCCTCCCTATGGCATTTGCCATTTGATTGACATACAGGGTGGCCAGTCTGAAATCTCTTTTCTTCTAACACATTGGTCATCCCACACACACGATCAAACACGCAAGCTACTGCAAAACTCCAGCTGTGATCTAGTTAGCTTACCAATTTATATCGACTAAAGAAGGAATTTAAAAAAAAATTGTTTGGGGAGGGTATGGGCTGGATGTGGAATTGGAAGAGGATTTTTTTCTCACAATGTCACAATCAAAGTGTGTTTGTCTGATCTGTCAATCTATCATTGCTATTCCAAAGAAGGAAAATGTGGAAAGGCATTTTTGAACTGTTCATAAAAACTACAAAACTGACATCCTTCCAAAAAGTGATCTGAGAAAGAGAAAGGAGAGGGAACTAAAATCACAGTTAATCAGACAGCTGTCATTTTTCACTCGACTGAATTCAGAAGCTCCTTGACTGCATTATTTGGCTGTACTTATTTATGCAAGTCAGCCTTTTCCCACATGACGATTATTAAATCCAAATACTGTAGTGACCATAAATGTATTGAATTGTTATTGTGCCATAAAGGTTATTCAGTTATGCAAGGTACGACAACATACATTTTATGTATAAGGTATACTCAGTATGTGTATGTACAGTGGGTACGGAAAGTATTCAGACCCCCTTCAATTTTTCACTCTTTGTTATATTGCAGCCATTTGCTAAAATCATTTAAATTAATTTTTTTCCTCATTAATGTACACACAGCACCCCATATTGACAGACAAAAAAAAGAATTTTTGAAATTGTTGCAGATTTATTAAAAAAGAAAAACTGAAATATCACATGGTCCTAACTATTCAGACCCTTTGCTGTGACATTCATATATTTAACTCAGGTGCTTTCCATTTCTTCTGATCATCCTTGAAATCACCTTCATTTGTGTCCAGCTGTGTTTGATTATACTGATTGGACTTGATTAGGAAAGCCACACACCTGTCTATATAAGACCTTACAGCTCACAATGCATGTCAGAGCAAATGAGAATCATGAGGTCAAAGGAACTGCCTGAAGAGCTCAGAGACAGAATTGTGGCAAGGCACAGATCTGGCCAAGGTTACAGAAAAATTTCTGCTGCACTTAAGGTTCCCAAGAGCACAGTGGCCTCCATAATCCTTAAATGGAAGACGTTTGGACGACCAGAACCCTTCCTAGAGCTGGCCGTCCGGCCAAGCTGAGCTACCGGGGGAGAAGAGCCTTGGTGAGAGAGGTAAAGAAGAACCCAAAGATCACTTTGGCTGAGCTCCAGAGATGCAGTCAGGAAATGGGAGAAAGTTGTAGAAAGTCAACCATCACTGCAGCCCTCCACCAGTCAGGGCTTTATGGCAGAGTGGCCTGTCGGAAGCCTCTCCTCAGTGCAAGACACATGACAATCTGCATGGAGTTTGCTGAAAGACACCTGAAAGACTCTGAGAAGGTGAGAAATAAGATTCTCTGGTCTGATGAGACCAAGATAGAACTTTTTGGCCTTAATTCTAAGCGGTATGTGTGGAGACAACCAGGCACTGCTCATCACTTGTCCAATACAGTCCCCACAGTGAAGCATGGCGGTGGCAGCATCATGCGGAGGGGGTGTTTTTCAGCTGCAGGGACAGGACGACTGGTTGCAATCGAGGGAAAGAGGAGTACGGCCAAGGGAAAGATGAATGCGGCCAAGTACAGGGATATCCTGAGCAAAAACCTTCTCCAGAGTGCTAAGGACCTCAGACTGGGCCCGAAGGTTTAACTTCCAACAAGACAATGACCCTAAGCACACAGCTAAAATAATGGAGTGGCTTCACAACAACTCTGTGACTGTTCTTGAATGGCCCAGCCAGAGCCCTGACTTAAACCCAATTGAGCATCTCTGGAGAGACCTAAAAATGACTGTCCACCAACGTTTACCATCCAACCTGACAGAACTGGAGAGGATCTGCAAGGAGGAATGGCAGAGGATCCCCAAATCCAGGTGTGAAAAACTTGTTGCATCTTTCCCAAGAAGACTCATGGCTGTATTAGTTCATAAGGGTGCTTCTACTAAATACTGAGCAAAGGGTCTGAATACTTAGGATCATGTGATATTTCAGTTTTTCTTTTTTAATAAATCTGCAACAATTTCAAAAATTCTTTTTTTTTGTCTGTCAATATGGGGTGCTGTGTGTACATTAATGAGGGAAAAAATTAATTTAAATGATTTTAGTAAATGGCTGCAATATAACAAAGAGTGAAAAATTGAAGAGGGTCTGAATACCTTCCGTACCCACTGTATTTATATGTATGTGTGTGTATGTATATGTATGTGTATGTATATATATATATATATATATATATATATATATATATATAATTTTTAATGTAGGTAGATCATTTCAACCTGGTCATTTTAAAAGTAGCTGGCCACCCCTGGTGTAGAGTGTGCATATACTATGTTTGCATTAGTTTCCTTTGACAAACTGCTAAATGTAGGTTATGCTTACTGCCTATTCTAAATAGTCTTCATAATGACTAATGGTTAGGAGAGCATTGTGGGCATCCCCTGTGTGAGACTGGTTCCTTCTGCAAGATTTGTTCATGCCATGTATCCTGTGCTGCCAGGATAGATTCAGGCCCCATACAGCCCTAAATTAGATTAAACGTAATCTGGAAATTGATACATATAACTTTTTTCTGGATAGGGCTTTGAAGAAATGGAGCTTGTCCAGCAGCATCAGACACAAGAGTAATTATCTCTAAAATGGCCAACAACACTCCATCTCAGGGGCAGACTCAGATCATTTATCTCCAGTCACATTAGACTGATTTGTTCTTTCCTTTGATGTGGTTAAAGTGTCATACATCTTGTAATGATATATGAGCTAGACAGTAGGCACAAACTGTAAGAGATGCAAGAAGTTACTGGATACTTGTTTATTAAGTAAACTGTCCAAAAGTCAGCATATATTTTACTTTAGGAGGTAAAAATGATTAAGTGTTTGTTTGAAGAACTCTTCTAGACAATGTTGTTTTGTTTTTCAATAGCAAATTCTTCAGAGATTTATAGAATTGTATCGGTGATAGCTTGAAGAGTATGGTATTAGAAATGATTGGTTTCAAGCATTTATTAAATATGTGCGTGCACTCTAATAGATTAGATTGTGTCTGAATAACAAAAGACAGCTGGCAGCAGTAAAATAATTTTAAGGAATTAAAAAAAAAAAATGAAAACCATTCCACTGACACATTAGATTTACCGGCTTTCTAATTACAAATACAGTTGTAGAATTGATTTGTAAAAAATTCTTACTAACATTATGAATTTGCATCTTTACATTCTCTGAAAAATGAAAAAGGTTAGTGATTTTGACTCTACCAAATTATCTTAGATACTTCTGAAAATGTACTTTTGGAATATGAGACACCTCTGTAGGCTTGATAATAAAGCATTTTTTTTAAGTGGTGGCACTTCATAGGAGCTAATTTTTCCAGCCAACACTTGTTTGTTTATTTTGAAAACATTGCACTTTCCGTGTTGTTTGTTTAAACTTTATTCTTGGATACTTTATAAAATGCCTTTGAAATGCACAGCAGGAGGGTTGGTTGCTTACATCTTGATAGCACTATGGTACATTCAACATTTTCTATTCAGAAGGCCCTACAAATGAATAATAAAAGACTTGGATTGGTTAAGGGACAATAATTCTATCTCAATCTAAACATTTGAAGCATGGTTGATTGGCAACTCCATTTTACATCATCAACTGTATATTGCATCAGTATGAGTAAATGTGTGTCCCCCCCGTGACAGATGGTGTTTCTAACCCTGATATTTTACTGGATTAAACCACTTAGAAAATTGATTAACAGCTCATGAGTCAAAGTAATTTGCAAAGTATTTTATAAGGCGACGTGTGCAAGAGGGCTGGTTTTATTCATGCACCAGTGATATGCCACATTAAATATTATGAAACACTTTAGGAAACTGATTTTAATGCATTTTACAGGTAGAAGTCTGTTGCATGCCACTGTTGTAGAGGGCTATTATCTGAGTATTTGTAGTTTTTCTGTTTGCTAGAATGACTCTGGCTATTTTGTTGCCCTCTCCCAAAAACAGTGCTTTTTCACTCACACAACTGCTACTCTCTGTATCATTTTTGTTTATCATACTATTCTTTGTAAACTGTAGAAAATGTAATGTGTGAAACTCTCAGGAAGACGGATGTTTCTGAGATGTTGGAACTACCATGTCTGCCACCAATAATCCTACCATAAATTCACGAAAATAATGGATATAGACAAAATGTGTATGTTATTAAGAACCAGGGTTGCAGGCGACTCACCATCTGTAACGATAGTGGCGCCAGAACAGCTCCGTAGCTGCATCTGGTAAACAGTAAACCAAGGGCATAGCAATTGGTTGTCCTCTGCAGGAAGGATCAGTCTTGTCGCACAGTGTTGAGATGACAGAAGTAGGTTAAATACTTTGTAACGTATCACTGATTTTGACCCAAAATATTGTGTGGGTGATATTGGTTTTTCAGAATGCATTTGTTTCATATTGTATGATCATCCTGTTTCGCCATCTGTGAAAAGCAAAGGAAAGAGTAAAGGATCGGAATGTGGTCATTTATTTGACAGAAATGACGACTTGTGCTTTGCTTTTGGATATACATGAATATGTACTCTGTCTTTGTTATCTCAGTCTTTCGAAATTATCGCTGAAAATTTGTCACATGTTGGTTTATTATAAATGCGACTGTGATCTTTTGGATTCATATAGAAATCCAAGAACATTTCTTTGTTCGTGTTTTGCCGATACATTTTGTGTAAAGTGCAATACTTTTGTACATATGGATTTGTATCCATTATTGGCTGTATAATTTCTGTTATGTCCGATTGTTTAACTCTTTTGATACTATGTTGCATTGCTTCTCTGTAATCATAAATATAGGTAGATACTTCATTATTTCCAAGGGGAAATATACACCTGACCGAATTGTGGTTTCTTTGAAATTAAACTTGTTGTAGCTTTAATTGTTGCGGGACCACAGATTCTCAAAGCGTATGGTCCATTATTGTGTAAATCTACGTTTTGTGCATTGAATGATGCGAACGCAAAAAGATTATTGTAGACGCATATATTTTGCTTGTAGTGTTTGTGTATTTCACTTTCACCAAACAACAAATCTTTTAATTCTTGTGGATACGCCTCTTCATTGGGAAACAACACTACTTTTCCCTGATGTCAACATGAATTAGACGATTTTTTTGGTCATTCTTTTCTCTCCAATGCTTTTGGGTCTCATTTTGATGTGCTGCTCTTTCTTCTTTGCTTAGTCATGGATTTGTCATCTTTAATTTAGAACTATTTTTAGAGCTGCTTTTTCTTCTTCACTTAGTCGTTTTTGAAGTTCTATCCAACAACTTAGAGGTTAGATGAGTGTAATCCTTTTTGAAAATGTTTGTAAGTAGGGCGTGACTTGTAAAGGTCACCGTCTCATGGGACTTTTTTCCAAAGGATGTCAGTATGACGTGACTTGACCATGTCGCAGGACGTGAAAGTGTCTCTCTGAAGTGTCTCTCTCTCTTTCTGTCTCTCTTCAAAAGATCACATCTCGTCACCAAAAAGTCTCATCCCAAGTTTTTTCTTTTTATTAATATAATAGAGAGATACAGGTATGAATACAGAATGAAAATGAGATGTTAGGTGTAACTTTTTTTTTCTTCAGCATGAACTAACACCATTCCTCACTTTTTTTTTTCTTTGTTCATCGCAAAGAAAACCTTATACAAATGCTTAGAAACTCGAACAGTACAGTGTCCGCACACGATACATCTACCCATTTGGGCGTTATATCTGTATGATGTCTCACCTGCACTCTCACCAAAACTACCTGAGGCTAGATGTTTTGCGACAGATTGCCATTTTTTTGGTCTAACACGAAAGCCTGTTGCAGGGTTCTCGAGACTCACTGAAAGTGAAGGTGCCACATTAAGTATTTTTTGCATCGCATTATTATCTTAGATGTCCATTTTTCGTTGAAAAAGCATACTATTTCGGTAAAATTAATTCCATTAAACATGATGGTGTATGAATATTTGTCGGGGCCAAAAAAAAAGTATTCGTTATTCTAAGATTTCTGCTACTTCGGTATTCGCTGTAACTGGATTTGTATATAACACACACAGTATCTATACAGTGCATTCAGAATTTATTTAGACCCCTTTAGCATTTTCAGTGTCTTATTTTGCAGCCTTGTGTTAAAATCATTTAAAAAAATATTTCCCCACATCAAGCAACACTCAGTACCTCAGAATGACAAAGTAAAAGCTGGATTATTTGAAATGTTTTCTAGATTGTTACAAATAATGCAAAATTGTCTGAAGTCTTGTTTTTGCTTTGTCATTCTAGGGTATTGAGTGTTGCATGATATAGGGGGGAAAATGAATTTACATTATTTTAGCACAAGACTGTGAAATGTTAAAAAAGTGAAGAGGTCTGAGTATTTTCTGAATCTACTGTATCTGCGTTCTGTCTAGATACTTGCTAACTGATAGTCTGCTGTGTTTTGAACATATATTATCACTGGACAAACCTCTTAAGCAATGCTGTTATCTGTCAGCTTCTCCTGATACAGGCAAGTATAGCAAATTGCCAGTGTTCTTTATTTCATGTCATGTAAAGCAGTCTTGTCTGTATGTTTCTGGTTGATTGACCGATTTTCTTTAGTCCTATTGCAATAAAGACAGCCACTTTGCTATGCAATGCATCTTTTCAAAACATTACTTGTACAACACCTGATATTTAGTTAGTTATACATTAATTTGGTACATGTTGTGATTTTGAGAAAGGCTTTGAGTTGTTATAAAACAGTTAAGCATTGTGTTACGCAGAAGAAAAATATGTTGTTCTTTTCCAAATAAGTAAACCTAAGTCTTAAATCACAAGCTATAATAATGGGATTAACACTCCCTCATGAAATAATATTAGTATCTTTTGTGTGTGTTAGAATGCTCAAGGCTTTTAGTGCTGTTCCAAACCCCAGGCTGTAGATATTTTGGGCAGTGTGTGTGTGTGTGTGTAGCAGCTGCAGATTGCACAGTTTTTATTGTTTCTTTTAACCTTCATATGCATCTGCTAATTGTAGATTGTATTTCTATTTAAATTTGAAATGCAGAACTGAATTATGAATAATTGTTTTGGCTTCAGTTGAAAGTACTGTTTTAAGCACACCATTTTAAATTGTTCATCTGGAAAAGTCCCAATCTATGTTGTATGTTATAATGGAAACAACATGTAAGGTACTTGAAATTAGAAAAAAATTAAATTAATCTTTCAGCTAATCTTAGATCACATTCAGTAGCTGTAAATTTTTTATTACCCTCCAACTTTTTACTTATAGTTGCATGCAAAGGTTTAGACATGTCAACAACAACATTTATTTATATAGTACATTTTCATACAAATGGTGTAGCTCAAAGTGCTTTACAAGATGAAGAAAGACAAATATAAAAATAAGATTAGGCAATACAAAGTAACAGAATACAGTAAGGTCCAATGGCCACAAGGATAGAAAAAACAAACAAAAAAAAACTCTGGGGTCTGGAAAAAAAAAAAATCTGCAGGGGTTCTCAGGCCATGAGACCACCCAGCCTCCACTGGGCATTCTACCTAACATAAATGATCTAAATCAATCCTTATGGTTTTCAGGCTTCACAAGAAAGAATTGGATGATGATGGTCATGTGGACATCTGGGGTACTGCCTTCAATCCATCAATGTAGGGACTGCATGGTGCCTTGATCAGGTGGTGGTGGCACAGATTGCCTCCATAGAAAAACCGAATAAAGAACAGCAGAGAAAAGTAGGGATTAATATGAATTGTGGAACCTTGATGAAAGTGATATTTCAATACATATATAGTTTGAGGGTTGCACTAAAATGTAGCTATGACAAAGCCATGTTAAAATATTATTTAGGAAATAATATTTGCTGCATTTAACGGATTAGGGAAAAATATTTTTCAGCCATTAATACAATTCAGATATATACATTTCCAGAGCTAAATTCTCTAACCTTTTGTGGCCGGCTGAAGATTTAAAAATAATGATAAATTTAAGTTAAGGAGGCTTGTTGAAGTATTTGAAAAGATCTTAAATACAAAAGAAAACTTTTGCTTGAACTGCTCATAAACCGATGCAAAACAAAGCCCACATATTATTGCAAAGGAACTGCAAGATTTTCAAACCTGGTACCAGTCCACTGTGCAGCTTACACAAACATGATCTGCCTTGATCTCACTACAAAATTCATTGGCTGAAGTCAGCAAAACAACACTTAGATAAGCCTAAAGCATTTTGGAACCAACTGCTGTGTTCAGATGAAACCAAACCTGAACAGGTGTTGTGTTGTTTTTTTTTTTCCTTTTTAAACTTAGAAAATCAACAAAATATTTCATTTGACTATGAGTGTCCAAACTTTGCAAATGACTATTATGTTGTTATTTTTTTTATTTACTTAGGTTTTCATACAGTACCTTATTAAATATATAAATCTGTATTTAGGTCATTGATTTATGTTATAATATTCTGTGCTGCTTTTTTGAAATATAACAAAAAGGAACAAACCTCACTAATATATTTTGGGGTGGTTTTTGAAATTTTTGATTTGGTTTCTGCTTCACCCAGAAACAAAAGTATATATTTCATCAATTGTGAAGTATTGATGTGCCATTAAATTTCAGGAGTGGGTCTAACCTCAGGAAAAGCTGAAAACTTATTTTTTAGTTGAGAACATTGAATGCAGATTTGGCCATTTCAGCAAAAACAGTTGTACATGGAAAGTATTCTGGGAGCTTCCCCATCATGACTTTTAAGGAGCTACTATCATATTAGGAAAAGTTTATTCACTAAGTGTGATCAGTCATATAGTGAATGGGAGAGAGTGAAATAGATGTTGGGGAAGTGTTATTGATCACAGATTTTAGCTTTCATTCCTATAGCTGAAAAATATATGGGGGCATTGATCCAAGCAAGAATCCTTGATAATATCCATTAAACTGTTAAAATGTAACTGTCTCATGGCTTTGCAGAAAACCGTTGTCCTGGTTGGAAACCCACATATTGTGAAATCTTAAAACATGTACTTGGGGATGGAGCTGTTTGTTCATATAAACAGATAATGTTGTGTTTTTTATAGCTGTTTCTGGCACTTGTGGTTTATTTTCTTATTTCAGTGATATCTGAACCTCCTATTACAGATGAGACCCTATAATTTTTTTCTAAAACGCTGACAAAGTTCTCATAGTGTCAGATTATTGTCAAAATTTGCTGATCTCAGATCCTCCAGTAGGTGGAGTAAATTACAATGAAACTATTCATTCTTTTTTATGCTACGTAATCCCCCCTTAAACCAAAAATATTTAATTTCTGTGTGATTTATGAGTGCATATTTATATATATTTTTAATTGCAAATCAAGACCATATATAATTGTTGCCTAGTGACCAGTATTCTTGTTTACTATTATGTATTAAGTATTAAATTATTTCTTTTCCATATGCCTATTCTCCTACTCAGTTGTTGAACCAGCCATAAATTGGTTAAAGCTCCAATACAGGGACTCCATTTACACCTTGATAGGGCCATTTTAAACTGCCAATGAACATGGGTTTTTATCTGCATAACATTTTGCTGTCCCCTGATTAAAAAAAATGTGTTGACCACATGTCCATAAAAATTCTCGTGGGCTTAAACTTGCTTTAAGTTGTACAGTCTATGTCTATTTGCATGTGCAAGGTCTGAGATTCTGGTTTCTGGTTGAGTTTAAATCCCATTTTTTCAGCAGTTATTGTAGTGCAGTGTGCTAACAACACTGGTCTCTATTGTAAAGTCAAGTACAAGTTTTTCTTAGGTACAAAACCTATGCTTTCAGGATTAGTTTTTAATTAAGTTACAATTATTCTTTTATAGCATTTACTATGAACAGTGACCCAGACAGCTTATGCTAATTTACAAATATAACACTATAACAGAAATGTATAGAGTGTACAGTAGTGGGGTTATAGAAGATCTTAATGCTTTGCTTCAACTTCATTCAAAAGACACATTTGGAGCACAATGTACTTAAAGCAGAAAGAAAATAATCACTCTTGGAATTTAAATAGATGAAAAGCCATAACTTAAGTTAAAATAATGTCTGAAGAAAAATAAATTGTAAAGACCTTAAAATAAGCAAGGTGAAGGTCTGAACCGTATATGGCTCAATGTTGTTTTTACCAGGAGTGTGAGGTTTCCCCCACATATGTATGTTTAAAGGAGGGTTTTGAAATTGGCCTTTAAACATTACTAGAAGACTTAAGAACTAGAGTTATAGTTGTACTTCCTAGTTCTGGTAATGATACTTGCCGCAGCATTTTGTGTAAATGATGTGCAGTTGTCATTTAATTTTTTGGGACAAATATTTTAAAAGAATATTCAGTTTCAGTTGTATTAAGAAATCACAGGAAAAGCAGGTTATTGGAAGCTGTCCAATAGTACATTAACATTCTACATTATTTAGAAAAAACAAAATTCAAGTCTTTGGAGAATATAGTTCATTTTAGTAGTATTTGAATACCATAGTTAATTTTAGTAGTATTTCACTACTATATTACTATTTCCCGAATTTCCACATACCAATTTTTTTTTTATTTTTTTTTTTAACTAATTTAAGGACAGGTACTGTAGTTATCAATTATTTAATGTTTTCATTTCTTGAAAATATTAATAACATAGGGAAGTGGTACTTTTAGGCATATTAAGTACGACAATTAGCTAAAGGTACGTATCAGAGTACTTTTTATGTTTTTAAACTGAGGCAGAATTGTATTGGCTCCAATATTGAATCCGTAATGGATGCCAAATCTTATTTCATACACACATGATTTAACACAATTATCAAATGATTGTTCATGCCAAAAAGTATGGACTAAACGTTTTAAGAGCAGTACCTGCCAGTCCAGCTTAAATAATCTGTTCAGTTTCATAGTAAGCCATGTCATAAACACTGCTTAAATTCTAGGCCATGATGACAGTATTTCCTGAATCAAGGATTTTTAAAATGTTAACAATATGAATTAGCTCTGCCCTTGTGGCAGGAGTGAAAGTCATACTGAATAGTGTTAAGCAGGCTGCAGGATTTAAAAATGAAACTAAAGTAGTTGTCAGTGTACTACTTCTTTTTTTAAGGTAAGAAAAGTATGTTTGAAATTATCTGTGATTAATTTGTATATTTCCTAGAGCATTGCCTATCAATACATATACATGTCCTTTAGAGAGAGAGTGTGCACCCTTAAGGTGGCGCGGGAGGAGATTCCAGACCAGACAGGTAGGAATAGGTGGGTCACGGTCACAAGGCGTAAGGTAAAGGGTGCACACTGTCCGGGGGCATCAACCCAAGAATTAGAAGTGTCTAACCGTTATCATGTCCTGGCGGAGCTGGACGGTGGCTCTGATAATTCTGAGGTGGTAGGCAGGGTTGAGGAGCCCCAACGGGCCACCTCAAAACCAGTTCCCAAAAAGAGAGAGGTAGTGATAGTTGGAGACTCAATCATTAGGGGGATTGAAGCGCAGGTGTGCTCCAGAGAGAGTGAGTCTGTGTTGCCTTCCGGGAGCACAGGTGGGAGACCTCCCTGGAAGGGTGGATAGGCTCTTGGCCAGAGCGGGGGTGGATCCAGTTGTCATTGTCCATGTTGGAACAAATGACATACATAAGGGTAGTCTGTCAGTTCTGCGATCCAAATTCAAAGAGTTAGGTACCAAGCTGAGGAGCAGAACTGACAAGGTAGTCTTCTCCGAAGTTCTGCCTGTGCCACGCGCCAGTCCAGGTAAGATTGAGGAGATTAGAAGGCTTAACGCGTGGCTCAAATCTTGGTGCAGGGTAGAAGGGTATAGGTTTATGGGGCATTGGGACTCCTTTTGGAACAGATGGGACCTGTTCCGCCGTGGCGGGTTACATCTGAACCGGAGGGGCACCAATGTATTGGGGAGGCGTATGTGTAGGCTAGTCGAGGATTGTTTAAACTAGGGAATTGGGGCAGGGAGTTTAGGACAGGCCAGATTTAGATCTATACATGGAAGAACAAACAATGGTGTAGAAATAAAAATGCATAGTAATGTAAATTTTAAGCAAACACGTAAAGATAGAAGGATTAACACATTAAAAATAGCTTGCCTTAATGCTAGAAGTATCAAAAATAAGGTAAGTGAGTTGGAGTTGTATGTAGCAGAGCATAATTATGATATTATAGCAATAACGGAAACCTGGCTAAATAACAAAGATGGGGATGAGTGTAACATAGAGGGATACACATTTTTTAGGAAGGATAGACAGAACAGAAAAGGAGGTGGGGTTGCTGTTTATGCCAAACAGGAATTAAATGTAAGTCATCTTCAGTTGGATGATGAGCCCCATCTTAGTGAGGACATGTGGCTTCGCCTGGAAAATATTAGGGAAAAGGTCTCATTTTAGGAGTGTGTTATAGACCACCCAATTCTGACAGTAATTTCAACACACATCTTTTAGTAATATCAAAAGGCAAGTTTACAGGGGATATTATAGTCATGGGGACTTTAATTATCCAAATATTAACTGGGATAACCTTACAGATGGAGGAGCACAAGAGCAGGAGTTTTAGAAGTAATCAGTGACTGTTTTTAACACAGCATGTTAAAGCACCAACAAGGGGTGAAGCCTGTCTGGATTTAGTATTCTGTAATAATCAGGATAGAATTGAGGGTGTAGAGGTGATTGAACCACTAGGGTCAAGTGACCATAATGTAATACAATTCTCAGTATTTTGTAAGAGTACAGATGCAAAGACTAAAATTGTTAAGTTGAACTTTAGTAGGGCTAATTTTGAGCAGATGCGACAAAGTCTAAGTAGGATAGACTGGGATAAGCTTTTAAATGTGGAGACAGTCGAGGAGCAGTGGAACAGGTTTAAAATGTTTTACATGTAATGCAGGACAGATACATACCTAAATTTGGAAGTAATAGGAAACTAAAAAAAACTCCACGATGGATTAATAAAGATTTAAAAAAGAAGTTGCAAAGGAAAAACTGCTGTATAAGGCATATAAGACTAATGACTGCAAAGAGAACCGTAGCGTATGAGAAAATGAGGGCAACCATTAAGAAGGATATCAGAGAGGCTAAAAGACAGTTGGAGAGGAATATAGCAGATAAGGCAAAGAAGACCCCAAGAGATTCTTTCAGTATTTTAGTAGTAAAAGAACAGTTAAGGAGGAGGTCAAGTTCATCAGGAATAGTAAAGGGAATTAAAAGATACAGACAATGAAATAGCAGATGCCCTAAACTTACATTTTTCTGAGGTGTTTACAAGTGAGCAAGTGGATAACCTGCCAGAGGTAAACGCAACTACTAAGGAGGTACTGAGGGATTTGGAAATTGTAGAGGGAGAAGTGCTGCTCAGATTAAATAAGATGAAATCAAACAAATCACCAGGCCCAGATAATATTTATCCTCGTGTTCTTAAGGAGGCTAGTGAGTACATATATAAACCCTTGACACATATTTTTAGGAAGTCACTGTGCACTGGAGAGATTCCAAAGGACTGGAAAATGGCAAATATCATCCCATTATATAAAAAGGGTGACAGGGCAGATCCAAGCAACTATAGGCCAGTAAGCTTAACAAGCATCACAGGAAAATTAATGGAAGGAATTATTAAGGATAAGATTGAGCAACACATGACAAGGACAGGAGTTATTCTGAACAGTCAGCATGGGTTCAGAAGAGGGAGGTCGTGTTTTACTAACATGTTGGAATTCTATGAGGAGGCAACAAAAGGATACGATCAAAGTGGAGCTTATGATATTATTTATCTGGACTTTCAGAAAGCATTTGATAAGGTGCCACATGAGAGGTTGGGCATCAAGTTAAAAGAAGTGGGAATTCAGGGTGATGTTTTTAGATGGGTGCAGAATTGGCTCAGACACAGGAAGCAGAGGGTGATGGTGCGAGGAACCTCATCAGAACTGGCGATGTTAAGAGTGGTGTTCCACAGGGGTCAGTGCTAGGGCCGCTGCTATTTTTAATATATATAAATGATTTAGATAGGAATATAAGTAACAAGCTGGTTAAGTTTGCAGATGATACCAAGATAGGTGGATTAGCAGATAATTTGGAATCCGTTATATCATTACAGAAGGACTTGGATAGCATACAGGCTTGGGCAGATTTGTGGCAGATGAAATTTAATGTCAGTAAATGTAAAGTATTACACATAGGAAGTAAAAATATTAGGTTTGAATACACAATGGGCGGTCGGAAAATCGAGAGTACACCTTATGAGAAGGATTTAGGAGTCATAGTGGACTCCAAGCTATCAACTTCCAAACAGTGTTCAGAAGCCATTAAGAAGGCTAACAGAATGTTAGGTTATATAGCACGATCTGTGGAGTACAAGTCCAAGGAGGTTATGCTCAACCTTTATAATGCACTGGTGAGGCCTCATCTTGAGTACTGTGTGCAGTTTTGGTCTCCAGGCTACAAAAAGGACATAGCAGCACTAGAAAAGGTCCAGAGAAGAGCGACTAGGCTGATTCCAGGTCTACAGGGGTTGAATTATGAGGAAAGATTAAAAGAGCTGAGCCTTTACAGTTTAAGCAAAAGAAGATTAAGAGGTGACATGATTGAAGTGTTTAAAATTATGAAGGGAATTAGTACAGTGGATCGAGACTTGTATTTTAAAATGAGCTCATCAAGAACACGGGGACACAGTTGGAAACTTGTTAAGGGTAAATTTCGCACAAACATTAGGAAGTTTTTCTTTACACAAAGAACGATAGACACTTGGAATAAGCTACCAAGTAGTGTGGTAGACAGTAAGACGTTAGGGACTTTCAAAACTCGACTTGATGTTTTCTTGGAGGAAACAAGTGGATATGGCCTGTTCTCGTCTAGATTGTTCTAATGTTCTAATTAGTAAATAGAATAGGTGCTGCATGTAGATTGGTTGAGACTTGGTCTGAAAAAGAAATAGCTAGTTTTATTTATAAATCAGTGATCAGATCAGTAGTCTGGTATTAACTGAGTGTTCATAAGGAGTAGCTTAATTTACCTCTATAAAGCTAGGTTTTTAAAAGAAATTTCCCTGTCCTTGTTCTTATACTCTTGTCGTTTACTGTTAAAAATGTCACAAAAACAATCCTGCTAATTCTAGAAGGAATTAACTTGGTAGTGTCAAGTTAGCCACTGTTCAAAATAATGTGCATGGTTTTTTTTCCAGTAATTTAAAAAAGTATTCAGATTGAGCCAGATAAAGAACATTTAAAGCTTTGGTAGTAGCTTATCCTCCCATTATTTCTGCGTTCAAAAGCTATAATTTTGAGCGTGTTTCAGGTGCAAGAAATTACAATTTACTAATTGATCACTATTAGTTTAAAAAACATGGTTTAATTCCCTTTCTTGTAGTCTAAATTTTGCTTTTTTTCTGGTTTTAGCTTAGGCATTTATTGGCAGTCAAGCAGTACATCAAAAGTAAATCAATTAAATTCTGACCACTACAGTACATTAAAGATATGTATTCAAACCCATCTTATTTCTTTATCTTAAACCGTTCTTCCTGGTCAGGGTCATTGTAGCAGCATGCCAAGTAGGTCAGCCCAGACTTCCCTGTCCCCAGCCACAGACTGCAGGTCTTCCTGTGGAATAACTATTTATTCCCAAGCCGAGAGAAATAATCCCTCTGGCATGTCCTGGGTCTGCTGCAGGGCCACCTCAGTTGGCTGATGTCTTTTCAGAACAGCAACTCCTAGATAATAAACAGATCTTCTGTAATGTACTGTACTGATAAGTGTGTCAGGCTTTTAGCAAAACTGTATGTAATTTGAACAAGAAAACCAAAACTTTAGCAAAAATTGTTTCCATGTCTATGTGAATATTAAAATATATTTATTTATAGGTAATGTAAAAGGTGATTTGGGGGTTTGTTTCATGAGTTACTGTGATATAGCGATTCTGCCATAGACAAGAAGAAACAACATTGCATGATGGTATTGGGGTATGCAATATGACATTTTAATGGCAAAACGGTGTACTTTAGTTATAGCAACAAAGAACTTAATGGTTTAATACAGATGTTAAAAAATTGGGCATTATTGTTAGGTCCTGTTGGCAGGTTCAAAACAGTGGAGCTGATATTAAAGGGTTAAACTTGTTTCTTGATTTGTTTAGGAAATATACAATCATTTGTGTATGCTTGCACTAAAGAAATGGTGTATCATTTACTAAGTTAAGTAATAACAAAGTGAAATCAGCCATTAAATTGTGACAACTTTGTTTGTTAATGACCAAGTATTTAACAAATAATTGATTGAAATGTTTACAAGTTAATTTTAATATGTACGCTATTTGCAGTACTGGAATTCTACGGAAAATAATACCTTAATTTAAGGTCAGATTACAGTATGTTTTCTGTAAAGGGACTAATTGGTACTGAATGAATTAGTATGAGTATGTGCATGACAATGCTCCGCAGTTTTCAGGGTTTGTTAATGCCTTGTGTTATTTGGACAAGGTGTTATTTGCACAAGGCATAGAATTTCAACAATCTTCATTTTAAGAAATGAATGAAAGGAGTCAAATTTTTGTTTAAGGTCAGTTTAATTCTGTTAAATTATCCACATTTTGAAATGTCATATCAAAGGGGAACTTCGCAACTGCTCAAGCAAGCCCCTGATTTAATATATTTTAGTTTTTGTAGCTGTTTTGAAAGTAAGCTTTTTAATGTGTACAGTCTATCCACATGGCAAAATGTGGTCACTTTAGTTGGACAACATACATAAAATGACTTAATGAACAGTGAAAAAATTCAAATACAGTTTTCTGCACATTAAGTACATTTGCTTTTACAGTCTGTAATTTGCATTTTGATGTTAAGCACCAGAAATCTTTTTGTACTTGAGATACTGGTATAAACCAAACAAGAATAGCAATTTTTTCAAGAGTGCAGCTTGTAGTTGACATTCAGTTATTGTTTTTTCTTTACATAAATCATGTCAACTGTGAAATAAATGACAAACAGCAAAAATAAATAAATAATGATGCACATCAGATAATAAAAGGTCATGGTCAGGCTTACTATACCCCATGATCTGTCTTTGAAACTTATCTAAAAGCAAGTTGAACAGTGAAGATGTTTTCAAAAGGATTGATTTTTTAATTTCATGAAAAATCAAGAAATAAAGCACGCGTTGTTCAGTCTCTACTACTGTTATTTAGAAAATACATCAGTCTGTAGAAGTGATTTCAGTGTCCCAGCTGAATGCTCTTTTCTCTTTTATAATTGTTAAATATGTAAAGAACAAAGCACAATAATCTGGACAAAAGTGACAAAACCCTTCTTTAATATTTTCAGTAGATTTAAAAAAAATGAACTAGTTTTACTCATGCACTTCTTATCCAAAAACATCTCATTTAAACAGAAATTCTATCAATTTACCCATTATGCTGTACTGGGTGACAAGAAACTAGTTTCTCCCAGCAAGACACCAATCTTTTACAATGAGTACTTGTAAACATATCCACTTACTTGGCACTGAGCCAATTTAGAGTTGCCAATGTGGCATCTGAAATATGGAGACAAAAATCTAAGAAAGAATGTGCAAACCACCAAAAATCACCTGTCTGCTTTGAAACGTGTGATAAATCAAGTTAACGATTTTGCCACCCATGGTCAAAACTTTTGCAGTCCAGAATTCATTAAGAATTGGGCAGAAGTGTAGAGAATATATAACATCAAAAATATTATTGTAAGTTTTAACTATCAGCTATACCTACATTTCCACCCACTCACTACAAAATCCACTGTTCAATATACAGCAAAATTTTTCTGTGAAACCTTTAACTACTTATATGTTCTCTATTTGCATTTTAAAATTTAGTTTCAAATTATTGCACGCAAATTTAATGTAGAATAAGCCATTTCCACTCCAAACTCCTTTCTCTATTGTAGAAATTTATTGTAAAGCAGCACTACTGCTAAAGAAATCTCGTCAAAACTATACCAGTGCTTTCACAACCACACATTTTATAGTCTGAAGCAGTTCTATAGTTAGATTTTCAGTGAATAAAAGTTTACTTTACAATACATTTTTATCAGTTTTCTACCTACTAGTGAAAGACATTTCTTAGTGTCCAAGTTCCTCATTCTCAAATTTTGGATGTCTGAGTACCATTGAGGAAACTGTAGGTCCACCATTTTGGAATAATACTGGATGTTACACCATTGCCCTATCTTCTTCTTTCGGCTGCTCCCGTTAGGGGTTGCCACAGCGGATCATCTTCTTCAATATCTTTCTGTCCTCTGCATCTGCATGTCCTCTCTCACCACATCCATAAACCTTCACTTAGACCTTCCTCTTTTACTCTTCCCTGGCAGCTCTATTCTTAGCATCCTTCTCCCAATATATCCAGCATCTCTCCTCTGCACATGTCCAAACCAACACACTCTCGCCTCTCTCACTTTGTCTCCCAACTGTCCAACTTGAGTTGACCCTCTAATTTACTCATTTCTAATCCTATCCATCCTTGTCACACCCAGTTTAAATCTTAGCATCTTTAACTCTGCTACCTCCAGCTCTGTCTCCTGCTTTCTGGTCAGTGCCACCGTCTCCAATCCCATATAACATATCTGGTTTTACTACCGTCCTGTAGACCTTTCACTCTTGCTGATACCCATCTGTCACAAATTACTCCTGACACTCTTCTTCACCCATTCCACCCTGCCAGCACTCTCTTCTTCACCTCTCTTCCACAATCCCCATTACTCTGTACTTGATCCCAAGTATTTAAACTCATCCACCTTCACCAACTCTGACCTCCCTCTCATTTACACATATGTATTCTGTCTTGTTCCTACTGACCACTCCTCTCCTCTCTAGAGCATATCTCCACCTCTCCAGGGTCTCCTCAACCTGCTCCCTACTATAGCTACAGCTCACAGTGTCATCAGCAAACATCATAGTCCATGGGGACTCGTGACTAACCTGTCCATCACCATTGCAAATAAGAAAGGGCTCAGAGATGATCCCTGATGTAATCCCATATCCACGGTGAATGCATCCGTTGCTGCTACCGCAGACCTCACCATTGTCACACTTCCCTCGTACATATCCTGTACAACTCTTACATACTTCTCTGCCACTCCCGACTTCCTCATGCAATACCACAGCTCCTCTCGATGCACCCTGTCATATGCTTTCTCCAGGTCCACAAAGACACAATGCAACTCCTTCTGGCCTTCTTTAAACTTCTCCATCAACGTCCTCAGAGCAAACATTGCATCTGTGGTGCTCTGTCTTGGCATGAAACCATACTGCTGTTCACTAATCATTACCTCACTTCTTAACCTAACTTCCATTACTCTTTACCATAACTTCATGCTGTGGCTCATCAATTTAATCCCCATGTAGTTACTGCAGTCCTGCACATCCCCCTTATTCTTAAATATCGGTACCAGTACACTTCTTTTCTACTCCTCAGGCATCCTGTCACTTTCCAAGATTCCATTAAACAATCTGGTTAAAAACTCCACTGCCATCTCTCCTAAACACCTCAATGCTTCCAAAGGTATGTCATCTGGACCAATGGCCTTTCCAGTTTTCATCCTCTTCATAGCTTTCCTTACTTCCTGCTTGCTAATCCGTTGTACTTCCTGATTCACTATCTCCACATCATCCAACCTCTTCTCTCTCTCGTTTTCTTCATTCATCAGCCTCTCAAAGTACTCTTTCCATCTGCTCAGCATACTCTCCTCGCTTGTGAGTACGTTTCCATCTTTATCCTTTATCACCCCAGCCTGCTGCACGTCTTTCCCAGTTCGGTCCCTCTGTCTAGCCAATCAGTATAGGTCCTTTTCTCCCTCCTTAGTGTTCAACCTCTCATACAACTTATCATACGCCTTTTCTTTAGCCTTTGCCACCTCTCTCTTCACCTTGCACCTTATCTCCTTGTACTTTTGTCTACTTTCTGCATCTCTCTGACTATCCCACTTCTTCTTTGCCATCCTCTTCCTCTGTATACTCCCCTGTATTTCCTTATTCTACGACCAGGTTTCCTTTTCCTCCTTCCTCTTTCCAGATGTCATGCCAAGCACTCTTCTTGCTGTCTCCCTTACTACATCTGCTGTAGTTTCCCAGCTGCCTATTAACTCTTCACTGCCACCCAGTGCCTGTCTCACCTCCTCCGTAAACTCGACCATGCAGTCTTCCTTTTTCAACTTCCACCATTTGATCCTTGGCTCTGCCGTCACTCTCTTCCTCTTCTTGATCTCCAACGTCATCCTACAGACCACCATCCAAAGCCGCTTAACTACACTTTCCCCTGCCACCACTTTGCAGTCTTCAATCTCCTTCATATCAACTCTTCTGCATAGGATGTAATCTACCTGTGTGCATCTTCCTCCACTCTTGTACGTAACCCTGTCTTCCTCCCTCTTCTTAAAATACATATTCAGCACAGCCATGTCCATCCTTTGGCAAAATCCACTATCCTCTGACCTTCTTCATTCCTCTCCTTGACACCATACCTACCCATCACCTCCTCGTCTCCACTGTTCCGTTCACCAACATGCCCATTGAAATCCACTCCAACCATCACTTTCTGTCCTTTGGGTACACTGTTCATCACTTCATCCAACTCGCTCCAAAAATCTTCTTTCTCACCCATTGCACACCCAACTTGCAGTGCATATGCACTAACAACATTCATCATCACACCTCCAATTTCCAGCTTCATAATCATTACTCTGCCTGACACTCTTTTCACCTCCAAAACACTATTGACATACTGTTCCTTCAGAATAACTCCTACCCCATTTTTCCTCCCATCCACACCATGATAGAATAATTTGAATCTACCTCCAATCCACCTGGCCTTACTCCCCTTCCATTTAGTCTCTTGCACGCACAATATATCAACCTTCCTTCTCTCCATCATATCTGCTAACTCTCTCCCCTTACCAGTCATACTGCCA
This sequence comes from Polypterus senegalus, assembly GCF_016835505.1. Lineage (NCBI taxonomy): Eukaryota > Metazoa > Chordata > Cladistia > Polypteriformes > Polypteridae > Polypterus > Polypterus senegalus. The sequence goes on along the minus strand of NC_053156.1, from coordinate 40,941,390 downwards.
ACATTCAAAGTTCCTATCCTCAGTTCTACTCTCTATACTTTCCTCCTCTCCTCCTGCCACGTCTCCCCCCTCTTCTTCTCCTTCAGCCAACAGAAGCCTAATTTCTGCCAGCACCCTGTTGGCTAACAGTACTGGTGGAGGTCGCTGTTAACTCTGGGCTCGACCGATCCAGTATGGAAATTTGTATTGTTGCCTGCATATTGATTTGGCAAAATTTTACGCCGGATTCCCTTCCTGACGTAACCCTCCCCATTTATCCGGGCTTGGGACCGGCATGAAGAAACACACTGGTTTGTATGTACCTGCCCTATAAGCTCTCTAAAATGATTCCTTTTTCAGTGCACTACAAGCTCACCATTACATATGAATCTAATAGACCATGCCAGCCTTACATCTATATTACAGTGAGATTAACATGTATCAGACTACTTTTAAAATAAAAAAAAAAATTAAAATGAGTCAAGTGGAATTTTTTTTAGTGTATAAAACATCTTTCTTATCACTGCCATCAGTTAATAATCCTTAAATTAACTACCCATCACATCTTTTTTTTTGGCTTTCTGTTCAACATTTTTGTTCTTTGTTTTTTGTTAAATATATTAAAAACTGTATTTAAACTGTGTTTAATTAGGTAAGCCACAATAATAACACATTGTAGTCACCTTCTGAAATGTAACCATAGTTGCTGTTAAATGTGCTTTGCACTTCTATATACTTTGCTCCATATAGCCTGGTGAATGTGTGTTTAGAAGTTATTAATGGGTTGATGGATTTTTGTGAGAGGTTTTTTTTTCTTTTAAGCACCATGTAGTCTTTAAAATGATATTCTTAACAGAGCTTTGACCCTTTTTCCTCTCATTCCCTGCCCTGATATTTCACAGGCATTTAGCCGTGCTCATCGTATAGGCCAGGCCAACAAAGTGATGATCTACAGGTTTGTGACACGAGCCTCAGTGGAAGAGCGAATCACACAGGTGGCAAAGCGAAAGATGATGCTTACTCATTTGGTGGTACGGCCTGGCTTAGGATCTAAGACAGGTTCAATGTCTAAACAGGAGCTAGATGACATTCTTAAGTTTGGCACTGAGGAACTCTTCAAAGATGAGAATGAGGGTGAGTTTTCCAAGAGCATCTTTTTAAACCAACTATTCTAAGGGTTGTCTGCCATTTAGATGCAGATTTTTCAGCAGTCTAGGTAATATGATAAATACAAGACTGAACCCATTAGTTGTTGGTAAAATATTTGAGAAAGATTAAACTAAAAATAGACATGAGGCAGGTGAATAAATTATGGTTAACTATTTCTCTGACCATTGCTATATATTTTATCTGTTAAAGTTAACATGACATTCTGAAACACTGTTTCATCCATTTTAAAGTAGAAATTGCTAGCAATATATTGGCCATAAAATGTTCTCCCTCAGTTAAATAACTTTCTTTACTGCCATTTAGTGAAGTTCAAAGTTTACAGTTAGGTCCATAAATATTAGGACAGAGACAACTTTTTTCTAATTTTGGTTCTGTACATTACCACAATGAATTTTAAATGAAACAACTCAGATGCAGTTGAAGTGCAGACTTTCAGCTTTAATTCAGTGGGTTTAACAAAAAGATTGCATAAAAATATGATGCAACTAAAGTATTTTTTTTAACACAATCCCTTCATTTCAGGGGCTCAAAAGTAATTGGACAGTTGACTCAAAGGCTATTTCATGGGCAGGTGTGTCATTATGTCATTATCAGTTAAGCAGATAAAAGGCCTGGGGTTGATTTGAGGTGTGGTGCTTGCATGTGGAAGATTTTGCTGTGAACAGACAACATGCGGTCAAAGGAGCTCTCCATGCAGGTGAAAGAAGCCATACTTTCCCTATCCCTAGGGTTAGGGTTAGGGTTAGGGTTAGGGTTAAATGTATAATACTTAAACTACAGCTTTCAGAATATTGCCAACAGCCAATTAATTCAGTGGGTTTAACAAAAAGATTGCATAAAAATATGATGCAACTAAAGTATTTTTTTTAACACAATCCCTTCATTTCAGGGGCTCAAAAGTAATTGGGCAGTTGACTCAAAGGCTATTTCATGGGCAGTTGTGGGCAAGTCTGTCATTATGTCATTATCAGTTAAGCAGATAAAAGGCCTGGGGTTGATTTGAGGTGTGGTGCTTGCATGTGGAAGATTTTGCTGTGAACAGACAACATGCGGTCAAAGGAGCTCTCCATGCAGGTGAAAGAAGCCATACTTTCCCTATCCCTAGGGTTAGGGTTAGGGTTAGGGTTAGGGTTAAATGTATAATACTTAAACTACAGCTTTCAGAATATTGCCAACAGCCAATTAATTCAGTGGGTTTAACAAAAAGATTGCATAAAAATATGATGCAACTAAAGTATTTTTTTTAACACAATCCCTTCATTTCAGGGGCTCAAAAGTAATTGGGCAGTTGACTCAAAGGCTATTTCATGGGCAGTTGTGGGCAAGTCTGTCATTATGTCATTATCAGTTAAGCAGATAAAAGGCCTGGGGTTGATTTGAGGTGTGGTGCTTGCATGTGGAAGATTTTGCTGTGAACAGACAACATGCGGTCAAAGGAGCTCTCCATGCAGGTGAAAGAAGCCATACTTAAGCTGCAAAAAGAGAAAAAACCCATCCGAGAAATTGCCAAAATATTACGAGTGGCAAAATCTACAGTTTGGTACATCCTGAGAAAGAAAATAAGCACTGGTGAACTCAGCAACGCAAAAAGACCGGGATGTCCACGGAAGACAACAGTGGTGGATGATCGCAGAATCATTTCCATGGTGAAGAGAAACCCCTTCACAACAACCAACCAAGTGAACAACACTTTCCAGGGGTTAGGCGTATCGATATCCAGGTCTACCATAAAGAGAAGACTGCATGAAAGTAAACACAGAGGGTGCACTGCAAGGCGCAAGCCCCTCATAAGCCTCAAGAATAGAAATGCTAGATTGGACGTTGCTAAAGAACATCTAAAAAAGCCAGTACAGTTCTGGAAAAACATTCTTTGGACAGATGAAACCAAGATCAACCACTACCAGGAGTTTATTAAAACAAAGAAGTGGAAAATTCTTGAATGGCCAAGTCAGTCACCTAATCTTAAGCCAATTGAGCATGCATTTCACTTGTTGTTAAACTTCGGACAGAAAGGCCCACAAACAAAACAGCAACTGAAAGCCGCTGCAGTAAAGGCCTGGCAGAGCATTAAAAAGGAGGAGACCCAGCATCTGGTGATGTCCATGAGTTCAAGACTTTAGGCTATCATTGCCAGCAAAGAGTTTTCAGCCAAGTATTAGAAATGAACATTTTATTTCCATTTATTTAATTTGTCCAATTACTTTTGAGCCCTTGAAACAAAGGGATTGTGTTAAAAAAATACTTTAGTTCCCTCACATTTTATGCAATCTTTTTGTTTAACCCAGTGAATTAAAGCTAAAAGTCTGCACTTCAACTGCAATTGAGTTGTTTCATTTAAAATTCATTGTGGTAATGTACAGAACCAAAATCAGAAAAAAGTTGTCTCTGTCTAAATATTTATGGACCTAACTGTATATACAAGCAAAAACTCTTAAAACCAAACAGATAAATGCTGGTATTTAAATGTATAATACTTAAACTACAGCTTTCAGAATATTGCCAACAGCCAGTTAGCTTGAAAAAAATGTGAATGCACCACCAATTCTCATTAGAGCTAAGATTTGTTCATTGTTTAAAAAGGGCAACTGTTAAAATGTCAGAGTAATAAAAACTGTACAGAGTGCTTTTCATTAAAATACAGAAGCAGAAAGACAAGTATTTTTCTATCTTGCAAGAGTCTGTTAATTTTCAAAGCTTTTTAGCTCTATGATTATGATGTCAGAATTACTTGAGAATTCCTGGTAAAGCAAATGAGGAAATGTGCTGGTAATTTTTAGGTTGAAATTAAAACCATAATTATAATTTTAATATTACATTTTTAGTATAGTGATTACTGATAAGTAAGAATTTGGTAATGAAGAAACAGGAAACATTTAATAGAATCATTAGCACTACATGTCTCTTCAGAAGCGTTGTGTGTTGCCTAATCATAATTCAAGATTATCACTGTACTAAGATGCAACAATTTATGTCCATATTTTAAAAAAAATCCTTTCCTTATACTATGTACATTCTCAAGAGTTTCAGTGTAGGATGATCTGAAAATAATATTGCAATTGTGGAACATGTGGCAAATATGGTACTTACTATGTGAAATGTTGTGCTCTTTGGTAGATATGTCAGCTTATGCTACAGGGAACTTGGACCAGTAACCTTAACTAGCTATAACAATCTTACCAGCACCTAACTTGATGAATAGTTGTTTAAAGAAGTAAAAATCAGTGATGTGCTTATTTTATTTTGAAAACAGTATGGCAAAAACAACTTGATCTTTATAACTTTATTGTAAAAAATGTATTTGCTTTGTAAAGTACTTTGTGATGATGCGTGCTTTAGAAGATACATCCATGCATCCATCCATCCATCAGTTTTATTAACCAGCTTATCTAGGACACAGTTATAGGGCAGCTAGAGCCATTCCAAGCAAGTATCTGGCTCAAGATGGGAGCAGAACATGGAGGGAGCACCATTCTATCACAGGGTGAACATGCACGCACACACTATGGACAATTTAGCAATAGCATTTCACCTATATTTCATGTCAGAGGAAACCTCACCAAGTGGTGGATCCACACACAAACATGGGGAGAACATGCAAACTCCATGCAGGGAGCATCTACGGTGTGAACCGTGGTCTCTTTATTGCCAGGCAGCAGTGCTTCCACTGCACCACCTTGCTGCCTGCTTTGGATGATTGTAATGTAAAGTAAATTCTGATCGAAATATTAAATCCTTAATGCTTAAAAAGCAATATTAAATGACTCATAAGCTGTTTTATGTATATTTACATTACAACAGCCAAATGCTGAATTTGCGAAAAAAATTTGTTATAATTAAGTGTGATAGAAAATCGTTTAAACTTGCCTCAGTTTACTCTTAATAATTTGGAACAATGCATTTCTACCATTCTAGAGTAGGAAGATTAAAAGTGTGTTGTTCCAAGAGTGGCTTAGAATCTTCTGTATTAAAGAGCAACTGGTAGCCTCAGCATCATATTAATTTCTGTAAGCATTTTCCAATTGCATCAGGTAGCAAAATTTTGGAAAGTAAAATATTTACCAATTTTGCTACTGTGACATTTACAAATGCTAATCAGATGTCTAGTTTCTTTTATAGCATTTTTCTCAAGAATTAATTCACTCCCTTGTTTCAATAGGAGAAAATAAAGAAGAGGACAGTAGTGTAATTCATTATGACAATGCAGCAATTGAGAGACTACTGGACCGCAACCAGGATGCAACAGATGACTCTGATATGCAAAATATGAATGAGTACCTGAGCTCTTTTAAAGTGGCGCGTTACGTGGTTCGTGAAGAAGATAAGGTTAGTAAATTTGATATGAACTGTCTGTGATTCAGTTTTTCCTTAAACGATGTGCAGGGATTAGTTTAAAAAGGTCTAATATGTTTATGTTTATCAGCTTTTAAATAATGGGTTTATTAAACAGATAAACTGGATTCAGACTGTCTTAAAACATTGTCAAAATAAATAGATCCAGGGACCTTCCCTCAACACCACCACTTTCTTGTAAAGTTTTTAAAATAGTATTTTATATTAGTCGAAGAACCCTAATCTTCAAAACATAAAATTTAGGATTTTTCACTTCACTTTACTTTGTGGAAGTGTTTTCCCATGGGTCTGCCCAGCAATCCCTGTTGTCCACTTTACCAAACAAGCATTCCAAGCACTTTTTGTGAATATTTTTAGGAATGTAACCCAGCCTCAGCTTTCTGGCTGTCTGTTGCTAAATTTCTATCACCTGTCTTTCATACTAACATCCCTTTCCCACTGCATTTTGTTTTTCACTCAACTGCTCATTTCTTTATTTCTCTCCCTCTCCTCTGTCCAGCAGGGGCAGTTTTGTCAAAGCATCAAATGAAATCATATGTTCTTATTTTCTTTTTTGTTCTTGGCAAGCTTTTTTCTTTTTTTTTTTCTTTTTCTCAGTTGTACTCTTTTGGGACTCTCAGCAGCCATAATGAATGAGTCATCTGGTACATATGTTGCCATTTGGTACATTCTGGTGCAACTTCTGCAAAACCAGTTCGCTTGTGGTTGCCCACACTGTCTCCTTTACCTAAGTTTTATCTTATTTTGGCCTAATCTCTAGGCAGTATTTTATACTAGTTTATTCTCAGGCAGTTTTCTTTTTAAATTAAATTAAACTTTATTAATCCCATGGGGAAATACTTTTTATTGGGGTACATTTTATGGATGGGTAGGGGTGATTAGTATTTTTACTTATTGTGTTTATCATTGTGTTATTTTAACTTTTTTATGAGAAACCTGTTGGTGATTGTTATTTCTACTAATGAAACATGGACCTATAGTCATATAATAAAATCCAAACTAAAAATCAAGTTCAAGATAAGGAGCTGTTTGCACTTCTTATGTTTTGTAAATAGTTTCTTCTTTCAGTTGGTGTAGAAGTCAGAATGTGTTTTATTACTTCTGGTTTCTCATTTAGAGCAAGTGGATCTTGACTTTTTTTGCAACACATCTTTGGTTTTCAATATTGAAAAATGCAGTTTGACATGGATCACATTACTGATGTAACTTTGTCAAGTAAAGGTCTTTAATGAACAATTTTTTTTTTAATTATGTAAAAGCAATATTTTGTAATAGTCATTAGTTTTGATTGTCACCATGCATTTCTGTCTCTGATGGTGTTCTTGCATAGTGTATATCCTAGACCTTGCCTTTCATGACTATATGCCCAATTGGCTTGATGCCCTGCCGAGGTTGCTACACTTTTCTTTCTTTCTGCCACTTGGTTTTTTGAGATCAGTTGGCCATAAGCACACAGCTCCAGGTCAGCTTGCCATCCTTTATTTACACATAAAGTCCAATGACCAATGAGCATAATAGTCTTGCACTTGATTATGAATTCTGAACACAAATGTATCATGTCTTAGGAGATTATAAATAGATGGGCTTGCAGGAACTGTGATTTTATTACTGTAACCTTTTCTGGCTATAAGTCCAGTGGTTACCTAATTTTTTTTTTAATTTCCATGACATATCCAGTTATATAATTGCACAGTAGATTGTAGGTCTACTTTTTCTTACTGACATTCTGGTGGCTATCGGGCGCTTTCTTGATAACTTTGCCTTAAGATTATTGTTGTCTTATTGTTTTTTCTTCTCTGTCGCTTGATTGCCTTTTGTGATGTGCTTGACGACGATCAGCAGTGGTTTCTTTCTCCTAATATGGTTAACACTTAGTTTCTGGGTCATTTTGCCATAAACACATGACCATAGATCATAACCATCAGGTTGCCAGTACATAACAATTTCTACCTCTTTCAGTTTGTTATTGGTATTTCATTCTGTATCCCATACTTGACACTTACATGATGAAGAAGAGCAACAACATTTGCTAATCACCTTCTGCAGTTTGCTTGATAATACAACAGATATCTATGGTGTTTCTTTTCTGTCTTGTCACTTGGTTTTGCGATCACTTTGCCATAATAAACACACAACTACAAGTCTCTAGGTCATCAGGTCACGTTCTAGCCGTAGTAGTTCACAAAAAAACATAAAACGATACTTTTTCTTTTGGATTAATTTCTTCTGTGAGCAGGGTGCTCTCTTGCTCTGTATTTTTTATTTTATGCAAAGAAAAGATTGGTAGACATACTTGTCCCAAAAGGATATGTAGCTTTTTACAATAATAAAATAGAAATCCCCCTCAAACACATGCAAGAATTACAATGAAGAAGAAAAAACGTAACATTTTTTGCTAATAATGAGAGCAGTCACTGTGAGGTATTATAAAACTGTATTGCTGTAGACATGAAGGAACCCCAGTAGCATTTCTTTACACACTTTTTGGGGCTTAAAGTATTCAACACTATTGCTCTCTGCTTCAGTTAGTTTTGTTAAGATTTCCATGGCTCTTTTTGTAAAGAAGTACTTGATTTTTTAATCCTCAAAGTTATTTTATATTTGATAGTATCAGAACAAGATTTAAACAAAAAAGTTGGGTAGTATGATAGTTGTTTGATTGCTGGGATGATGATGATTCATTATAGCAAGACGGTGGCACAGTTCACACTTAATTTTTTTTGGTTTGATAGCCGCCTGTTTGAATTTTTTACAGATTGAAGAGATTGAGAGAGAAATTATTAAACAGGAGGAGAATGTTGATCCAGATTATTGGGAAAAATTATTACGCCACCACTATGAACAGCAGCAAGAGGACCTAGCCAGGAATCTGGGCAAGGGCAAGCGAGTCCGCAAGCAAGTCAACTACAACATTGCTGCACAGGAAGATCAAGGTAGTATTTTAGTTATAATTTGAACACATATTAAGAATCAATCAGTTAGGTTGTACTGTAATAGTTGTGCAAGTCCAAGTATCTTGATCAAAAAAGTTCAGTTCAATTCTGTTTACTATCATGGGTCTATCCTAATTGGAGGATGAATCAAGCTGATACATCATTTTTATTTTTGCATGCCTAAATTATATGGAGCATGCCCCCTTGAATTGTCTTTATCCAGAATACTATAAAACTTTCCCAATGATTTAAAAATGGTTTCAAAATATAAAACATACAATAGATGAACTACTAAAGTGAAAGCACACTTATTAATGTAAGTACAGGGCTGGCTCTAGCATTTTTATGCTCTATGTAAAACTATAAATAGCACGCTCTTACATCAATTCTGTGACTCCATAGTGAAACTCATTATGTCAAAGAATGTAGGATTATTGCTGTTTTACGCATTGATATAGTATTACCTATATAACATTTGTTTGTAACTTGGTAGTTCAAAAGGATTGTGAATATATAAATGTTCATGTTTATGTATGCATTTTATATGGACTATAGGAATAAATTTGCTTTAATCAATACTACAATTCTTGGTATAATATACCACAGAAAACTACAGACATCAGGCAAATTAATGAAAATGTGAACATTTTAGAACTGAGTAAACACAAATATATCACTGTATAAATATAACAATATGATAATTACTTGTTGGTAAGTTTATTTTACAAACAGAATGCCAATGTTAAAAAGTAAATTATATATTGACCTTATTTACAATTATAAAAATACAATCTTTGAAATTCAAAAGGGCTTTTTCCTTGACTTCATCTTTGCAAATTTAAAAACAATTCCTTTTAAATCCACTGTTTCATGTTGTTTACTCTCCACTGATATGGTTACTTAGAATTATATAAATCAAAAGGACGTATATAAATACATTTTATCTTTATATAAATAAGCCACATATTTATGTATTTAAATATACAGGGACATTCATTCGAAAGAGGCCCCGAATAATCTGTAATAACTTTTGCTAGGACAAAGCAATCTGAACGAAACAACGTGCAATGTGCTCCTCAGTATATGGAGCTTTGAACAAGCTGGGATGCCCCTGCAGTGGAGCGATGAGGTAGGTGCTGGACAGCTATCGTGATGTTTAACCTACGTTTGCAACTTCTGGGTGCATACCGCCCGTACCCCAACACAAAACTTCAGGATGGTGGTGTACAGTACTGAGCAGTGTGTCTTCATGGTGCAACCTATTGGGTCACCAATTCGTTTAAGTAATGTCAGAATGAACTGGATGATCTTGAGTTAATAGAAGATTACCTCCAGCAAGATGGAGCAACGTGTCACACATCGGCAAGGAGCATGTTAGAGATTGAGTCCTTCTTATGCAACAGGGTAATTTCAAAGGGACTTTGGCCACTGTGGTCACCAGATCTGACACCACTAGACTTCTTCTTTTGGAGTATGCTCAAAGGAAAGTATCGGAACAAGCCTCTCACTGTGGAAGATTTGAAAGAAAAAATGAATGTGCTGCTAATCCCCTCTGAGACACTTGCCGACATGATCAGGAACATGGAGCGCCATGTCAAAATGTGTTTGGCAGAAAATGGAAACCACTTCCAGCATTGCATGTAATGCAATCAATTATACATACGTCAAGGTATACAGTAATCCCTCGTTTATCGCGGGAGATAGGTTCCAAGGCCGGCCACAATAACTGAATTTCCACGAAGTAGGGACAACATATTTATTTAATAATTTAACGTGCATTTGGACGTTTTTAAACCCTCCCTGTACTGTTTACAACCCCCCCTTTACTCTATTAATAACAGGGACAACTGTTAAGCAATATGAAATCGGTAGATAAGTTTACAGTTACTGTATAGCGAAGTACATGTACCTATATATGACGTGTTGATGGTGATGAATATGCTGTGCAGTAAAAATGATGATGATGAAGGTGATGATGACTTTTACTGCGCAGCCGATGACTGTATTTTACGTCTCTTCAGACGGCGGTGCCATTTCCTGGGGCACCTCTTCCACAGTTTCCGAAGGTGTATCCGTAGTAGTAGTAGGAACTGCCTCTTTTTTGCGAAGCTGCAAAAGCATTGTGATCGGCAGCTGCTGCCGGTCGAAGAGCAGCCTGTAGGCGGTCATGACGTCATCGACCTTGTTGCAAAATCGGACCGATCGAACCATATCGTCGTCCCATTCCTGTGACCGCTCTTGCAGATCCTTAGCCAGTCTGCAGCCACAGCCACGAATGTTCTCCCTTCCTTCAGCATATCCAGAAGTTTCACCTTCTCAGCGATCGTCATCATTCTTCGTTGGCGTTTAGGCTCAGCACCAGCCTTGGAAGAAGGAGCACGTTTGGGAGCCATTGCAGGGGGTGAAAATTGAAGCGAAGTTCAACACAAAGAAACCACAAAAAAAATCACACACAGTACAGTGTAAAGTAAACTGCTCGGCAAGAAAGCTTGAAGCGAAATGGCCGCGACAGAGAGACAAGGGGAGGTGCTGTGGGATCTGGGCATCAGTCAGAGCACCAATCACGGGGCCGATTAGAAAGCGGGAAGCTGTGATTTGTTGTCTCCCTCCCATGTACCAATCACAGCCTGTGTTACAACGCACTTAGTCACCGAACTTGCTTTGTTGTTCTTAGACTAGGAAATACTACTACTATATTTAAAAACCCATGAAGTCGTGAATCCGCGAAAAGTGAACCACGAAGTAGCGAGGGATTACTGTATAGCATTTTTTTGTTCAGATTGCTTCATCCTAACAGGAGTTACAACAGAATATTCAGGGCCTCTTTAGAGTAAATCTCTCTGTATAACGTTACACAAATGAATATTACATTATTTAATTAAGGTTTTCTATAAATTTCACAAACTTTACAAGTTATTCACATTAATACTAATATAGAGTAATAATTATTAATATAAAACAGACATAATATTAAATTTGAAATTCAAGAAGTGCCAAGGCAGCCTTGAAGTATTTTTGTTCCTCACCTGATGCGGTGCCAGGAATTCGAACAAGCACATAAATGGTCCTTCCAAAAACCAAACATAATGGCAGCACATTGTTTTGGAAAAATATCTGCATGGATCCAAAATATGCATCAAACCAATGCTGCAATTAGGATGGAAAACGAGATCAAGAGCAAACTTGGTGAAAGGGAAACAGCACAGAACAAAAGTAACTACAAACTTGCACCTGAAAAAAATTAAACTTTAATTGAATTCTGTTTAAAGAGAACGTCTCTGAAGCTGAGTTCTGTGCATTCTAGGAAGACCACTCGTAATGGGCTTGTGTAGGTCTTTATACATTAAGAGCAAATGCTCCTAGTGTTATAAAATAATGTAACAGGGTTAGTGGGAGTTGAGCAGTTGTATTGACTGTTGGTGTTTATAAGTCAAAGTTTGTACTGTTTAAAGAAATAATCTGCGCCCCCAACCAAAGTTTGCTGCTTTAGGTGACCACCTAGTTTTTTCCTAAATATAGAACAAGCTCTGAGTATGCATACATGTAAATAAAGAAAGTCTGGTGCTTCATTGGGCCTACTTCTCCCCATTTCATCTCCCAACTGTAGACTTAAATATGTCATTGTAAATTGTGGCTTTAAAACAACCAGTGATACATTTCTTACTTTCATAATCTTGCTTTGTTATTATCCAAAAGAATAACATTATCAAATCAGTTTAATCTACTTCATGGACCTGGGGGACCTGGCTAGTATCATTTTATAATGTTAAACATTTTTTTCTCAATAATAGAAAAACTGTTGGTGGTTCTAACAAGACACCCTTTGTATAAATAACAGCACTGCCAGTAATAGACAATAGATTAAATTTTTAGTTCACTGGCATGTTACCGTAAAAAACAAAAATTGACATGTGACCATTTTAGCTCTGAATGCTGTAGGCCAGACGGCCTATTTACTGTGAAATATGTACTGTTTCAGACTGGCATGATGATGTTTCAGATAACCAGTCCGAATACTCGGTGGGGTCTGAAGAAGAAGATGAAGACTTTGATGAAAGACCTGAAGGTACGTGGCATCTGATCAAGCTTCACAATGCTGGTAAAAATCAGCAATAAAAGGATATATTCCCTTAAATAAGGTGTTGTCTTACTTTGCTGCTCTGTCAGAACTCAATTTATTGGAAAGCTTTTTCTTTAATGAGTACTGTCTGATTTATGCTATATTTTTTAAACATTTTATTTTTCATAGTGATTTAACTATTAAAAGTCATTTGAAGCCTAATTAAGTAATTAAAGGTGCAATATGATTGCATGTTGAGCATTCAAATAAGCTTGATATTTGAATGAGTAAGGTAAGTATACCTGTTCGAAAGTAACAAGTAGCAGATGATTAACTGAGTACTATTTCAGTTTAACATAATTCTCCATATAGTAAAAATTATCCCGCTCCTAATACATATATTGCGTACTTAGCATATGCATTGCAGTATAATGAAAACTTTATCTCTAGGTGCAACTAGGAGTGTACCTGTGAAGCTAAGAAAGACATCACTGTTGCTGAAAAAGCCCCTTCCACTAGAAGACTTATGGATGAGTGGCTTATCTCAATTTAGCTCAGGGGGATTGTTAGTTAATGCCAAGTGTGCGAGTTTACATCTCACCTCAGCCTTCTCAGGGAGGATTACTACCTGTGAGTGGGCGTGTTGCTCTGAACATTTTCCTCACTGGTCACACTAAACCTGTGCAGACACATAACATAAAATAAAGCAGTAACAGTAAACACTAGCAAAACTGTTTTAAATTAGAAAAAAATATATAGGCACAGAATTTTTATGAGAAATATCAAGTAATAATCAATCAGTTCATGTATATTGAGGTATCAAATGATTAGCAGCATTTGAATTGATGAACTGATATTGCAGACTGGTTGGTTGTTCATATGCTGACTTAATGAAGTTGAATGTGTTTTTGTATTAAAGGACCATAAGCAAGGTAAAAATGATTTGAGGGTTCTTATTTATTGGGGGGCTGGCTGGGCTCTTCTTTAATTCTAAGGTTGACTTACTGAAGGTGGAATTCAGAATAAGATTATCATCTTTCAACAGAGTGCCTCCTCTCTTATCCATCTACACTGAAATAGTGATGGAGTGATGTTTTCTGTATTGTACTACATGATGAGGTGATATTGAAATCACCTGGGTCCTGTGGTGATTCTTTGCCTTTTTCATTTAGGATAGAGTTAGATGGGCTTTGTAGACTGTTCAAAACGTTTACTGCTATTTGTAGTCTCCTGAAAACTGTCCTCATAGAAGACAATCAATGGTTATATTTGTGATGGAATAATTCTATACAGTATTTGTGTGTATATTTTACTTTAAGCAAACACAAAGCACTCCATTGTTAAGTGTTAAAATTATGCCTGCATAAATGTACACTCTTATTTAATCATATTTTTTTGCCTAAGTAAAAATGATTTACATACCAAAATTCCTGTCCATTATAGTGTAAAGCCCTACCTCTTGATCTCTTTGCACAAAGCTAGAACCAACCCAGGATGTAGTTCAAGTCCATTACAAGGCAACTTAAGATCAATCCTATATTCAGTCAATACTGGCTAATCCAGAGTCCCCAGTATACCCACCATTCAGTTCTTTGTAATACAAGAGGCAACCTTTGTTCTCAGGAGAAAGATCCATAGACAATGACCAGGTTGTAATTCAAATCTAGTCTTCTGGAGTTCTGAGGCTGCAGCACTAATCAATATAGTACTATGACACTACAATATGATAAAATAGTTACCACTTGACTTTGTTATCAAACATGCACAACAATGGCAGAATCAATTACCTTAAATACAGTGAGATAAGTATGTGCTACCTTCCACAAGTCATGCTGATGAGGTCGTTGACGTAGGGACTACTTTGAGACCCTACTGTTTGATGATTCTGCTAAAAATATTGTTATAGACACTTTTGTTACAATACGTCAGTACATAATAATGAACAGTTTCTATTAGTAAGCCACTCTTACACCCAGACCCTTTTAATGAAAATTTAGATGTGAATCTCCATTGAGTATTCAGTTACTTGCAGTTTATTCTTCACTAAGATGTTGAGCCCACAGTCGGGCACACTGTCACCTGTCTTAAATTACAACAAACCAAAATAAAAATTCAAAATAAATAAGAAAAGAGAAAATAAAATGCTTGCCTGCTATTTTAGATGATTTTGTATGCTGTGCACTGTAAAGTTATTAAAATGAATCCTTATGGAATATAACGTTATATGGATGTATTTTTCATTTAATTTTTTGTCACTTTATTTTTATGATCTTGTTTTCTCCATTGACTAGGCCGCAGGCAGTCACGGCGCCAACTGAGAAATGAGAAGGACAAACCCTTGCCCCCCTTGCTGGCAAGAGTTGGTGGCAACATTGAGGTATGTGAAACTTTAGCATTTTCTAAATTTATACCACATTTAAAGTAGTAATATATGCAGGGTTTTATATTGTTTAAATTAGACTATCATGTGCTGTTTGAAAGTAGTGATATGAAAGCTTTGTAAAAGCTTTTTCATTAGGTTGTTTGCAGCCACTTATTTTTCTTTTTCAGTATAGTTTGTTTATTTTTATATATTAAAATGTATTTATGTTGAAATGCTCTTTCTAGACTGCATCCTGTCCAAGTTACAGGAGCAAGTCACACAATTTCCTTTTCAGCCAAAGCACGGAACCATGCCAGCAGCAGTTAATCAGTTTTTCTTAACTGACACAATTTTACTCAGCTCAAGAAAAAACTGGTTACACTGGCCCTGCTCCATACTTGAAACTAATCTAATTAAAATATCATGAGGATTATGATTTCTGAGTCATAGTTGTACAAGTATCATGATCAAATGATTTTGTTTAACTTCTTAATCATATGAGATTGTCATTTAAATATCTAGTTTGTTTGGCTTGTGCTTAGTGTTAAAGACAGGGGGCACCACTCAGGCTCAAAACCCTACACACACCACACCAGAACAATCCTGGGTGCCAAATAAATGTTTTAATTTTACAAAGTACCTTTTTCATAGTCAACTCCACAGTCTTCCAAGTACCAATCCTCCCTTTCCTCCTCCAAGTGAGCTTTTCCTTCTGCCTGTGTACTCAGACTCGGCTGGAGGAGGCTGGAGAGCTTGCTTTTATGTTTTACTAAGGAGTACTTTTGGTACCAGGGCATAGCCATACAGAAGCACTTTTGGTCAGATGGAAGCATCCTTCTCCCTGCAGTGCCCTCTGGCAGCACTCAAAGACCCAAACAAGGTCATCTCTCAGTACTACGACTCTCATGGATCCCCGCTGGTGTCCATGCCAGGTGTACGCCAATAGAGTGCTGCCATCTATCATACTGGGGGTAGGAACTGCTCACGATAAACAACCTTCCTCATTCTAACTGCTAATTTTATCCTTTGAGTGGGAAAGCAATCCAGCCCCATCCCAGCAAGGTTATGCCTCCTTCCATGCTGTCCTTACTTTATAGCTTCCTGACCGGGCAAGGGTCCAAAATACCACTTACATTAGACAAATAGTTTATTCATAATATTCATTACCACATCCCCACTAAATGTAGAGCTGACATTCATCTTAACCTGCATGTCCTTGAAATGTAAGAAGAAACCTGAATACCTGGAGAAAACACATTTTAACATTGTATGAAAATAACATGAGTTCTGCATTCACAGTTTACCTGGGATGCTAACTACTGCAATATCATATTGTCAAGCATTATTGATATCTTATTCTTAAAGATATAGTTTATGGCCTGGATATCTCATGTACTGTATGTATTTGTTTATTATGCAGTATTTCTAAGCTGCACAACCACATTTTTGACACAAAGTTGGATATAATCTGTTTCCAGCCTCTCCCTTTTGCTTTACTCCTTACACACAGTATTGTCGCTATATACACTGTATCATGCAGTGATTAAGAATACGATTGTAATGCACAGATAATTTGATCTGCTTGTTTTAATTCACTTTTTTATATAAACAAAATTTTAATTGCATTAAATGAAAGCAGTGTTTTGCCATTAATGCATTCAAGCCCCTATTAAAAAAATAAATAAAACAAATATAGCCAGCCATTTGTTTAGTTTGTTCTTGGTTTGTAGATCCAGTATATGTGCCTTAGTCCATTCCTGATGTTGGTGGCTAACTGCCCTAGGTTTTTTCCCTTATATTTCTATGCCATTTTTCCTTTCAATTATTTGAGTCAGTAACAATTTGCTTTTGCATAGATAGACTGTCAACCCTCCATTGCATCAGTATTTTTCCCTCCAAATGAATCCATAAAGCTTACGCATGCTAATTATTAAGGACATATTATGACCTTTAGGTTTTAAAATGCAGTATTTCACTCAGTAGCACAAAAATATCCTGTAGCTTCCATTTATGGGTGTTGGAGAATCAGAGGGGTTGATTAAGTGTGCTGTACAGCACAGTTTAGTTGTTTTAGGAAAAACAAATAATCCCATTTTATCATTAAAATCAAATACCCAAAACTGTTATCAGTTACTGTTTTGTATTTCAGCAGAAGACATTTGTGATGCACAAACCTGTCAGTTTTGGTCATTATTAATTATCTTCTGGTAATTAATAAGACATTTTAGAAAGTTCAGTAAATTACAGTCGTAAAGAGTACATGCTGATGATATGAAAAACACCAACAATAATCTCTTAGATAAATAAATGTAATTATTGAAAGTAACAGCTGAAAGGATATCCCTGCAACCACAATATGGATAGACTGGTCAGATAATGGAAAGATGGAAGACATAATCAGCATGCTATTAACAGTATATCCACACACAGATACATTACATTTTGTGACTATGCACTGTCAAAGCAAATTTACAGGTAAATGCCATTATTTTCCATAAAATCATAGCACCATGGTTACTAAGGCACCACGTTTGCTTGTCCAGCATTAAAGGAACAGCAACACAACAGAATCACTCCAACATAATCAGTCTCACTTTTACTTAATGATGTCAGAAACATGAAGTCACCCTTCATGGAGAAAAACTCAGCACAGTTTACCATGGTTAAGGTATAGATATAATTCAGTGTTCTTTAATTTCTCACTGTGATGCCACCGATTTCAATGGAGAGGACAGAATAGTTAATAATACTGTATACATAGCATTTCCAAAGGTCTGATGATTTGTTCTCAATAAATTTCTGTAATTTTACTTTTTTATGTTCTCTGCCTTTCTTGTTACTGTTTTTACTAATTTGTTAATTAAACTGAAAATGAAAGCACAAATGCATGGTGACATTTACAGGAAAGTTAAGAAGTCTTGCTTGCAACTAAAGCATAACATGTCTTAACTTATACAGTGGTATGCTAAGTAAAACATATATTTCATGCATCCTATTAGCTACTGTTGATTACTTTTGTGCAGTGTCTCATTTTAAGCAGTAACAGCTCCAAGTCCCAACCACCCTCCCCACCAATCCATAAGGCAAACTTTGCAGCAAATCACTTATAATTTTATCTCTCTATTAGAGGGATCTATCTATCAACTATATTTATATCGTATGTGGAACAGTTCATAATTAAACTAAATAAGTGTTATTTACTACATCCTCAACAAAGTGTGAATTTTATCTTGGGTCCATCTGTAAGAGTTTTGCTAACTCCAGAATATCTCCTTATCAGCTTAATGTCACAAACAAATTTAACCAGTCTGTAGTTGTTTACATTAAAAATATCTATCTATCTATCTATCTATCTATCTATCTATCTATCTATCTATCTATCTATCTATCTATCTATCTATCTATCTATCTATCTATCTATCTATCTATCTATCTATCTATCTATCTATCTATCTATCTATCTAATACAGTACAAAGTTTAGCCACATTTGCAGTTATCTGCCGAACATACCTTGAATCCCTCTCACATATAATTTCATTACTAGATTGTGGTACCATATCAAAAAGCTTTTTGAAATTTCAAGTAGATGTTGTATGTTTTATTAGTTAAATATTTTTTATTTGCTTCTTTATAAAAGCTCAGTATATTAGCATTATAGGAATAGCATTATAGGAATGTCTAAACCTGCTGTTACTCCACAAACACATTTGTGTTGCATAGCAGTTTTCTATATCTTACAAAAGTACTTAAATGTAATGTAAGTTATCCATTGCATAACTACTACATTTTTCATATAATGAGGCAATGTTTGGTTATTCCTAGTATTTTGGAATTTTCAGAATTTAAACCACTTTCTAATGTTGCAGCTAAAGCTTATTTGTACCAGAACCATATAAGTCAATTTGAAATATTATTTAAAAAACATATAGATAGTAGGTACTGCTAAAGCCTATTTTTCCAAACGTAATGTTGATAACATAGAGCGGGGTGCCCAATGCATCGATCACAATCGACCGGTAGATTGCAAAGGTAATGCAGGTAGATCGCATTGCATTCCAAAAAAAAAATCTGAGATCTCTTTTCTTCTTACACACTGGTCATCTCGCACGCACGTTCTAACGCGCAAGCTACTGCAAAACTCTGGCTGTGATCTAGTTAGCCTTCCAATTTATATCGACTAAAGAAGGGATTTAAGAAAAAAATTTGTTTGGGGAGGGTATGGGCTGGATGTGGAATTGGAAGAGGATTTTTTTTCTCACAATGTCACAATCGAAGTGCATTTGTCTGATCTGTCAATCTATCATTGCTATTCCAAAGAAGGAAAATGTGCAAAGGCACTTTCGAACTGTTCATAAAAACTACGAAACTGACTTCCTTCCGAAAAGCGATCCGAGAAAGAGAAAGGAGCAGGAACTGAAATCGCAGTTAATCGGACAGCCGTCATTTGTCACTCGGCTGAATTCAAAAGCTCCTTGACTGCATTATTCAGCTCAACTTATTTATGCGAGTCAGCCTTTTCTCACATGACGATTATTAAATCCAAATACTGTAGTGACCATAAATGTTTTGAATTGTGCCATAAAGGTTATTCAGTTATGCAAGGTACAACAACATATGTTTTATGTATAAAGTATACTCTCTCTCTCTCTCATATATATATATATATATATATATATATATATATATATATATATATATATATATAATTTTAAGGTAGATCATTATTTTGACCTGGTCATTTTAAAAGTAGCTCGCAAGCCGAAAAAGTGTGGGGACTCCTGACATAGAGTATATCTATGTCTCTGAAGTAATGTGAAAAGTAATAATGTGAATGTGTGCATGTATATTTAAGAGAGAAATAGCTACATATTTATACTGTACGTTTTTTTATTTTCATATGTATTATCCTTAGTTGGTTTGTGGTGGGTGCGGCAATGCACTGTATCAGTACGTGCTCCTAACCTCTCTCTCACTGTTAGAAAAGTGGTATTGGTAACCTGAATTTTTTTTTTCTTTTTTTAAACTTAAATACCTGTTTCTGACTGTGCCAGATATTCATTTTCTCCCTCAAGGGAATCGAATGTGTTCCTTTATAGGATTTATATTTATTTTTACATTTATATTAAGTATAGTATGGTGCAAATATGAACCCAACTGTACCACTGAGGAAAGTAGATAATATCAAATATAATATATAACTTTTTTGTAGGTGTTTTTTTTAATTTTATATTTCAATTCTTGACATATATTATTATTGATATATAATATTTCACAATATAAAATTAGTATTTCTTACTTTAGATCATCAGCATGCAACAAAGACCTGCAGTTTAGATGTATACAAATATTTGAATGTGTACAAATTTATAAAAGAAAATTATGCAATCACTATTTGGGGGGAAAAGTGCTAAAATAAACTCCAACCAACTGAAAACAGAGAAAATGCAAATTCCTGTTTACACCTGGAAAGACTAGTAATACACTTTAATTAATTAAAATTTCCAAATTTATTTTATAAGGGGAAATTATAAATGTTTTTAAAATTTGCCTATAATTTTTGTTTGCCTCTTTCTAGCTGATTGATAGTATCTTTTCCCTTAATTGTTTAATACTGTAGCATCTGTAGCATATACCGTAGAAAAATTATTCAGACAACAGTTCAAAATTCTTTTTATAGCAAGAAACATTACTGAAAGTATGTGCTTTTCAGTGGTGCAACTAGATGTACAGTTTCCTTGATTTCAGAGATTTGTCTTTGCAATTAAACTGTTTTCCATTAGAGGCTATGTCCCATAAAATAATAAAGAATTTGACATGATCAAGCTCTTTTTAATGTGAAAGTATAGTTTTACATTTTTAGCTATTGAACTTTCGTGTTAAACTAAGCAGACATTGAATGTAAGATTTTTCTTTTACTTGTTCACACTTTGCAGCACTGCTGAATGTCCAAATAATGGTTTGAAGTTTACCTTTTGTCTCTATATCGTACAGATTTCATATATTATAGCAGTAGTTTAAAATCTGCATGTCTATTTTGGTTTTCTCGGAAATCCAATTTCCTCTTTGTTTTTTTTTGTTTTTTTTTTAAATCTTCATCTTAAGGCAAAAGTAAATTCAGGATATTTTCTTTAAGCCGAGTGATGAGCACCTTACTCATGCTAATGCTCCCTTCCAGACCTGGCAGCTGTGTGTTTTCCTGGGAAGTGAATTAAAGAGTTTATCATTTCCCCTCATTCACACAGAAAGAAGCACAACTGCTCTGTTGAGCAGTTTTGTGAAGGTGCAGCTTCTGCTTTGAGTTGGTTGTCTTTGTGGCCTACTTCTTGATGCCTTCACAGTACATGTCTCAGACATCTGCTCAAGTGAAAAGCCAGGGAATTGGTAGTAGGAGCCATGAGCTAATTGGGCATTTCTGACGGCTTTTTCTTGTTGGCTTTATTTGTTGTATTTTTCTTTCACATAATATCTGCCATCTGGAATCGATAGACCTAGATGGCACTCCACTTAAGTGTCACCAAATTCTACTCACAATCATGGTATATATTCATTTGCCTCATTAAATTTCATTCTAAAGTGAAGCATATTTTATAAATTAAAAAAAAAAATGTAGCCTGTTTTATATTTTGTAATTGGAGCTAATAGGTACTGGGGTCCCAGTTTGGAGGAAAAAAATCCTTGAAACTTATCAAATATGTCCACTTTGAAGTAGCTATAGTTTCAATTTAAGAAAACATGCCTTCCACATTTTTCAGGCATGCTTGTCACAACAAATGTAAACTGAAAATAATACATTTAATCACAGATTCTGGATACTATTTTATTAAGCCAAGGATACTTTTCTTGGTCACTTGTCATCTTGGCCGTTGTGGGTAGAATTATGACAGGTCGTCTTCACTAAGCTATATTCTTCTACTTTTGCTTCTGCATCTCTCTTTCATCAGTAGTTATATTCTGCAGTGGCTTATACAGAGTTTCTCTGTACTTTGTACGCTATGGACTGAAGTGGGTGCTTGTGCTTTGTCCCCAAACCCAAATGACAACCAAAGAACAAAAGTAGCAAGAAAGAAGAAAGAAAAAGGTTTTATTGCCAAACCAAGTGAATAGTCTAATTATCCCACAAACACAAAGGGGCTTAAAAATAAAAATACCTAAGCCTTTTGATCCTCCTATTTACCCTCACATATTCATTCACCTCAAACCTCCTTCGTTTTTCTAGCTGCTTAGCGATGGCATCTGCCCAACTGTAAGGTCCACTGTATAATGACTGTGGGGTCTTTTAAGCATAGATCAAAAAAAACCTCCTGGGTAAACTTTCACAGATGTTTCTGGGTTACCTCATGAAAGCTCTAAAGTCTGCAGGATACCCCTGAGCAGCTCCTCCTGCTGGCACGAGGTTTCCCTGGACTGGGTTGATCAGACTGCCTATCCTCCCCAATAATCTTGCAAATCTAACTTCCAGTGTGCTCTAGTGGCATGGAGGACATGAACAAGAGTAACAAATTGATTGTTCTTTTCCACTTTCACAACACATAATAATTTTGAACTGAACTGATTATCGTTCATTGTATATCGTGATTCGACTTTCGCGGCTTCACTCCATTGTGGATTTTATATGTAAGTATATCTAAATATATAGCAGGTATTTTCCACTGGTTCATGGATTTCTGCGGACAATGGGTCTTTTAATTTATGGTACATGCTTCCTCAGTTGGTTTGCCCAGTTGATTTCATACAAGGGAAGCTATTGGCGGATGGCTGAGAAGCAACCCAATCAGAGCACGTATTACATATTAAATAAAACTCCTCAATGATATATGATATGCTTCCCGCGCTGTGCTTCGCATACTTAAAAGCCCAAACAGCACGTATTGCTTTTGATTGTTTGCTTTTCTCTCTCTCTGTCTCTGACATTATTTGCTCCTGATGCGCACTCCTTTGAAGAGGAAGATATGTTTGCATTCTTTTAATTGTGAGATGGAACTGTCATCTCTGTCTTGTCATGGAGCACAGTTTAAACTTTTGAAAAAGAGACAAATGTTTGTTTGCAGTGTTTTAAAGTCACTGTCTCTAAAACCTCCTGTTTTTCTGTGCAAATCTGTAACCCAAGCGTGACAATATAAACTATAGTTTTTACTTCAGGGATTTTCACCTTTCGTGGGGGGTTCTGGAACGCAACCCTCGCGATCAAAGAGGAATCACTGTATTTTTTTTATTTTTTTTTTGTTTTATGTCTTACATTTTTGAAGAGGCAAGTCCACCTGCATGTTGCACTTTCTGTGGTGTATTGTGCACATGCACAATAAATAACAAAATACTCAAAAATTGAAAAGGGCAAATATGATAGAGCTCAACTGCGATGAAATACATTGACGTACTACAAACTTACGTTTTTTTAATGCATGATGAGTTGCTGTTGGTTAGGATATTGAAATTAAAGAGCTCTGGACAAAGTTTTTGAGTTGGTAAACTTATGCTCAGTGATACCAAGCAATCTGTAAGTACACAAAAAGAATGTGCTAACTCCATGCAGGACCTGGTTCTGTGAAGCAGGAATGACAGCTCTGTGCTACTTCCTAGCCTATGCTAAAACATCTGTACTAAATTTACTAAACTTAATCCCAATTAACAAGTACATGGCTATAACATCTCTTCAGTTATTGTTACTTGTTTACATGCAAAACCACTTGTGTACTCACTCTTTTGTTAGATCAGCAAAGTTCACAAATGCATTTTCATACCAGGCAGCAGGCAATATCTTTGTGAAATGATGAAAAAAGCTCCTGTATAGTGAAAGAATGTGAGCAATTATAGGTGTGACTTCTTTCATTTATTTTTGACTAGTTATTTGAAAAATAGAGACAGTAAGTCATATCTGGGCATCAAATTCTGTAATTCCAGTAACTGTGATTGGCAGTGACCTGTCAAGGTGAATCTATACCTTGAATCCAAGAACCCTTGAACCTGAGGTTGCCATAGAGGAAGACGAGCAGCAAAGTTAAAGTAACAATATGTGTACAGTATCAAGATGTGGGTCAATACTGTTACATTTTTGACTTAAAAAATGGCATACTCTCTAAATTTTAATGCTTTTTTTCATATTGTTCTGTCATTGACATAATAAAATAATGACCAATTTAAAACTATTCAGTACTTCAATTCTTGGCTTAGGCTGTCTGTTTGGAGGCTTACTCCCACTACCTCAGAGACACCAATGTTCAATTTAATGCTGGCAGTTTATCTGCCATGAGTGAAATTAGGATGTGTGCATGAGCGAGCCTTAAATCCTACCTAGAAGACAGTTCCTGTATTGACACCAAAACACCAAATGAGGTGTTAATAAGGTCAGAAATGCCCAGCACAAGAGCTGTGCATGTATGGAATAAGGAAAGTGTTCACATTTGGCAAAACTGTTCTGACTGTTGCTGAAAAATAAAGAAAGAACATCTTAATTTTCTATACTGTAATTTGATACACAGTTATTATTGCTGAATAGAAAGCACTGCCAGTTTTTATTTAAAAACCACTGTTCCTAATTGTGGTGCATAAGAGAGTAATAGAGCATTTTGTGCTTCACTCCATAACATTTTAAACATTAACAATTCTAAAAATTGCACCATGTAATCTGGATGATTCTGTTATATTTTTGTGAATGTAGTATTTGACTGTCCATTTTTAAGTACATTTTTAAGTTGAAATGAATGCTGTGTATTTTTTAGAAATGATGTATCTAAATTAAGTAAGAGTTTTAGTTTTGCCCAAATTAATCAGTCCCCACTATGCAATCTTTAATTATCATCACTAAAAATGCATTCTAAACTCTTTTTTTTTTTATCTTGACATTAAAGTAAAAATATACAGGGCAGATTTTTTTTGAGGGTGTCATGTTAGTAGCATTTTAAGTTACAGTAATCCCTCGATTGGGAGGGTTGCGTTCCAGAACCCCCCGCGATAGGTGAAATTCCGCGAAGTAGAAACCATATGTTTGTATGTTTATTTTTATATATTTTAAGCCCTTAGAAACTCTCCCACACTGTTTATAAATATTCTCCGCACAGTTTATACAGTAAACCCTCGTTTATCGCGGTTAATCCGCTCCAGACAGATAAATGAATTTCCATGGAGTAGGATGACAAGACAGAGATGACAGTTCTTTCTCACAGTTAAAAGATTGCAAACATATCTTCCTTTTCAAAGGAGTGCGTGTCAGGAGCAGAGAATGTCAGAGAGAGAGAGAGAAAAGTAAACAATCAAAAATCAATAGGGCTGTTGGGCTTTTAAGTATGCGAAGCACCACGATATAACAGCCGCAATGAAGGGATCAATGTGAAGGTAGTCTTTCAGCATTTTTTAGAAGAGCATCCGTATCTTCTAAGCAAACAGCTTCTGTGCAAACAGCCCCTCTGCCAGGAGCAGAGAATGTCAGGGAGAGTGAGAGAGACAGAGAAAAGCAAACAATCAAAAATCAATACGGGCTGTTAGAGCTTTTAAGTGTGCGAAGCACCGTGCGGGAAGCATATCGTATATCATTGAGGAGTTTTATTTAATATGTAATAGGTGATCTGATTGGGTAGCTTTTCAGCTATCCGCCAGTAGCGTCCCTTGTATGAAATCAACTGGGCAAACAAACTGAGGAAGCATGTACAATAAATTAAAAGACCCATTGTCCGCAGAAATCCGTGAACCAGCGAAAAATCCGTGATATATATTTAGATATACTTATATAAAAAATCCGTGATGGAGTGAAGCCGCGAAAGTCGAAGCGCGATACAGCGATGGATCACTGTACTCAACAATATACTTTTGAATTTTTTTTTTTTTTTGTTTGTTTGTTACATGGACATTGCCTTGCATTTTTTGTAGGTTTCAAGATTGAACTTTATGAACCAGTGTGTGATAACTCCCCCCTTTTTTTTTTAGGTCCTAGGGTTCAACACAAGGCAACGGAAGGCTTTCTTAAATGCCGTGATGAGATGGGGAATGCCTTCTCAGGAAGCCTTCTCTTGCCAGTGGCTTGTGAGAGATCTGCGTGGAAAAACGGAGAAAGAGTTCAAGTAAGATACATTTTTAGTCCATCTTCAGATAAACCATTAGAGATTTCTGTGTGTAAATTATTTATACTGTTTGTAATCATTATTATCTAATTATAATTTTATAATTCCACAAAGATCTAAATTTAAAAGGAAATTATGTGGACATCTTTGGGTAACTCCTTTTAATGCAGAAGGAGCCAGAGGGGAAATGTTCCCTGCTTGAACAAAATAAATTAAGTTTATTATGTTAACTTTAAGTCATAAAAATAATTATACCAAAAAAGAGAAGTTCCTGTCTCATAATGGGCTTTTTGCCTTCCTAATTTACTGTATATTTTAAAACTTGCTCCTTCTCCTCCTTCTATTCTCATAGGGCTTATGTATCGTTGTTCATGCGCCATTTGTGTGAACCAGTGGCAGATGGGTCAGAGACTTTTGCAGACGGGGTACCCCGGGAAGGCTTATGCCGGCAGCCTGTCCTCACACGCATTGGGGTCATGTCATTGGTCAAGAAGAAGGTAAACCTGTATGGCACTTTTTCCATATTGCTTTTGCAAATGTCATAGTTACAAGCAGCATAGAAACACAATAGAAAATAGAATCCAAGCAGCATATTATCCTCTTAAGAAATAAAGGACTAATTTCTGTGTTTTGTGATGGGTACATAATTATTCAAATGCTAAAATATCAACTCCCTTCCTCTCTGTCTTTCTTTTCTGTGTATACTCTCATGGCTGTCAATAGATATCGAGACTGTGATTTCATTTACAGGATTTGGAGTCCTTTAATGCTTTTGACGTTTTTATTGTACAGTCCTTTATTAACTCTTCACATAGATCTTTCCAACATTAAAATCGTTGTACTTAGTTTACAGCGTTTGTATACCATTTTGTTTTTTGTTGTGTTAGGAAATTAGTTTTAAACAGTCATGTGGCTTTGTTTTTCCACGTTGTCTGCTATCTGTCACAGATCCAACCAGTACTTAAAACTGTTTATTTTTTTGGGTTGTTTGTCATGTGTCTGTGCAGAGATTGGTTGCATCTTAGTAAACAAAATATCACATAACATTTTTACATTTTTTTAATGATCCTTTAAATTTAGGACTAAATATTTTGTTTCCATCATTCCAATTTTTAATCTATAAACTGTTAATGCAAGTTATCAGGGAGTTGAACTACTAAAGGCCATGACATATTCAGCAACTTTTCCAGAGATTTTCACTAACAGACTTAATTTACATAATTTTAGCAAGTCAAAGGCAGTTGCTGGTAAGCTCCTGTGAAGGGCAGTCGTGTAGTCCAACATACCCAATGACTCATAATAATAAATTCAAAATTTTTAGTCGAAGTGGTCTCTATGTGCATTAGAACTGACACCCAATGAATGCTCCTCTGGAAGTACATTGCATATAATGCAGCAACAAGGAATAAGGAAGGTGGGATTTTTGGACCTCACAAACAAAAGATAAGTTAATCTGTCTAATGTACCGTGTTTTAGATACCACAGAATTGAAAAAAGGGCTGGGATAGTGGCTGAACGTCCTGAACCTGTTAACCCTTCATGCAGTTTTGGCTCTGTTCTGAATAAATTTTTTTGGGAATGAAGAAATATAGTTATTTAAGGGCACTTTTGCTTGCCAAAGGCCATCCTGAACTTGGCTATTTTCATCATGGACTAATTGACCAAATCAGCAATATGCAGCAATTGAAAAGTGGAAATATTTTAGTCTTTAAAAGTTCATATTTAAGAAATTATTTGTGTATGTCATCTGAGTTCAGAATAAGATCAAGATGAGAACTCAGTTACTCAGAAATTAACCTGCCACTTTTATTCTTTTTAGTTCTTTCTAATTCTTTCTATTTCTTAAAAAAATAAAAATAAATGGTAGGTCTAATTTCATGAAATTAGAGTGTATCCTCAGGGTATGAATGTAAGATGGATGGTGTATTTTGACATCCTTAAGTAACAATGACATGTATTTGTTCTGTTAAAAACAGTCTTGAGTCATCCTAGAAATAATATTAATTAACGATTTTGCATATTTTATGTGATTTTCTTTCCCCCATTAGATATTAATTTAACATTCATGAATTAGAATTGTGTGTAAATTTCTGCAGTTAAGCCATATGTGGAGTAAGAATTTTACCTCCATCGTAGCTGATCTGGCTGCTAGCTATAATGGACTTTTCTTGCGTAACATCTGGTTTGAAGCACTCCACACACATTTGTCTTGTTTATAAATTGCTGTCAAATAAATCATATAAAAGGAATATCGCAATGAATGCATTTTTTAATGCTTGTTAAGGGTAAATTAAGCAGTAATGTGAGTAGTGTTGTGACCGGCCGAGTTCGCTCTGTGCTCCTTGGCAGCTTGGACCTGGATCCGTCGATAACAAACCAAGGGTCAGTCAAGCTAGTGAGAATACAAACATGCAAGGCATATGTGCAAAGTGCATTAGTGCTGTGCAATTTTTTTTATAAATAAAGTCAATAAAAACTCCAGGGTAAAATACAGTGCTCTTTAGTGGAGGGTAAAAGTCATAATAAATAATCCAAACACTTAAATTCCAAAACAGGAAGGGAAAATCACATTTGTTCCCACTCCTTCCTGGTCCTTGGACCCACTACCATCCCTGAATGCAGCCCACTGCACCCTTCTAAGCTGCCATGGACTTGGTATTGCCACCCCCATCTGTCACTGCAACTCCTTCTCAGGCACTAAGATTTTGTATGAATGCCGCTATGTCTGTAACTGTTCCTTCCACTTGCTTCCTTGGCTTATCTCTACCTCTCCCCAGCCCTGTTTGGTCAGCTTTGCAGTTTGCGGTGAGCAGAGCCACCACCCGGAGTTCCTCCAGCCCTTAACAGTACTCCCAATAAACAAAATCGTTAGTTTGTTGCTGTCAAACTAATTTTTCCACGATTCACCTACTCAGACTCTGCAATCACCTTCTTTCTTTTTCATCTATTTTTTTTCTCCATTTCCCTTTCTCAGGATGCTGGTGTGCTGGTGCTAACTACAAATCCTGGAGCGTTAATGAGGCAATCAATTGAAGTGTATGCATCTGCATGTGATGCATGCTCAGTTGATCACCTCAATTCACAACCTAAAGCTCCTGTACCGTTCTATCACACACAGCTGAACCCAACATAAGCCTGAGCACACTCCTTTTATTTATTTTATTTATTTACCCAACATCACGGACTGTTCTCTTGACAGTAGTACAAAATGGTTTCAGCACTTTTCAAACTCATTTTTGTGAGATACCTTGCCACAGTTTGCAACATCTTAGTGCTTATCTGGTCTTTTAGTTCCCTGCTGTTGTTTGCCATGCTGTTATTATGTAAATTAATATTGAGTCATGAATATGGCTCTGTGATTTTAAAATTTACAGTGGGGAAGAACAAACTCCGAAAGAGAGAAGAACTCAGGCCAACTATTAAAAAAGAGAGGAAGAATAATAATTCTTTACAAGAGTAGTGTTTTACTATACAACAGTAAATGCATTTACATGCACACACATAACTGGGATGAGGTGAAACTTGGTTCCTTAAAAATCTGCATTTAAGTGTACAAGTATTATTCTGGATTTTTCATTTGTCAGTACTCTCCAATGTCATTAAACTGCACAAAAACAGTTAAATGTGATCATTGGCCACTGTGCATCCAAAAACAAGCATGAAGCCTGTGATCATTTTCTTGCATTTTATAAATAACTTTAGTCTTTCATGTCTTGTGAACTAAATAACATCCATTCCGTTTTTAAATATCTGATGGTCTGAATAGTGGCAGCTATGTCTATAGCAAATATCTGCATTAAAACTAAACTGACATTTTATTAATATTTTTTTTCTTGGCTGTGCAATTGACCCCAGCAAATGACCAGGTATGCATGCATCTTGCCTTATACCCAGTGTTGCTGCGTAAAATAAGTATTGCATTATGTTACTTGTTACTTTAAAAAGTAATCTGATTACATAGTGCATTTTACTTCTAACGTGTTACTGCTCCTGACATTGTGCTGCTAAACTTAGCACTGTATGTTCAATTCATCATCAATTTTTTATAATTTCTGAAATAGTGAGACTGATTTCAACCAGGATAATGAATAATGTGATCACCCAAGCATTTCCCTCAGGAAATTGATCTTTGTGGATGTTTCTACTTGTCGTTGTTAAAAGCATGTGCAAAGCTAAGCAGGTGAAAAGAGTGCAGTGGACATGCACAAACTACAAAATCCTTAACTGTCCATACAACGGGGTTATTTGCAGAGGAATGTTCTTAGTTAACAAGGTTTTCCAGAGACCAATAGCCTGGTTTCTCTAACCAGAATAAGGAGTTTACATGGCATTTTAGAAACCGATCTCTGTGAATAACTGGGACTAGCCGACGCTCGCCGCGGTTGTGAATAGGTGTTTTGCTGGAGACGATTTGTGTCAAGAAATGACCCACTGATAGGAACAGGCAGTTGCCGGATCCTGGAATAGAGATGACGTTGTACAAAAACCCGTCAACAGAAAAGATACTGTCATTCATTTTATAACAAAGGCTTAGGAAACAACCGTTGCAGTATAATGAAAATAGCAAGGAGCGAAACCAATGCCAATGGTCGAGAGCATAGAAAATAGCAAGGACCGAAACCAATGCCAATGGTTGAGAGCATAGACCATAGAAATATATAGATAGAAGCCGCATTCATGGTGCTGCCCAGTTGACACGATACGTCCGCGCATCCACCCTATTGCGAGTGGCAAAAGTGCCATTTAAATTAATACAGGTAGACGTGGAAACTGGGTTTTCTGATTAAAAAAAACAATAACGTTTAAAACAGTATCGTTTACATACAACAGATTTTGGTGAATCGTTTACATGGAATTATTTATATCCATTTATACACTGATAATGGCAATTATTAAATAATAATAATAATTTATTATTATTATTCTAATTTCTAGACTTCATTTCTAGATTTCGTCCTGTTCTTATGCAACACAGTACTGAAGTATTGGTTAATGCCAGAGTCATCTCACATATAGATTATTGTAATGCTATTCTAACTGGCATCCCATAAAAACTTATCCATCACTTACAACTTATTCAAAATTCTGCTGCCAGTATAATAACCTGCTGTTCTAAATCCACTGAACATATTACACCTACTCTCTCTCAACTTCACTGGCTCCATGTGAAGTTGTGAATAGGTGTTTTGCTGGAGACGACAGTTGCCGGATCCCGGAATAGAGATGTTGACAGAGAAGATACTGTCGTACATTTTATAACAAAGGCTTAAGAAACAACCGTCGTAGTATAACGAAAATAGCAAGGTATATGAGAGGCTGCAGGCAGCGTGGGGAAGGGTTTGGAAGAGGACAAATAGGAATCGAGAAATGCCGTGTCGGCTGGGTGTGGGCAGGACCGGCTTTGAAGAGGAGCCGCAGGCAGCGTAGGGAAGGGTTTGGAAGAGGACGAATAGGAAACAAGAAATGTGTCGGCTGCGTGTGGGTGAGACCGGTTTTGAAGTGGAAGCAGGACGAACCAGAAGAGAAATATATATTAAGAGATTATGGCACATATAAACTCACGGAATGTCAACCCTCACCTTGTTGAGCACATCATGAACACCCTTCAGGAAATCAAATGGGAAGTTTCTAAAACCCCCAAACTGCATTGCAGACTGGGAGCCTTTGAATTTTTGTCCGTTTGTACCCCTTACAGATAACTGAGTAGTCACTAATTTTGTAAGTGCTTAAAAGTGAAAGCAGTGATGCATAACTGACTTTACGCTCAATAAAGAAACATTTTTCTTAAGGCATTAAGAAGCTTTTGGACAAGTGATATAAATGGGCCAAGAAGCGGAGAGAAAGAGAGAGTGCTTCTATTGATATCTTTCTACCTATATATAGTATGTATTATAGTTGTCTTGTATAGGAAGAATTTTCAAGGTGCCATCCTGGATATCCCTGCTTACTTAAATTTCAACACAAAGCACACAAACAATGGCAGAAAAAAGGAAACAAAAATAGTGGCCACGCAAAGTAAAGTGATTGCAGTTAATCAGGCTCACTAGTCTACCTTGGTGAATTTGTGGAGATCCTTAGCTCTCGTTGATTCATGAAGAAGTGACTCCTATTTCCAGGCAGTTGCATTTTTATAACCCAGGGACTGGAAGGGGCAAATTCAGTTCCCCTCTGAGCATTTTCTCAGTACTGTAGAGGAAGAAAAAGGCAACCGTTTGTGGCAGTGTCCCTTTTTTATCCAGGGTGGTATCACATATCTGTAAAGAACTCAGAGGGTGATTCTCGGAGGCACATATGTTACAATGTATACATTTATGTAAATATAAAAAGCGCAATGTTGATGTTGGTTCGATCAGAAGAAAATATGAAGATGGTTTTAAATTAAACGTCATTAAAGTAGCAAAAGAAATTGGTAACTGCGCTGCTGCAACAAAATTCAATACGTCTGACAAACTGGTATGAGATTGGAGAAGCAAGATGTAAAAAAAAAATTAAGTGTCGCATTTTTGAATGGGCGTATAAGTCGGGTTCTGATTTTATAATCGATTTTTCAGGTTTCAAGACCCGACTTATACGTGAGTATATACGGTAAATTATTGTTCATTCCTAAACTTAACATGATGTTTTTAGAATGCAGAGAACAATTCAACCTGATAAATTAAATCAAAGTCATTATTAGTTCTTATTCATCTTTTAGTTTTCTGATAAAATAATTTATTTTACCATTGCTGATATACTTCTGTAATTTTCTTCTAGGGTTTAATTATAGTGATCTTTATCATCTATTTTTCAGGACAATGAAGTGTAAATTGTGTCTAGAGCCATAAATTTAAAAATAATGACTTTTCAATGGCAGGTTCAAGAGTTTGAACATGTAAATGGGAAATGGAGCATTCCAGAGCTGATGCCAGAGATCAATATGGACTCAAAAAAATCCTCTAGAGCCTCTTCACCCGCCATTAAAACTGCAACCACTACACCAGACCCTAGCTGTTCTAACACACCTTGTACCTCAAAACCAGGTAAACATGAATATGTTTGACTCAGACTGAGCTTTCTCTGTATGTGAAAATAACTGATGACCCGACTATCATCTTTTTTTTTTTTTTTTCTTGCTTTAAAGCTACTCCTGCCCCGAGCGAGAGGATAGAGAAGAATGGAAAAGATGGTGAAAAAGAGGAGTCTGAGAGTAAAGAAGATAGAGAGTGGCCTACTATTAAGTGTTCAGATGTTACAGAGGTATATAGTCATATTTACTTTAAATAAATCATTCAGGTATTTAGATTGTAGGAGGGTATGGCTACCAGAATACTCAAATACATATTTTGTAAAAAAACAAAGAGATTTAGTTTACTGCTTATAACAATACTTATTGATAAAAAATAAGTGTAAAAATGAATCCACACATTGTCTTCCTGCAAAAGATTCTTAAATAAAAAAATGTACATAAGCATAACCATGTTTGTTCCAGAATTTGAAGATTTCCTAAAACTCATTAAGCATATATACTATACTATAAGTTATATCGTAATGGCTTATGGGCCATCTGTCTGGTAAATGCTACTGTTGAGGTCATGGATGGCCTTTGTGTACAACATATTACAGCTAACACTGAAATATTCATCAGGTGATTTTTTTTCATTATCATAGTGAGAAATACATTTCCTCATGAAAGTTTTGTGAATTGTATTAAAAAAAATATTTTTAGGGGTGATCTTAAGATTTTTCTGCAAATACTAAGGTAGACTAAATCAAAAGCCAGCTTTTGTATTGATGTGATATGATAGCTTTCTAAAGCCAAACAAAATGTTGGTCATCTAGGCATAGGATTGGAGATAGAGGGGAAATGAAGAGGTTGTAGAGATAGAGCTGAAGGAGAAAATCATTGAGGCTAAAGAAAACTACAGGAGAGTACCAAAGGCCAAGCTGATCACATGTGTGATATAGATAGTTATATCAGTTCTTTAACAGTTTGACTGTGATTTTATTGTTAAAAGTTTACTCACCCTGGTACCTGGACAATCTATAGGGTCCAGCTCCCCTTGTGCCCCCACTTCAGTCTACTTTAGTCAGCTTAGACCTTTTACCACTGTCTACTCACCCTCCCTGTCCCTTAGTTTCCACATTTTTGCATACCACTTGCCAATGTCTCCATCCTCATGAACCAGCTACAATGAGTTGCCCCCACCATTCTGTCAGACTCCCAACTACGAAGAACTGACTTTCACAGCAGACCAGGTGAAAAAAGAACTACGGAAACTAAATTAACACAAAACTGCCGGACCCAATGTTGTTCACGCTATGGGGCTAAATAAATGTGCTGAACAAATGTGTTTCGTTTTTCAGTATATCTTCAGTCTCAGTCTGATTCTACAACGGGTTTCAGCTATATGGAAAGCATCATATGTGGTAGCTGTCCCCAAGACAATTGAACCAAAAGTCTTTAATGAACCTGTGGCTCTGACCTCTCACATAATGAAGATTTTAGAAAGGTTAACACTGGCTCAATTGAAACTGGAACCTCTGCAGTTCACATATCAGGACCACTTAGGAGTGGACAATGCTGTCATCTGTCTGTTGAATAGAGCCTACATGACTAGGGGGCTTTGCCCCCTGCTCGCTTCACTCGCCAGCTCCCGTGTTTGGTTTTACGGATACACACTTTTGAGATTTTTTTTCTTTGAATTGTTGCCATTTCATTAGTTTCACTTTTATTTCAGAACTTCTGTAAAAACAATATTTTGAATCTTTGGAGTCCCAATATGCTGAATCTTTTTAATGAGGTCAGTGAGACTTGTGTTTAATTACTTTGTCCCATAACTCAGGATAGGTTTCTCTGTTTGGAATTTTAGCACAGACAAAACGATCTACATAATCAGCAGTTAATAATTTTTTTGCAAAGTAACCAATAAATGCATGTGAGGTAAACCCCGTTTTTGAAATTCTCTGACTTAAACAATATTTATATACTTCTGACATATCACCTATGTCCATATATTCGATCTCTATTCGCCTTTTCATTATTTCTCCAATCTCTTTTTTGCGCTAATGCGATGTTTACTGTCATTGTTTTGACACTGTCGTTTTTTTTTTTGCTTTCATATTCTGTATCTTGCTCAGCATGTCTATCGCGCCTGTGTTTGGTTTTTTTTTTTTTTGAGTCTTTTGAATACCACTGTTTTCATTATCTCTAACCTGCTTTGCATGTGTTTGGCCCCCTTGTTTTTTAACCACTTTGACATTTTACTTAATTTTCTACTCTGTCTTTTATTTCTGACCTCGCTTTGTCCTGCTTTTTTTTTTTTTGACACCTGGTCCGTGATTTTCCCTTTTTTCAGTAATAATTTCCGTTTGTTCGTGCTACTG
Organism: Polypterus senegalus; assembly: GCF_016835505.1. NCBI lineage: Eukaryota > Metazoa > Chordata > Cladistia > Polypteriformes > Polypteridae > Polypterus > Polypterus senegalus. The sequence goes on along the minus strand of NC_053156.1, from coordinate 40,906,121 downwards.
CGATTTTTGTTTTCTTTTTTTTTATACTTTCTAATTTTCCTACTTTCATATTCTTTAACTTTCTCTACATGTGTATCGTGCCAATGTTTTTTTTTTTTTTTTAGCCTTTCGAATTCCACTGCTTTCATAATCTCTAACCTGCTCTGAAAGTGTAAAGTGCCATAGTTTGTGAATGTCTTTATGAAGTTCTACTTTGTCTTTTACTCTCTGTCTTTTAATACTGAGTCCGATTGGACATGCTGTTTTTCAATTCCACTTGTTCCGGGCTGTTGATTACTTTCCTTATTTTCCGAATTTGCACCTAGATTATTGTTTTTCTTTTTTGCTCTTTTTTTCTCTCCAATGCTTTTGAGTCTCTTTTCTCTGCGCTGCTTTCTTCTTTGCTTGGTCGTCGATGTTTCATGTTTAACGTCCCCGCGAGATGCTCCATGGCCATTTTCTTTTGTCTCGCAGGTCTTTTAAGTGTCCTCTGTGATCTACAATAGAGAGACATGGTCATGAGTAGCATAGTGGTTCCACATGGATCTGCACTGACTCCCTTTCTGTTTACCCTGTATACTTCATAGTTTAGATATAATACTGAGATATGTCATCTACAGACATTTTCTAATGATACAAGCATAGTTTGGTGTAGAAGGACTTTGTTGAGTGGTGCAAACTGAATCACCTGCATCTCAACATGGACTTAGGGAAGGTTAAGCCTACTTTGCCCCAGTTCTCATTGGTGATGAAGATATAGTAGTGGTTGAGACATGCAAATACCTTCAGGTGCATCTGAACGACAGACTTAAATTAAGTACAGACACAGAGGCTATGTACAAGAAGGATCAGAATCACCTCTATTTCCTGACCAGACTGAGCTCATTTGGTATATGCAGGCCGCTCTTACATGTTTTCTGTCAGTTTGTCGTGGCCAGCGTATTTTTTGATACAGTAGTGTGCTGGAGAAATAAACTGATCTAAAGGGCTAGTTCAATCTTGAAAGTCAGGTTAGACTCACTGGTGGAAGTGGTAAAACAAAGGTCATTTATGAAGCTGCTGACCATCCTGGACCCTTTGTATGAGGTTTTGGCAAAACAGAGGAGTGCATTTACAGAAATTGTAGTTTTGGTATTACATCTTGCATGAAGAAGGGGCCTGAGCTTCCTCAAAAGCTTGCATATTGAAATCTTTTTCGTTAGCCAGTAAAAGTTGTCATTGTTCTTGACTTCTCCACATCACAGCACTCTACCACTACAGTAGTAATAGACTGAGACGATTGCATTGCTCCAAAGAGTGCAATTTAAGGTCGTTTCTACCTTTACCCAAGCAATGTTTTAGTTTTAAGATTTTTTTTTTAGTTTTCATCTAGTTTTAGATTTTTGATATTTTCTAATTGTATTTTTTATGTAGTTTGTTTTTCAGCAATTTGTTGTTTTTTTCACAATTTTTTAGTTTTGTACTACTCACTAAAAATATCCTTAGGGGCACAGTTTTGCAAATGTACAAATACAGTTTTCATTATAGTGGTCAAATTTTATATCATTGTTGCCGTATCTCTTAACTTAATACATAAAGTTTTCTTATGATAATGTGACAAGTCTTTCAGTAAAATCAGAAAATGTTGAGTCAAATATAAAGTGTGCTCTGATATAATATTTTACTTTAATCTGCAACAAGTTTAAGCAAATGGTTAGTTAATTTCAAAAATGCTTTCATTTTTGTTTATATTTTTTCCACAGTTCTTAATAACATTGGTCTTGGGTAATTTTAAAATGTAACTTATCCATCCTTTTTCTTGGTAATTCAGTTAATGAATTTGATTCATGTGTGATCATTAGTTTCTTGACAATTTATTTACACCATAATGTGTGCTCTTTTGCTTTCTTCATTTCTGTGTTTATGGTAGCCCTCAGAAGAGCATGCCTCTCCATTGTATACTAGTGTCACACAAGAGGAGCAGATCGCCATAACAGAAGCAACCAAAGAAACACTACCAAGTGAGAAATCTGAAGAAGTCATGGACACTGATATAGGTGTTTCACTTCCACCATTGAGACTAGATTCTCCTCAGGCTTCTCCCTTTAAAGAAGAGGCACGTGGTAGGGATCATTTCGTCTTAAAATACTTAAATATACTCAAATATTCAAAATTCTAATGCAATTAGATGTCAGGTTGTGCCCAGCACCTTTAAATGTCATATCATGAGTGTTCTTATGTTGCAGAGTCTGAGAAGGTGGAGCATAAAGCTGAAACTGCCACAAGTGAAACAGCAGATCTGAAGGAGCAACAATCCTCTTGCATTAAGCAAGGTGACAAATGAAATAAGCCTTATGATATTCCTATACTTTGGGGAAAAATGGCATATTAATTTCCTTCCCTCTGTATCCCTGCAGATGAAGTCAAATCTGAAAAAGATAATGGTAAAGAAGTAAAAACGGTTACAGCTTCAATACCAAAAGAAGAGGTTGGCAAAACCAGCATGAAGAGAGATGAAAGAACTGAACGGCCCAGGTTCATGTTCAACATTGCTGATGGGGGCTTCACAGGTAACACTTGCTTTTTTAAAATATATTTTAATATGACCATGCCATCAATCCATCATTGTAGGGACTGCATGGTGGCGCAGATCGCCACCACAGAAAACCAGAAAAAGAACAGCAAAGAAAGTAGGGGTTAGTACAGATTGTGGAGATATGATAAAAATGATAATTAAATGCATATATAGAATATCAGGGTTACACTAAAATGAAGCTACAAGAAAGCCATATTAAAATAATGGATTTTTAGCAGTTTTTTTTAAAGTTCTGCACTGTATTAGCCTGGCGAATTTCTGTCGGTGAGCTATTCCAGAAGGCGCATAACAGCAGAAGGCTTCCTCACCACTTTTTTTTTTTTTAAGTTCAGCTCTTGGAATTCTAAGCAGACACTCATTTGAAGATCTAAGGTTATGATTTGGAGCATAAGGTGAGAGGCATTCCAAACTATACCATGAAGCGAGATTATTTAAGGCTTTGTAAACCATAAGCAATATTGTAAATTAATTTGTAAATGGCTCAGGTAACCAGTGTAGTGACATCAAAAGTGGAGAGATGTGCTTGGATTTTCTTTTCCTAGTTAAGATTCTGGCAGTTGCATTCTGCACTAGTTGTAATCAAATGATGTCTTTTTGGGTAGTCCTGAGAGGAGTGTGTTGCAGTAATCTAGTCGACTAAAAACAAAAGCGTGAACTAATATTTCTGCATCTTACAAAGTTATAAAAGATCTAATTTTTGCAGCACTCCCACACCAGAATTTTTTAAATGAAACTTCATGGGCTCTCAGGGTGCCGTTATGTGATACGTCTTATGAGCTCTTCTGTGAATTTTGATGGGGAAGTGGCTGGGTGCTTTGCTTCCTTTTCTGTAACTAACACATTTTTTTACAACATCTGTGAGAGGAGCACGATTACTTTATATAATTTTGTATTGTGCTAAAATCCAGCATTCCCTCTTCTATAAATGCATGTATTTGTTCGAACATTTTACTAATTCCTGAGGAGACATGGTTTTCCCAGTGCTTCATTTTTCTTTTAAAAGCCTTAACTAATTCATGTTCGGAAAAGCTGTTTGTATTTGCACAATACATTGTTTTGTTATGCTTGTTTGTTTCACTGAATATGTACTCTAGGGTAGTGGTACAGTGATCACTTTTTCATCTCATAAAAAGTCAGTTAAAATCTGGCCTCTTTGAAGAATGCCTGTAGCTTCTCACCAAAGGCTAAATAGACAGGTCAGCATCTGTCTGTAGGATAACTATCTCAGCACTTTGTACATGAGTATGGAGTGGTTATTAGAGCACACTCCCTCCCATTGAATCACCTTCATTTTGTAGCTCTGGCTTTCACAAAATTATCTATGATTATAGCTAAGTCCAGGAAGAGAGAAGTCTGGATTTCATTTTGTTTGTGCACATGTGTGATGAAAACAATGAACACTATATTGAAACAAAGCAAGAAGCAACAGTCTTTATTCATTGGACAATTGCCACAGATCCATCGGTACACATGCTAGCGCAGTTGGCCCATCTTATTTTATTTGACAACATAAAGTTATCCATTGTGTGAAATTTATTATTTATTTACTACTTATTGTAGTAATGTGTAATTCTTTACAAAATAAATATTCCATATGTATGTCACTTTCCAATTGATAGCAAATGCAGTTAGATGTGACATTTTTGGTTACCTTTTTTAATGGTACATTGAACTTTTATATGTTCTGATATGGATGAGATGTGATGCTTCACAGTGTTGTTTGAAAGTGGTATTTTCAATGATTGCTTGAACTACTCCTTTCCAAATAATTCCTTTATAATTCCAGTTATTCAAGGCAAAATCAAGGTTTCTTTGCTACCTTGAATTTTCTATCCATTGAGCTATTTTTTTAGATAGAGTGTATGATATTTTTAGGAATTTCCTATCCACATTAGTAGTTACCTTCATGTCAGTCTGAGTACTAGTCAATCCATTTGCTTGTTCTTCTTTTCCAACACAACCACACACCTGCCTGCATTTCCCAAATTGACCACTCAGTGACACTATTTTTAAAGAAGCTGACCAGGAGAAGGAATTATTTTTTCACAAAAACTGAAAAATAAACTTGAAAACACAAGATAACCTTTTCAGAGCACACATGTTTTCACATAAAATTGCTTAGTTGTAATCATAGTCAGAATAGAATTGCAAAATGTTGTTTACCAAGAAAATGATTTTTAGTAACAAGAGCTAAAAAACTAAAACATTAAGAGTCTGTGCAAACAAGAAGAGTCAAAACCAGATTATCAGGTACTACATCTTTTATGAGCACTTGTTCACTGGTGGAATTCATATCTTGGACAAAGAGGTTTACATCACTGCACTGCATTTTATATATCTGGAAAACACACCTTCGCAACCTGACAAAATCCCATAGTAGCCATATTAACTCATAGTGGTTCTCAGCATTGACACAGCTAAAAGTATAAACCAAAAAAATAAATAAAATCCATCTGAAGCAAGGAAGTAAATTTTCAAACTTGTATTAGAAAATAAAACTCAAAAATTAAACTTTCAAAATTATTCTTATTAACTAAATAAAATATTCAGGTCAAATCAGGTTAAGTTGGGAAGCATGCACTGGTACAGCACGTCGCTGCATACGACAGAACAGCTAGGGATCCCAGTTGCCAACCTTCCCAAAGCAGACACCTGGTCCATTTCCACACTCCGGAAATGGCTATCTATCTGCTACAGCCAGGTGTTACTTGGGTGTCCTTTTGGCCTGTTCCGGCCACTCAGGTCCCCAGCAATGTGGATCTTGTGAATGGAATCAGCCTTGGGGAATCATGCCACATAGCCGCAGTTCCATAATTGATGCTTCCTCACAATAAAGGGACTCCATGAGTGACTGGTCATTCGAAACAAAGTCAAACCGGCAGTACCCAAGGATTCTCCAAAAGACACAGTACCGAAGGAGCCCAGCAAGGTTATTATAGTTTTGCCTTTTTATATTGGTTTTTATTTCTATATTTTTTCTGACCTTACTTGGAAAATCAGTTTAGTTTTAGTTTTCCTTCATCGTGTATTTTTAGTTTTAGTTTAGGTTTTATTTCACAAAGAAATTTCTATTTTTATATTTATTAGTTTCAGTTTTAGTTTTAGTAATTATGGCATGGAGCTCCTACGGAGTTTAGTTTTGTGTTGCAATCAGATAGAATTGTACACTTAAAAGATTTGGATACGAGTTTAATGTAAGTGTAAGCTTACTGCACTACATGGTTTACTATCTGGTTTTGTTTTTGTCTGATAATAACAAGCATAATCAAAACTAGATACTGAATATGAACAATTTTAAACAATTTTATCATTTATAAAATATTTTCTCATGAAAATCATGGGGGCTTAGGAAGAACAGGGCTCTTAGATTTAAATCAGCGTGCAGACCCCACCTAGCTGTATTAAGGGAAACAAAGAAAAACAAGCATGTAGTTTCAAGTTTAGGGGCAGTGAGACTTGAATAGCCCACCATAAAGGACAGTAAACCCATAATGAGCAGAGTAAGAGCAAGTAATAGGAGTACGGACAGGCATAAAACGACAGAGACAGCATCTGAGATTAAGAACAATATATACATTATCTAAACCTGTTTATCCAGAGCTGGATCACAGGAAACCTGGGGCCTGCCGCAGCAGGTTTGGATGTAAGGCTATTCAGGTCTCCCTGGTATGCAATATGTATGATATTTCAACCATCTATTTTGAGAAAAAGAGAAAAACATTGAAAAAAGGGAGACAAATATTTTAAAATATAATTCTGCTAATTGATTACTTTCACAATGTCAGGTATTTTGAGTTGTGAATAAGAACTAAAAAGATAAATTAATAAATATAGAATAAATACAAAAACCCATTAGTATGTTTAGTTTTTCATCACTTGGCAGACTCTCTTCACCTACCTAACTTTGTTTGTATCACTTCATTGTTAAACAATGTTTTTAAAGCAAAAGTGATTGGTCAGCAACAATATGCTGATCTTGTATGAAGACTGTCATCAGTGCTGTTTTATTTTCAAAAACCGGGTGTGGTCTCCCCTAGACTTTCTTGTATACTCATATATGGGGATGGATATTTAGGGAGTAAACCGCAAGACAATGATTATATTTGTATACTATGTACATTAAGGAACCATCAACAACAAATCAAATTAATAATATATTGAACAATTATTGTAAAAGTAAAGTTGAATTAATCGGACTCTGCAGCTGCATGAATAAAAGAAAAAATCGAGTATGTGTTCAGGTAACGTACCATTTCCGGGTGATGGATTTGACCCAAAAGTTAATACAGATCTACAATTGTGGTGTAACAACCACATGCCAAATTTCATCCATCTGTCTAGTTGCATTTTTGAATTACCGTGTTTATACACACACATGCACATGCAATTCCAAAAACTTTTTAGACTCTGGGAGGTCTATAACATCAAGATTCATCAAAATATCGAGGTCGAATTTTTTCATGATTACTATACTTTCTCTAGCTCTTTTGTGGGCCCACCACCTGCAAGAGAGGCCATATGGGTCGGGTGCAATGTGATATGGGTGGTGGCTGAAGGCGGGAACTCTGGCATTTCGACCCTTTTCCCGGCTGGCCTGGGAACACCTCAGTGCCCCAACCCCAAGGGAAGGTGGACGGGGAGAGGTAGGTCTGGGCTTCCCAGCTTAGGCTGCTGCCCCCACGACCCGACTTCAGATTAGCAGTGGACGATGGATGAATGGATATACTTTCTCTATACTTCGTACTGTATATGAGTAAGTAAAAACGATTTCTCTTGCGCAAAGTGGCAGGGGAATTGCTGCCAACATAAATAAGAGAAATAAACTGAAACGTTACTCACTCGTGATTTTTCTGTCCATATGTTAAAGGTTTTGTTGACCAGCACTTTCCGATTTCAGCCGTTTGAATTACATCTTGATATATAAAAAGCGCAAAGAAAGGCAGCACGTAAATCGCTTTCTATTGCACATGCTTTACACACCCACATTCAGCTTGCTCTGTCAATGCAAATGCTGTGTGAACACTTGCCCTCCATCACCAACCACCATTCACTCAATGAAAATCTGCGGGCAGCTCGTGGTGGATGACTTTCTGTTTTACAGTTAAAACTTATAAGAGTTAAAGGCTAACGGCAAGAATATTCATTCAAAAACAAAAAGTAATAGTGTTTTACTACATTATTATTTTATTTCAGTTAGTCTTTCCAGCTACTTTAATAGTTTTGTTTAGTTTTAGTTTTTCATTTTGGTTTTGTTAATTATTTTATTTCAATTTACCAAAATGTTTTTTAATAATAGTTTCAGTTTTGATTTTAGTTTTCGTTAACTATAATAACATTGGAGCCCAGTCCTCGTCTCATGTCACACAACCATTTAGCAAAACAGGAAGCACCAGGACTCTAAAGACTTGGACCTTTGTCCCTTTGCAGAGATCTCGAGAGTGTCACACCCCTTTTCAGCAACCTAATGATCCCCCAAAACCCCTTCCCCACCAAACCTTCACCCAACCCCAAAACAAGTGGTCTGCTCACTTCTTAGGAATGATAACCAGAGACGTGAATGTTACTGCCAAGGTAAGTAAGCCTCTCGACTAGGTTGATGTTCTGTCCGCAGATTGACACATTGCTGATGGCTGTGCCCAAGAGGTCATTCAAGGCCTGGATCTTGGTTTTAATCCAGGAAACTCACAAGCCCAGACACTCTGACTCCTTGCTCAGTCTCTTGAGAGCCTAGATTGGAGCCTCCATTTACTTTGCGAAGATCACAGCAGTCAGTTGGGATAATAACTCCTGTTTCCCAAATGGAAGCAAAGATTCCTGCATCCTTCCCTACCATCAGCGGGTTCACCTCCTGTGCAATCTCCGTGAGACTGGGTGGTTCACGGCTAATTGGAGGATCAGCCTCAAGAACCGTGGACCCAGAGATGTTCAATATTCTATCCAAAGGACTGACTTTAAACAACTGCTCATAGTTCCCAGCCCAGCTGTTCACAACTGCAGCATCCATAAGAACCGTTCCATCACCCGCCCTGACTGCAACTCTCCAAGGAACAGATTCAGATGTGCGTAATGCTTTGATTTCTCTGTAAGAAGGATGTGGGTCACTAGACCATGGATGGTGCATCACTTGCTCACAGATTCCTCTTAACAAGTGCCTCCTTCCCTCAGAGCCCTTGTAACTGTCCACCTCGGTTCCCTGTACAGACTGGAGTTGTCATCAAGCCATGTGCTGCAACTCCTCTTGATGATATCCATGATGCCCTGCAAGATGAAATAACTCCTTCAGAGAACACACACAACACTTGGCAACCTTTAAAGTCTTGTTGTGGAAGGTCTCGTATCACATAAGGATTGGCAGTTGCACCCAAGTCTGCAAGTTCCTCACACAAGCTGTGTGCAAACTCATTAGATACAGCCTGATCTTGGAATCTGGCAAGGTCCAGCCTCATTCTCCTAGTAGGTGGTAGCTGGATCTTCAGAGTAGCACCAACAAGTCTGTGGTCAGAATTCACAAACTGGGCCCTTCTGTAGACCCTGCAGTTCTGTAGTAGCCTCCAGCATCTACCCACAAGAATGTGATTGATCTCCTTCACCGCACCACCGGTATTGGAGTACCAAGTCCAACAATACGGCTCAGGGCACTGGAACAAGCGATCCGCAGCCCCTTGCCTTTTGCAAAATTATGTAACATGGAGCCACGTTCACCATGGTCACCAGACCCATGGGGACCATCACAGTCCTCATAGCCAGCCCTGTCAATGCAAATGATCGCATTGAAGTCCTCCATGACCAGAGGAGTGTCACCTCATGGGCATCCATCAACCACTAAGCAAGGCTGTGAATAAAATCTCCCTTGCCAAGACATCACTCGCCGTGGTCGGAGCATACACTGAGACAACAGACAAGGCACCCAGATAGTGCTTTAAATTGAGTCTCATAATGTTCTTATTGAAAGGAGTGACATCAGACACCATCAAAAGGAGCCAATCCATCATAGCAACATCTACTCCCTGAGAATGACAGCCATCAGAGTGACCAGACCAATTAAAGGTGTACCACCTACAGAGATCTGGCCAGTCCCAGGTCTGTGCACCTCAGAGAGTGCATCCACTGAAGTGCAGAGTTTATGAAGCTCCTCTGATACCAGAGGAAGATGAGCACCATACTGGAGAGACAAGACATTACATGCACCTAGCTGGATGGGCCTCCTCAAATTGGGACTTGAGTGCTGTTGTGCAGCAGGTGACACCTCAGCATTACAGTAGTTCCGGTCCCCAACAGGCTTGACCTCATTGGCTCTCCAGCAGTTTAAACTCTTCCGGGGATGAGGCTCCGGAGGGCTTTCCCCCATCCCCTTCATAATGCAAGCAGCCTTTCTGTGGGCAGCTTCAGCAGAGCTACTCTTCCAAAGAGCAGAAAAGAATCTTGTCCGCCATTTTGGAGCTGCATGAAATTTTTATGGTGGCTGGAATGCCAATCCTGCCAACAACCCCCAAGTTTTCTCTGCAAGTTGGAGGACAACTTGCAGGACCTGATGCAGTTTTACATCATACCCAGGACAAAAAATATTCAAGCACAAAAAAAGCTTCAAACATTTTTCAAGCAGACAAAACAGGTTTGTCTATTCCTAATACATGACTTGTCCTGGAAGGTTTTGTACAGTTGTACAGTATGTGGCAACCGACTCAAAACTTGCTGATATAAACCTTTACTTTTGGAAAATGAAACAAAGCCTTAGGTAAGTTATCTATTTTCATACTTTCTACATTTTATCCTGTCAGCATTAATTAAAAATTTCATGTCTTTTATAGCTAGCTGTGGATGTTTTGTCAAGCTCCTGGAGTTTGTCCTTCAGCGACTGAAATATTAATGAGAGCTTTTACCCTTAATCAGATGAAAATTGTTTTAGTCAATGTTGTAAATTGTTTTTCGATACATATATTTTTAACAGACCCCAAAGTTGTCAAAATTGTGTGTTGTGGTAAAACATTTTGTCCAAGTGAGAGTTCAGCAAGGCATTTAACATTTGTAATTTTACTTCATAGTAAGAAGTATGATATGTAACTACATGTTTAAAAATTGTGCTATTTGCCATTACACACACACATTTTTTTTTTTTATTTAGTTACTGTAGCTTTATTTTTTGTGATTTAAAGAGTTTCTAATTGCTTTCAATTATTGTGAAGCTATTCAATAAGTTTCGTGAGGTTCTGCAGATGAGATGAGAAATAAAGACAGTTTTTTCTATTTGGGGTCATGATTGAAACCTTTAAAAAAAAAAAAAGTTGTTTTTCAGTGTTGTGAAAGTTGCAAGTTGTTTTTTCACAGTTGTATACAGATATAAATTAATTTGTCCCCCTAAGTATTGCTAAGTGAAGCATTATTTATAGTTAAAATAAAATAAAACTTCTCTCTCCCAGCAGCCTACAGTAGCAGTTTGTTGTCCTGTGGTTGCTGTCCTTGATAAACAGGCAGTGTAATATATTCCACGATGTAAATAAAAGGCACTAAATTAAAATACATGGAGTAAAGCCTATATATGTAGCTGTTTAGCATGAGAATGCCTTTCAATTGAAATGATTGTAAATGCACATAGCTGGGATGTGAAAACAGAATAGTTTAACTTTGCAGTGGACTGCATAAAAATGTCCTATGAAATGTGTTAGGGTATGGAAGGCAAACCGGAGAAAGCATGGGGGGAAAAAAAGAAATAAACAGAGCAATAAAGGGTTAAAGCAGTAAAAATGCAAAACAATTAAAACTAGCTGCAGTGAGTGTAATGAAAATAGTAGTTAATGTCCAGGTTTTAGATAGAATAAAGAACGCGTGACACATCTATCTTGATTTCAGTTCACATTTGTCTTACTCTTAGTGCTATCCCATGCTTTGTCTGCAGTTTGCTGGGTAAGTATGAATTCTTAGAAAGGACATAACTAATGAATGTAGATCAGTTCATTTCACTTTCTTTATAGTATGTAATTTACTGTCATTTTTCCGCAGAACTTCACACATTGTGGCAGAATGAAGAGAGAGCAGCAATTTCCTCTGGCAAAATCAATGATATCTGGCATCGACGGCATGACTACTGGTTGCTGGCAGGTATTGTGCTGTATCCTTTGTTTCTAATATTCCATACTTGTGTTTTCACAAAATAACGTTGAGGTAGCTTTATGTAGCCAAAGACATCACACTAGCACAAAAGTAGCACAACTTGCCGGAATTGGCTTTCAGAAGCGAATCCAATCCAACACCTTTTCTTTATGTGTAATATATGGATTTATACTATGTGATATTTGGGGTTCTCATCTAGTGTTTCAAAGAGTTTTAAATATACAGTATTTTATGTCAGTATAAGCATTGGTGGTTGCAGATAATATATATCAGAAATGCGTGAGCAAATGAGTGCTCTTTATAAAGCTAATAAGAGTTTTTCAGCATCTATTTTCATTTTATTCAGTAAGGTGTAAACGTTTTCATGTTCTTTATTATAATAGTTATTTTACTGTAAATAGAAGATAAGTCTTTATGAAGACATTTCTCACTTGCTCATAACCTACTGTACAGACCTTTAAATGTGAGGGGAAAAACCCAGAGTAACTGCAGACAGACACAGGGATAATCTGGAGATTCCTTAGTGCCTGTGTTGGTATTTGAACTTACAACTTTGCAGGGTCTGAGGTAGTCGCACTAATCACTGTTTCACTGTGTCAACCAGGCAATTAAAAGTGAAATTCAAGTAACAAGGTAGACATCCACTAACGCTAAGTACTATTTTCTAATTATATCATAAATGACCTTTTATTCAAATATTTAGAACATATGGATATAAAAATGTTTTGATTTTCATAGGAAAAAAATACAAGTGTATACACCAGCATTAACTTCTGATACAGCTGATCAAAAAGAACAAAGGAGCCAAATGTGTATGTAAACAGCCAGTTCCATTACCCACAAGAATTGGTTTATAACTAAGAAACTGATGTGAAAACCTACCGGAACTTTATTCCTTTTACAACAAATGATTGGTTATATCTGCCATATAAAAAGGATGTCTGTTGTTTTCAATTTAAATAAATTAATGTCCAAGTTCTTTAGTGCATGATTCCTATACTCTTATCATTCAATAATTAAAGAAACCTACACAAAGGTCATTTTAAACACTTTAATATAATGTTATGAAATTATGACTGATATCATGGATGACTTGTTCCTTGACATTGAATTTAGTCATGGCTATGCCAGGTGGCAAGATATTCAGAATGATCCTCAATTTGCAATCATCAATGAGCCCTTCAAGACTGAGTCAAATAAGGGAAATTTTCTGGAGATGAAGAATAAGTTCCTTGCCCGGAGGTTTAAGGTGAGTTTGAAGATAGAGTGTATGTGATGCACCTTCTTTTTCTTATTTGTTTTATATAAATATTACTATTCCTGCTGTTATAAACAGATCACCATACATAAATGTTATATTTTCATCTTGGCAAAAAACAATATTAAATATATTTTAACCAAGCAAAATCTTAAAGAAAAATGTGACCAATAAGAAATTAGGTAATGTGTGCTTAAGATCAAAATAATGCAAAGTTTGAGAATTTGGGACCCTGGCCATTATCCACCAGTTATTCTCCATTTGGCAGATGGAATATTTTATTGTGGATTTATCAATATAATTAAATACTATAGCACCATGAAGCTTTCCATTGTGTTTTAATTTATTTCCTCCAGTAGAATTTAAAATATTCGTGTTTAGTTGTGATGCAGTAAAAAATCTTATTAGGTTTATGACTTATAAACACATTTTTGTTATTCAATAGATTTATAATGAGAGCTCTCTTAATGGTAAGAACAATGCCTTTAGCCTCTGAAGTGTTTTAGGCATTCAATGATCAAAACATATTTTAAAGAACATATCCAAAGATTACTTATTTTCCCTTCTCTTTCAGTGTTTCTGTAAAAGCTCTGTGTAAAGGAAAACTGCATTTTGCAAATTATTATTTTTTTTTAATTAAGATTATATGTTGGGATTAATACACATAAACCTGTTTTAAATGTACTGTAAGTAGTTCCAGTATATGAGTAATAATTTGGAAAGACATAGTGGTATATGAGGGTATTAGACTCTCTGCTGTTCCAACGCAGACACTTTGTGGTGTTGAATAGACATGTGCAAATCCACAGACAATGCTTCTTTACTTTGGCAGTGGAAACTAAGAACTATGTGATAAATCCTCAAGGATCCTCTAAATGCAGTTTGTCTTACTCCCCCACCTGCAGTCCTCAGTCATTCTTTAGTCTTTAAATTACTGAATAGTTTTTGTAATATGTCAACCCTAGGCAAATGACTCCCAATCTCTATGTGCTGCTAGGCTTTCTGTAACCATTTTTTTTTCTTTTTTTTACATGTCTGCTTTTCTTGTAATCTTACCTCATCATGCTTAATGCTAAAACACCCTTCCCAGCTACAATTTCCAGTATGAAATACATTTATATAAAGCTGCTCTGATATACTATATTTTACAAGTTTTGTTATACATTTGTGTGCCTTATGTTTTTACTTTTACTTTTCTTGAATAGTTGTTGGAGCAGGCTTTGGTGATTGAAGAACAGCTCCGGCGAGCTGCCTACCTCAACATGACACAGGACCCAAACCATCCAGCCATGGCTCTCAATGCCCGCTTTGCTGAAGTCGAGTGCCTAGCTGAGAGTCATCAACATCTTTCCAAAGAGTCACTAGCAGGAAACAAACCTGCTAATGCTGTGCTCCACAAGGGTAAGAGGAGGTACAGAAGCAGTAAATAAACACCTCCTGTTCATGGGTCATGGGGACGGAAACAAGAAATGTTGTTATTTCCAGTTATAAGTGATTGGAAAATGTAGTACTTTAGTAAAATGTACACATTTTTACATTTATTATAATTGCATTATTTTTGCCAAGTGGCTTCAGTATTTGGTATGGATCTTCCTAACAGATCTCTTCTGAGTACATTACAGTTTGGTCCATAAATATTTGGACAGAGACATCTTTTTTCTAATTTTGGTTCTGTACATTACAACAATGAGTTTTAAATGAAACAAGTTAGATGCAGTTTAAGTGCAGACTTTCAGCTTTAATTCAGTGGGTTGAACAAAAAGATTGCATAAAAATGTGAGGGAACTACAGTATTTTTTTTAACACAATCCCTTTATACCAGGGGCTCAAAAGTAATTGGACAAATTAAATAACTGGAAATAAAATATTCATTTCTAATACTTGATTGAAAACCCTTTGCTGACAATGACAGCCTGAAGTCTTGAACTCATGGACATCACCAGATGCTGGGTTTCCTCCTTTTTAATGCTCTGACAGACCTTTACTGCAGCGGCTTTCAGTTGCTGTTTGTTTGTGGGCCTTTCTGTCTGAAGTTTAGTCTTCAACAAGTGAAATGCATGCTCAATTGGGTTAAGATCAGGTGACTGACTTGGCCATTCAAGAATTTTCCACTTCTTTGCTTTAATAAATTCCTGGGTTGCTTTGGCTGTATGTTTTGGGTCATTGTCCATCAGTATCATGAAACGCCACCCAATCAATTTGACTGCATTTAGCTGGATTTGAGTAGACAGTATGAACACCATATTTATTCATTCGGCTGTTTCTGTCCTATGTCACATCATCAATAAACACTAGTGTCCCAGTGCTACTGGCAGCCATGCACGCCCAAGCCATCACACTGCCTTCACCGTGTTTTACAGATGATGTGGTATGCTTTGGATAATGAGCTGTTCCACGTCTTCTCCATACTTTTTTCTTGCCATCATTCTAGTAGAGGTTGATCTTGGTTTCATCTGTCCAAAGAATGTTTTTCCAGAACTGTGCCAGCTTTTTTAGATGTTCTTTAGCAAAGTCCAATTTGTCCTTTCTATTCTTGAGGCTTATGAGGGACTTGCACCTTGCAGTGCACCCTCTGTATTTACTTTCATGCAGTTTTCTCTTTATGGTAGACTTGGATATCGATACACCTACCCCCTGGAGAGTGTTGTTCACTTGGTTGGCTGTTGTGAAGGGGTTTCTCTTCACCATGGAAATGATTCTACAATCATCCACCACTGTTGTTTTACGTGGACGTCCAGGGCTTTTTGCGTTGCTGAGTTCACCAGTGCTTACTTTCTTTCTCAGGATGTACCAAACTGTAGAGTTTGTCACTCGTAAAGTTGTAGCAATTTCTCGGATGGGTTTTTTCTGTTTTCTCAGCTTAAGGATGGCTTCTTTCGCCTGCATGGAGAGCTCCTTTGACCGCATGTTGTCTGTTCACAGCAAAATCTTCATCATGCAAGCACCACACCTCAAATCAACTCCAGGCCTTTTATCTGCTTAATTGATAATGACATAACAATGGACTTGCCCACACCCTCCCAGTAAATAGCCTTTGAGTCAATGGTCCAATTACTTTTGAGCCCCTGAAATGAAGGGATTGTATTAAAAAAAAAAAATAAAGCTGAAAGTCTGCACTTCAACTGCATCTGAGTTGTTTCATTTAAAATTCATTGTGGTAATGTACAGAACCAAAATTAGAAAAAAGTTGTCTCTGTGCAAATATTTATGGACCTAACTGTATGTGCCCGGCTGTAGTTTGTTGTAAACTGAGGAGAAAAAAGCAGTTATGAACAACGTAGGCCTCTTGACCTGTAGAGGTTGTGTTAAACATTTTTGAATGGTTGCAGTGAGAAGATGCACACATATTCCTAGTGGACTGTACAGAGGTTAAGAAAGATTGTTTTCATTCACCTATTCTACAGAAATTGATGAATTTGCATCATTATTGTTTGCATGGCTGCTTAGTCAGCTTATCTTGGTGAGAATCTTGAACTCAGTAAAGTCACCTACTCTGGACTTTAACGGGAATTTCTAATGGCTTAATGAACTGACCGTAAATTGAAAATCATAGATAGCAATAATATGATCAACCCTATAAGCAAAAAAAGCTTTATAAAATTTGGTTCTTTTTGCTTGGCACATTTGGTTCAACTGGTATCTTCGTTCAAATGACTAATGTAGCTGAAAATCAATTGCTTGATTGTTGACACAATAAACATTATGCAGTTTCATTGTTGGCATTTTAATTATATTTCAAAACCATATTGTTAGTTTACCAAAATTTCCCATTTCTGAATAATTAACGTAAAAGATACTTTTTTCATACGGTTTCTTTTTTGAAATGTATAGAACAAAGTTAAAATGTAGCTTTATGGAAAGCTGTATAAGTGGTGTTTCACTCATAAGTGTACCTTGTTGTATTAAAAAATACTAGCCAACCCGCAGCGTACCATACGCTGCATAATCAGGCCGGTTTTTTAATGAATTTTAAGCACAGGGAGAAAATTAACATTTGAAAAATCGCTAATGTAATAAATCGGCAAGAAAAGCAACATTGTAACAATGCACGGAACGAACCAACACACAATCGTCCGTGACTGAAAACCGGCGGATCGTCCTCGCGCCTTCTGCTGCCAGACGGAAGGATGGGGGTTCACGGTGCGAAGAGTGGAACGGGAGGACAGAAGGACGCTCATTCAGCTCCGTCCGTCATGCTAGTCTGCTGATTTCTCGTTCAGTATGTACTGCCCGGTCATGTGCCCACCTCCAACTTGTCACTTGAGTCGTCGTCTTGACACAGTCCAGATGTACATGAGACTGACGTGGACTTTTCATTGCTCTGTGCGGTTTTGGCCGCTTTTCTATATATAATCCACCAAGACACCTGACCACGGTAGTAGCGAGGTGGGAGGGGGGTGTGTACAAAGTGCAGGAGCATCTAAGACGACGCATGTTTGTCGCGACGCAACCAGTGGGAGCGTCAGGGCCGATCCTGGATAGACGGCCGCCTTTGTGCGAATGTGGTTTCGCCGCCCTACGTACCTATTTTCTATTATGTTATGACGGATATTACTATTACATGTACTACTTCATACAGGATTAAGACGGTGTTAGGGTTAGAGTCGGGATGTATAAATAAAATTTAATTCCAAACGATTAATTTCAAACCAAACCATTAGAAAGCCGGTTTATTTAATTGTTCTAAGCGACAGGCAGCTCTGCACACAGTGACAGTCAATTCAGAGATCGCCGCAGCCCCGCTGTCTTTTGCCGCTTCTCTTGACTCGCAATCCCGTTGAGGAACGTAAGCGTCTCACATGAAATCTATCGCCTTCGGCGCAACTATGAAACATGCAAGTTGAGCGTTGACTAAGGGACTACACACATTTAGAGAGCGTGTCGTAAACACATGGTAAGCAATGGAACCGTTCAGACAGAGCGTGCGATGAGCCGGCGACCATCAAAGGCTTTTGCGCCCGCTCGCGCGAGCAAATCGCTATGTATGTGGAGTCCCTAATAGGCATCAACGCACCGACTACAATACACGCCACACGCAACTTTGTCAAACTTTGCTCACTGCAAACGCCGCCGCTGCTATAGTCGTCGGCCGCCCTCAGACTTTAAAATTCAAAGGCGGACAGCCGCCGGTTGCAGCGTCGCCGGCTGCTGCGCGTCTCCTCCACGGCCGCCTTTTAGTTTTGCCGCCACGTCGGGCACGCGTTTTGCCCGTCGCCAGGATCGGCCCTGGGGAGCGTATGAGTCGCACTTAGTGGGAATTCCACGGTTTGCAGCCCGAATGGGGCTCAACGGCTTACCCACGCCGGGTAGACACACGGTCAATGTCATGCATAATTATTTATTGAATGCTAAACACTCCTGGAAAGACACAGTTGTCTAAAAAGGGAGGGTTTGAGGATACAACAGAAAGTGAATGAAAAGATGGAACTGTAGACTTTTCATTGCTCTGTGCGGTTTCGGCTGCCTTTCTATAATATAATCCACCAAGACACCTGACCACGGTAGTAGCGAGGTGGGAGGGGGGTGTGAACAAAGTGCAGGAGCATCTAAGAAGACACATGTTTGTCGCGGATGCGAATTGCTGTATGATACCCCTCGCAAACCGTTTGACACGCTGCACCATAGAGTCCGGACGTATTAATGTAATCAGCGTATTGTTGAGCAGACTGTATAACAATGCCTGTGTGACTAAGAACAACGGACACGACGTCACCAAAGTTATCCCAATGTTGGCAAACAAAGCTAAGAGCCATGTCACGAAGTTTGAGAGCAACAGTTTCGTCAATGACATTTCTCCAAAAAAACCCGACTGACAGAAACAAACAGTTACCTGAAGCAGGAATTTCCATAACATTGAAAGAATTGTTGTTTCCATGAAATACATTTGAAGCGGCAGCCATGGAGGGCAAAAGAATAGTCAACGTGGCTCACAGCTGGGTTTGGACCGGAGCACAGACCAAAGCAAGTGAGTACGTGTTTGATGAGCTGTTTGATTTGGCGGGCAGTGGTCTGAGGTGCGTTCCTGAACACGTGGGAGGAGGGGTAGAGTTTCTGGGCGGGGCTTCGTTGTTCCTTTCGCATGGTTTTTCATGGTGTCGAAACCGAAAAGAATAATGAAAAGTCAACGTGGCTTAGACGTGCATGTGGACTCCTAGCACAGACGAAAGGGGCTAACTGGGTGGTCGGTGAGTTTTTGCGTCCGGGCACATGGGCAGGCAGTGTGAATGCCTAGAGAGCGAGGGTAGACGCGGGCCGGTGAAAAAGGAGTGTTGGTGGGTAGGAAAACGTCTTCCGTGTTCCTGCAGGAGCATCTAAGAAGACGCAAGTTTGTCGCGGATGCGAATTGCTGTATGTAGTGTGTAAAACAGTTTGCTATGGTGCAAGCGGTCATGCGTTGTAACCGAAAACTCGGTTTTTAAAGACTGCTTACTTCAT
This sequence comes from Polypterus senegalus, assembly GCF_016835505.1. Classification (NCBI taxonomy): domain Eukaryota; kingdom Metazoa; phylum Chordata; class Cladistia; order Polypteriformes; family Polypteridae; genus Polypterus; species Polypterus senegalus. Next base: position 40,886,766 of record NC_053156.1, on the reverse strand, counting down.
TGTGTTTTAACCTCAGTTGTAAAGGATTGTTTTAAAGATCCCATGAGATACCCCTCACATGCTGCATATGGCGATTCACCTCCGCGAGAAACATGCCCCTATGAACAGTCAACGTAGCTCGGAGGTGCATGACATGAACATGACATTAACCTGCCCTGCACCGCATGTGGCCTCCACGACAGACGAATATAAATGACGCCACTTTTTCTGTGTCCTCGCGTCCGACTTGGTGGGCGTGGCCCTGCTAGTTGTCGTATCCAATGGAGTTGGTGGCCGTGGCTCCTTCCTTCGTGCGCCATAGGTGTCTCACTTGTCGGCGGCTTAGTGAATCCACGCCCCTTCCGGCATGCTTTTCATGGTTGTCTTGCCTTAGTGAATTATATATATAGATTTTCAGCACAGTTGGAAGTTGGCGCTTTACTCCATGCTACTCTGTCTACCTGAAGGCAGGAAGCAAAACAGGATTGTTTTTTTCTCTCTCAATTTTCTCCTTTTTTGTGTACAATTTCAGTGCTAATATCATTGTCCTCAGTCTTGCAGTGATGCAGTTCAACAAATACAGTATATCTGTTGTTTGATAAGATTGATATAATGCTTAGTACACTAGAATGCAGTCCCTTAAAAGTTTTTAAAAGTTAATGTGTATTAAAAAATGTTCATTTTGTGAGCAAATGTTGTTTTATTTAAGTAGTTAGCAACAGAGCTGGTACTAAATAAACTGAAACTCTTGATATTGTTTAGGTCTTGCGGCCTCATGCCTAAGACACTAGACTGTAAATGAAAGTTTCCTGTACATTCCCCACTGCTTTGTTACCCATAGTCAGTCAGTAATGTATATAGTATACACATAAATATTTCAATAGATATAATTATAAAATTATTTGGTAAAAGTATTGTTATACCACTAAGGCAAACATCATTCTGCTTTGTGTTAATAGTTTTATAAGCTAAAAATGCTTATAAGAAATCTAGTATACTCAGTATATCAAAAGTGAAATGATAAAAATATAAGCAAGTGGTTCTCCACTTCTACAAGTGCATATAGAGCAGAAAAATAAATAGCCATGAGAAAGTATGTGTGAGAAGGTAGTGCATGCACAGGTTTATATATGTGCTACTACTTTAAACCAGCATGAATGCTAAAAAAGCATAAGCCTATACCTGATAAAAGCATTTTTGCTTTTTGCTTCAGCCTGCACCTGCTAAAACCACATCTTCAATGTGATAAGTCAATGCAGGTGCAGCATCACAGATTATCCGACAGATTGCTGACACACAGGTTTATTATTTAAAGCCACATTTGTCACAATTTCTTACCTAATTTCTATAGACATGTTTCATTGTTTTGCTTTGGTAAAATCTGATCAGAAGTACTGAAAGCACTGGGTAATTTTGGGAGTCTTGTGATTAACGTGTCTCTTATGTGTTCTGTGGAAGAATACGGTACTTCTTTGACTTGAGAGTATGCTCAATTTTCAGGGGGAATCACATTTCCCTTCTCCTTACAAAGTCTATGGCAGAGTATTGCAATAAAGATTCCAGCCAATAGGTGAACTTCAGATCTAGGAGGAGCAATATGGATTCTGGCTTTATAGTGGAAGAGTGGACAACCACTTTTTTTTTCCACTTTCTTCATTAATAGAGTTTATCAATCCTGCAAAAATTATATCCCAATATACTGAGCAGTTGTTTGCCTCAAAGGAATGTTAAAATATGTGCTTGTTCAAAATATAATTCATTGTAGCCACACATGTATAAACTGGGGCAATTTAATTTGTCCAACTAAATGCATATCTTATAACTATAGTAGGATGTTCAAGTAAATAGAAGAAATCCATGTGAATAAGTGGAATAACTGTGAGAGTACATAACTGAACTCTGTTTAAAGCATACTTGTTTCACCCTTAGACATAAACTATAAGACATAAACAAAGTGACAGTAATAATAATAAAATTATTTGTTTTGCTGATCATTAATTTAAAACAGAAATGCCACAGGCTTACAGATTCACTGTATGGTTTACACGTCGAGATGAAAATGCATGCTCTTTTCTGAGCCTTTATATGTTCTTTTAAATAATGTGTCTTCTAAAGAATTTAAAACCTAACCTATTTCTCCAAGGTGTAAAGATTTAGTAAGTCTTTGTTTGCTTCCACCTACATTTTATAGAAAAATTTGTTACATCTTGTTTTAATGCTTGTCACTGTCATTACAAATACAGTTTGCCAAGACAGTTCTTCGCTTGTCATTTCTATAATAGTTTGAATTTCTTTCTTAACTTTTTTTATTATAAAACTGATGTCTAACAACACTTAAGTTACAAACTAATCTTTACACTTTTCTCCCGATATTATCCTTTTTTTAACTAACTTTGTTCCTTGTTTATAGTCTTGAACCAGCTAGAGGAGCTTTTGAGCGATATGAAGGCAGATGTGACACGCTTACCTGCAACCCTGTCCCGTATTCCACCAATCGCAGCTCGCCTGCAAATGTCTGAACGCAGCATACTTAGTCGTCTAGCCAACAAGGGCAATGAAGCTCAAGCTCCTCCGGTATGCATATCATCTTTTCTTCTTTGATTTTTTTTTTTTTTTTAATAATTTTATTGTAATCATTCCATACAAATCGATCAATCTTTACATAAAATAGGATTGAGATTGAAAAACAAGTCGATCCCCGCCCCTGAGAAAGAGAGCATGGCCAGCAGGGTAAAACTTGAGGCTTGTAAACATATGTAAATTGATGATTTTTTTTTTTATTAATCCCCTACAAGACCTTGAGGTACATAAGATGAAACAAAATACATAATAGAAAGTTATCTCTTTCTTCAAAATGATTTAGATTTAAGAATGGAACGCCATTAAATCTAAGTCATTTTTAATACAGATACTGTATAGCATACCATTCAGAAGTAAATGCAGTTTCTGCACTTAATAATTTTTTCCTCCTGTTTTATAATATTTTTAGTGGTCTTTGACAATTCCATGCCTTAGTAAACTTAGACTGAAATGTTAACAGGGGGTATTTCAAATTTTTGTAATTAGATCATTTGTTAGGTTAACAAGTGTTTTAGATTGGTAATAAGAAACAATTTTTAGAGTAGTGTGTCTTGTCTACTTTTGAAATTATATGAAACTCTTGTACACTTTGTAAATAAGTTTGGTCATAGACTGTATAGAAACAATTATATTTTTAAGCATCTTTCATAGCAAGCTCTATTGCTGTGTGTTTTGCTGCACATTTAACAATGTAGTCTTTCTCAAAATCCTTCTATAAGTGGAAGACTAATTGAATGTTCTCCATCTCTTTATAGCCTATACCTCCGGGTCCTTATGCCACACCGCCAAATTTTGGAGCTTCTTTTAACACCACTTCCTCTGGAACACTGTCTGCAGGGAGTGGCAATTACACACAAATGCCTACAGGATCCTTTGTGTCAGGTCAGTTCTCCTGTATTTATTTATCATTCATCTATCTCCAATAAATAAAAAGGATGTGAGAATCCTAATTTACATGAAAAATTTCTCTTTGCTCTCATACTTAAAGTAAACCATTACTATTATATACCTTTTTGGTGTCTTTTTTTATTTTTCCATGATTAAAAATAGAATGAATAAGATTCATCCTTAAAAATGAAAATGCATCTTATCCAAATACACTATTTAGCCCACTGCCCACTTTGGTTTTAAAAAGGCAATTCAGTTACAGTACACAAAATCAAATATTTTAACTGAATGTCTTCTGCTCCCTGACATTGATTTTCAGCTGATTCTTTCTTCATTTGATAAAGAATCATTTGAAGTATATATTGCTGTTTCATAGTTTTATTAAATTCAGAATCCCTGAAAGTTATACTTAAAACAGAAAGATCTTGCTACATCTCAGTCAGACAATGCAACTTAACCAAAGAAGAAATAGACCAATAATCTGCAACTGGCTTGGTAGCCTTGTGTGTGTTCTATTTGTTAAATTGTGTTAGGCTTTGTCAACCAGATAATGCTGCTCAACCAAGGAACCAAAAAAAAAAACAACTTGGTAGCTTAAACAGTGAAAGGCTGGTGTGTATTTTATTTGTTAAACTGTGTTAGACTATGCAGCTTTGTGTTTTGTTGCACTGTTCAAAATAAATACAAAAACACACAATTGTCATAGTGAACACTTCATCCAAATAAAACAAATTCCTCTTAGAATTTTTTTCTTATTTTATGGAAGGTACATTATTTGGCTAAACTTAAAATGAGAATTTATATATTGGATAAAACCTTGTAGTCCAATTTGAACACATGTGCAGGTATGAGGGTAGGTATACATGGAATAAATTGATTATTCATAGTGATCTTGTTGTCACGCTGATGGAATTACTTTTTGATTTAAAATAATTTTTTTTCCTAGTTTATGTTTATTCATTCGTAGCATTTAGACAACTAGCAAGTGAAAAACAAAATTTATCTAATAGATTTTTTTGATTTGTCTCTCTAACTCAGTCTGTTTTAATGATCATTAACTGTAATTTGAAGCCTTTGTTTAGTAATGCACTTTCCATTGCAAGAATGACATATGTATATCTCGCAAGCGAGATTTGATTTGAAATACTGTCTATACATCTATGTCATCTGCAAATTTTAGGAGCAAGCACTTACATTTCATATGTTTTTCTCTATTTTTTTATTACTCTGAAAAAGAAATATACAGTGTATTGATCATTACTACATACAGGGTGCAGCAGAAATAACTCCCACATTTTGAAAAATCACTTTGGGGTCCCCAAAGCAGGTAGAGGGATGCGGTCCGTTCCGTTAGGTATGGTAGATAATAAAGTTTTCAGTCGTCACCATGCCGTGGTCGGGTGAGCATCGAGGCTTTTTTCAAAAAATCAAAAAATGGCGAATCTGTAGCTGCGACGCAGAGGGTGTATTACACGTGGTTCGGTTTACGTGCTAATGAAAGTGTTCCAGACCGGAAAACGATTTTGCTGTAGGTTCAAAGAATAAGGGCAACAGGAGGTTTTCAAACATCGTCCTCGGTCCTTGGACCAACTAAAGGATGCTATTCAAGAAGAAATTGAAGGAATTTCGCCCGACAAGCTAGTAAGAATGATGGAAAACTTTCAAGAACAGCTCCAAATGTGTATCAGCCGTCAAGGCCACCATTTGGACGATATAATTTTTAAAACTTAAAGTAAATAAACTTTTTTATGTCTACATTTGGGAAATAAAAAGTTTTTGGTGATACCTCGTAGCATTTTTTTTTCAATCCCCCTTTGAAATGTGGGAGTTATTTCTGCCACACCCTGTATAACTTACATAACTTTGAATAGACTACTGCACTACTCCTAAATCATATTGAATTGCCCTGAAAAGTAAAATCAACCAACATATTAAATGACAATCTCAGTATAAGCAAACAATTTTGGTTTAATATTTGTTTTTCTTCTGGAATGGGAAAAAATGGGAATCGGCAACTAGTGGTACTGTCTCACAGTGCTTGACTCCTAGGTAGAATCCCAGCCTGGGTGGCTTGAGTTGAGTTTCCTTGGTTTTACAAGTTTTGCGTGGCTTTCTACCTAAATTTCCCACAGTTTCTATACCCATAGAGACAATGAGTAAACCACTCATAGCTCTTTGTCTCAATGTGTCCTACATTGGTATCCCTATTTAGTGTTACTGCTGGGAAAGCTTTCACTTCCCCACCAGCTTGTATCATTGTTAGAAATGCATGTTGTAGAAATTACATTTATGATGGTATTTGCTTAAATACATAAATTAAAACACACTTTGTGTCCATCTAATTTATTTTTTAATTGAATTTAAGCTCATGAACTGCACTTCCATGTTAAAGAAAAACAGCATGCTCTGCCGTATAAAAATGCAGCAGTACCATGAAATCTACACTTGCATACATTCTCACAGTAAACAAATGGAAAAAGACAGAAGAAACAAATTTGTAGTCTGTAGTCAATTATTGATGTTTAACAGGATACAATGCCTAAAATAATATTTACATTGTTCTTAACAGTAATTCATATACTGTACTATTTATAATAAAGCTAGATGCAGCACTTTTTGTAGGGACCAAGCAAACATTTTTTTCATATTTTGTTTAAGCCGAAACATTCAAGCATACACTATTTTAAAACTGGTTAAAGTGTAAATGCTTCCCTGGTGTAAATGTTGACGACTTGAATTATAATGTACGGTTTTGCCAAGTTTAGCAAAAACACAATCTCTATTGATATTATTATAGTCATTTTTACAGCTCCTGCAGAAAAAATGCCAAAAGCTTTCCATGTGACATTCATGAGTGTAACTAATAGTTTTTTTGTGCAGCATTACCTTATGGGCTATACAGTAAAAAGTAGAAATATGCAACAATAATGTACTTTTTTCAGAAGTTTCAGTAGGTATAATAGTGATCTATGTTACAGAAACAGAGATGAGGTGATGTGACACATTCCAAGTAGGACTTCTAACTTTTGGCCTGGAGATGTCTAGATATTACTTGTCATAATGCTCTACTTTTTATGTCCATGGGAAAACAATGTTTAGTGCTTTTGTTTTTGAACTGAAAACTGCACTGCTTGTTTGAGGGAACAAAAAAAAAAAGTAAAAGAGACCGGGTGTTTCTAGGTTAAAGGGTGTGGTCACTTTTATGAGGCTGCATTTTATGTTAAAGAGCCACGTTGAGGACTTCCTCAAGGAAGACTATACGTTTTGTGTCACTACTGTATGACATTCCTGAGAATGACACAGATTCCCTGAGAGGTTTGGTTTCATTTAAGTAATTATTCAGTATCTGTATGTAGAAGAACAGAATATAGCATAGCACTTTTAAAAATATACATTAATAATAAAACTCATTTTTTATGCTTCTTATGTAAAAGTGAGTTCTGACAGCCTTAATCTATAAAGTGAGAACAAAATGATTTTATTAACAAAAAATGACCAAGGATCATTTCTTTTTACAATTAAAATAAGATTCTTTTTTTAAATTATGCCAACTACATTTGATCTAGCAGTACCTAAATGGGTATTTAAGATGGAATTTTTATTCTTTGCTAGTAAACATCTCTTTTTCTATGTACAGAAATACCCTCTGGGTCATTCTTTTTTTTAAAGGACTTTAATTTAAACTCAAAGACCAATACAAGTATGTTCATAAATGATAAGCTAACAAACCCATATATATTATAACTTCAGTGCTCTTCTAATTGATTTCACCACCCTTTCAGAATGTAGCAAAATTTGTACCTAATAGAAGACTTTTTTGTTTAACTGTTAATCTTACAACACCCTGTTATTTCAGTGAACAGCTGGTTTTGTGTGCAGAATTTGTATCCTGTAGGTTTGTGATACAAATGTAGCATAGTTGTGAATTGATTCTGGAGAAACCAATAAAGAAAAAATTGTGCATCTACAAACACAAAGTTTATTCCAGAGCTGTGTACCCTATTTTCCATTACTAGAAGCAGCACTGTTTGAAGCAATCAAACCACTGAGTGGTTTTTACTGACTGCTTTCTGTGGTTTTATGTTTTTCGTGCCTGTTTTACCATGTTCTGGTCTGTGGTAAGCACTGAGATGTTTTATTATTGTTGTTTTCCTCTTTAAATGGATTGCTAAGATTTTAGAAACGTTTTGGCAAGTTTTTTCTTTGGCATTGTTATTTTTACTTTTTCAGTGCTTTGTTTTTAAACACCGTGTGAAGGTTCAGCTATATGCTACAACACCTGACTGCACCTGTAATTCATTATTGTCACATTGATGCGTGTCTTGCCATCCCCATTTAGCTTTACTCACACAGGAGCAATAAAAGTTATATCAGTATACTTTACCTCTTATTTGCAGTCATGCACAGCATGAAATGGAATTAGATCTGAACAAGTTACAAAGGTTGTGTAAAAAGGGAACTATATTCATGCAAGGCAGTTAATGGATGGTCCTTTATAGATCATTCTCAACAAAGCAACAGTACAATGTCTGAGATTAAGATAGCCCTTGTTTTTCTACTCATGTTACACCCTGATATTTTCTATCTGCAATTTAAATATTTCTTGGCATAGGAACTTGATCTCAGTTAGACATGTGTCTTGTAATCACTAATAACAGCATAAAGTACAATTTGTTTTTTTAATTCTCCTTTTTGAATTAGAGTATAACCCCTTTGAATATTTATAGTCTCACTGCTGCACAGCATGTGTAAGCAAAGTTCTTCCAAAAATCATTTCCTGTCATGATTAGCCTGGTTTTGGTGAAAGCAACCAGAGTTTGTTGCTTCCTGCAGAAATATATATGTTTTTACAGTTTCCTGTGTCAGCAAACAGTTTTGTGAAGTTTTCTTAGAAATCCGCAAGCACATATCCTTCCTGATGCAAGCAGCTCATGAGCTACACATATGCTGCAGGGGTGAAGTAACAGATTGGGTGATTTTTGTGGCATTAAAATAAACAAGGGTGTGAGAAAATAAATGACAAAGTTCAAGATACACATTCTTGCTGTTTACAAACAACAAGAGGGAAATAATACAGGTTTGACTGAGCAACTGCTCTCTTACACATGTACCTTCTTTGGATTTATTGCGTTCTAGTATTAATGTAAAGTTTAGAAGATGTTGAGGATGGTTTGGGAACAGCTTGAAGTATTGATTGCTCTGGGTCATTTTTGGGGCTTTGGTTGCAATGTCAGTAGCATATGCCCTGTGTCCATCGGGAGCATAAATGTAGTCTGTGGTCTTTCAAGGAATGAGGTTTTCATAAACAAAATTATATGTTTGGCAGATTTACATCATCCAAAACCTTCTGTTTCTGTTATATTTTCACTTTTGTAATGTACTTGATATGGTTTTGTGTTGTTAACCATAAAGCTGTCATTTTAATTCTCAACACTTAACACATTAAAAAATCACATAATGTCCCAGTACTGTAGACATAGAAAAAATAATGTTCATTATAACAAGGTGCTATACAAAGTTGTTTGTTTTTTTAATTTAAATATTTTTATAGAGTGAATGTTCACTCCTAACAGTTACACATTGATAAATACAGTAGCTCAAAATGTAATTGTGCCCCATTAGTGCTGGAAAAATAAAAAGAGATAAAGAGAGGGAAGTCATTTTTTCCTTTCTCCAGCTTAGTGCTCCTAGGATTCTGGGGACTTCATGACCCTACTGGCCAGCCCACAAATTATTGAAGTCCAGGACTGAATTTTTGAATAGCTTTTTCATTAAAGATTTTGTCTTTTTTTTAAATACATGCTTTTATTAAAAAAAAGTCCAAAAGCTCTTGACCTATTCCCGTATACAGTGTGACTTGTCTGTCCCACAGAAGCCAACGTCAGCCTGAAGACCAAGGAGCATGACATTCTCCAGCGGCAGAGGGTGGTGGACCTATGGAAAGATGGAAAGTCGGAGGGCTCCATCGGACTTGAGTTGAGGATGCCCAAGTCAACGGTGCACAGTATCATAGTGAAGTACCGGCTTAGCAACACTGTTGAAAACCTGCCGCGCAATGGCAGGCCGAAAAAACCTTGAAGCAAACAAGATGGACAAGTGTTAATATTAACCCAAGAGTATTTCCACAGAAGCAGGCTGTGGTCCCAGAAAAAGATCTTCAGTGATTTGGGTTTTTTTCCCCCATGTTGTTTTTTGCTTGTTTTCTATCATTTTTTTAATAACATAAAACTATATACATATATTTGACTGGGAGCTTTAATGTATGAAGAATTGAATCCTGCTGAGTATATTGTAAATTAGGAAAAGATTCAGTCTTATGTGGAAAAGGAGGATCAATAGTCAACAATTCTGCTCAAACAAAGGACGCCGGACGTCCCTGGCCAACAGCATTGATTTTAAAAAGAAAAAATTCACTCCAGGAAGCATCTCTTTTGATATGGCAACTGCCACATGCCCCTACACTCTGTCTCTCTGTCCCATGCTTTCTTTCCCATTCCCTCAGAAAGCTCAAAAGATTTATGAGTTCACATATTAAGCTCCATTTCTTTTTTCTTTTGTGTGTACATATTTAAAAAGTAGCCTCATTTTTGTGTTGCTCTCCGATTGTTATTGTATTTTTTTATTTTTATTTTTTATTATTTTTTAGTTTCTTCCTTGGCCTTTCACTGAGCATTTGTCACGTTCTGAAAGGAATAAGAAGGAAGTGGTGCTAATTTAAGAACATTTGCCTCAGTCTGCAGAATTTTGCTGTTTCATTGAACTACAGAAATGTGCATTTCTGACTTTTTCATTTAAGAAAACACTAAACTTGAAGAATAGGGGCAGAAGTTAAGGAGCTGTGATCTATCTTTGTGACTATTCCTTTCACCCTGTGAGATGCCCTGATTATTCTGTAATGCTTTAGAAGCAACTTTGATATCCAGACCCCTCTGAACCTCTCTGTACTGTCTCTTTTGACATTGATCATCTGGAATATACAGAATCTGTTAAGGAATGGCAAGGACATTTTTTTGCATCAGTTATTGCCAAATATCAAACCTGCCTCAAATAACCAGAATTTTATTAGAATTACTTCCTCTTTTTTCAATATTCTTGAAATGCTCTTTTGGATACATTGAGTTGAGGTAGAGGCAAATACAAAGGTGATTTTTAGATTAATAAAAATTACTTAAATCAGGTGATACTTTAAGATCATCTGTAGTGAAGCAGTTTCCTGTTCTTTTACAGGAAAAACTCTCTTTGCAAGATGTTACTAAAACCTGTTTTATTTCTGGTTGTGGCCTTTATTTCAGATTAGTAATATTCTTCTGCTGATGCATGGAATTACTAAGAGGGATACAGTGCAGCACAGATTTAAGTGAACATGTTTTGTTCCTTTTTTCTGGAGGATTTGTGCTCTCACAACATTTATAGTATAGGGGAAGCTTTTTTTTTTTTTTTGCAGATTGATTTTTCCCCCCGATAGGATATTTGAAAGTGTAAGTCTACAAAGCGGAAATTCATTAATTAGAAAAACCTATCTAAAATAAATGATAGAGCTATCAGGTTTAATTGGCAATCTTTTGCATTGCATTGGGTGATATTTTTCTTTTTTTTTATGCTGAAGAGCTGCTTCGCACATGTCCTACAAAACATGATCTGCTTTTAGAAGCATTATCATTGTACCTGTGCTGACATTGCTGATAATGAGATGTCACTTTACAGTGTTCTCACGCTAATGCCATCAAACTTGATGTACAATACCTACTCTCCATCATCTAAGTTAGTGCCTTTTTAATAAATACATTTTGTTTTCCATTTGGATGAATCTGAAATACATTACAAGGTGTGTCTCTGTCCGTGCTGCACTGCTGTATAACACTGCATTGTATAAAAGTATTGTTTAAAAACAATAAACCAAACTTCAAAATAGTGTTATGTTTGCATTGTGCTGTATTGAGTTAAAAAGAGATGTGGATGAAATTCAGATTTTTACCCTCATAGGAAAGGAGAGAAAAGCTGACTGCTAATTAGCTGCATCAGAGCAACTCTGTTTTGGATGAAACGGCCAATATTTTTGCTGTTTGTTTTTTTTTAATAATAATAATAATAATGTTGTTGATATATCATCAGTATTTAACTTAATAGAAAACCTTGCAACTTCCTACATGTAACTGACCCTTGCTATCTGCAAACTCCTGAAGTTGTGTCTTTGGTAATTAATTCTTAACGAAAATGTGTGATTCCCATGCAAACTGATTCTTAAAAATTTATTCTGGAAAATCATTACTAATTTTTGAAGGGATGTGCAGTCAAGTCACCTGAATAATGTGCTTAACAGGCCATACTGAGTTCAATTCAAGTATGGTGCTTAACCTATCTTTTTAATTTACATAAACATGAATCGTTAAAACTTGCACTTCTATTTTGTTTTCACTATGACAGCTGCTGCATAAAATAAAATTGTTACCCCTTAGTAAAAACATTGCGTAAGAAATACTTTTGCCTGAAATTTTTTATGATCTTGTTTTCAGTGGCCTTCAGCACTAAGCCACGGATGCAATTTTTCATCCGTATAAAACCCTACCCTTTCTCCCTGTACCTGATAGCAGTTGTGAAAAATTATGGTGTATCATTTATCTAAGTGGAGGTGCAGTAGATTCTTGGACAATGTTTTATAACTGTTGTAGTCAATATATTCTATGATAACTGAAATAGTTAGGACTGTTATTTTCCAGATTAGAACCTGTTTGAACCCATGTGGATGCTGCCCATTACTTAAACACTTCATTAAGTGCATGTGGCTGAATCTCTTTAATATATTGATTTGTTTCAATGGTTAACATATTAATCAATTTGTATAAGTGCCAAACCAAAGTTTGTTTCATTTTTAGATGAGTGTAGCTCAGATGTTTTGAGTTATTGTCAGAGTAAAAGATTTTTTGATGAACCTGTGTTCTTGATGATGTTCATGTAAGTGCAGACAGAACTGAATTAACAGCAGCTTTTTATATACAGAGAAATTCCTGTGTGGAGTTTGTACACTAACATCGTTTAAGTTTCTTTTCCTACCTTATCCCAAAGAATTGAAAATTAAGTTAATTAGGAAATTCTAAATTGTCCCTGTATATGAATAAGTGGGTCCTACAGTGGACTGGCTCCCTGTCTAGGGTGGCTTACTGCTTTCCATTTGCTAAATCCCTAGATAGTGAACAGAAGGCACAAGTTCAAATGCAAATGTATACTTTTGAATTCTGAACCTAATTCTTTTTTAATGGAAATTGTTAGTAGTTAATTTTCAGTTATCTGTTTGTTTATTAACAATGAGACTAAAACTTTTTCCAACAAGAATTTTGATCTTCTATCTGTCTCAGAGCAGTAAGATAGCATCATTTTGTTTTCATATAAAATGAATCATTCACTGAGGGTTACCTTTGATATTAAAGAATAAACATTAGACGAGGCTTAAAGAACATAAAGCAAAGGCAGGAAATTACCCATTTAATAAGTAATGGGTCTGAATGAAAACAAGCTGCTGCAGTAGTGCACAACACCCAAGTTAGGGTACATATAGTCAAGTCCTGTTCTTGAATCATGATTGCAGTTGACATTGTTTCTTTTCCAGAAGGTGATTGATGTTACTGAATACAAGAATTGAAAGACAGCAAAGTGTGCAGAGAAGATAATTAACCCATAATAATTTGTTGAAAACATGCACTTAGTTTTCATCATTTCATTTTGCTCTTGTTTCCACAGCACTCAATGGTCCCATGGTGGCAATCAAGAAAGAGAAGGAAGGCGATGGGATTGAAAGAAGGGAAATGAGAAGCGGAGAGATAATCTGCATCGACGACTGATACCCCATCCTCTCTTTATGCACACTGTGGCCTAGTCCTATCCTGTCCTGTCTTGTTTCATCCCCATTCCATTCCATGCTTCCTAGCCCTTGCTCTGCCACTCTGGTCATTGGATACACCACATCTATTCCGGATTCTGATTCTTATTCTTCACTTAGAGTAAAAGAGTTTTTGGCAGTGGGTTGTAAGAAGGCTGTGGGTGTTTACTGGGGGTGGCAGTCTGTTCTTCTCAGCTAAACCTGAGAGTTCCAGTTGTGTCTTCTGGCATTGTCCAAATGTGTACAGTCCTATTTATCACAAACTCAGAGTGCTTGAGTTTGTATGTATTTCAGAAATAGCTCAATTCAGAGTATTATATAAGTACCATAATATTTACCCTCCCTAACTTGCACTCCCTCGACCCTAAAAAGTGAAAGCAGGTCTGTGCAGCTTAAATCTACTTTTTATATAATGTTGCCATGACCCTGCTTACTTGAGAACATTAAATATTTATGCAAGGTGACTGTTTTTGACTTAAAAGTAGCCCTTTTTTGGCAAGTAGCAAAAACGTATAGTACTGGCAACTGTTCACCAAATGAAAAGGTGGTTATATGACCTAGCTTTTTAATTTTGAAGACTAAGAAAGAGGCACATTAAGTATTCAGTCAAGCTCCGTTAAAGAAAATAAAAGGCAAGCCATTGACATAAAGCCATATTCAATATAACGCTGTTCTATTGTGACACGGCACAGGAAGCAGCCGAGAGCCTTCAGCCTGAGGTTTTTAGCTGCACTGTACAGAATGCACTATATACTTTTGTAAATATGCTTTTAGGATTATTGTTGCACTGGTTATGACATGGTGAGTTAAAGCCGCTGCTGTCCCCTAGGTTTTCTAGTGGCAGATGTCGTCCAGCTTAAGAGGTTGGGAGCTCATTGAAAGGCCACATGATTCAGCCTAGTGTGTTTTTTTTATTCATTCAGTAAATGGGATGGGGGGTTGGATTGTTGAGAGTTTTTGCAGATATTTACAAAAATGTTGGGAGGTTAATATTTTCCTGCAAATAAGGCAAATCTTTAATTGTACCACTAGTATTTATTTGATACAATAAACACTGAGAGCTTCTGCAGTTGATATCTTTTTCTAGAGGCAGTCTTGCTTACCATTTTCTGTTTTCATTTTGCTTCTGAAGTCACTTGGAAGAGTTTTGGCTTCAGTTTCTTCTTCTGATTTAACCAGGAATACTTTTCAGAACAAGGTACGAAACCATTTCTTTTGTCCTGTCAATCTAGTGAGTATATTTGTACTCCTGGCACTGGACAAAATAGTCTACCAAAAAAATAAAAAAAAAACTTTTGAATTTATAAAGACACAAAAAAATGTAACAAGCGTAAATAAAGGAAAATTATATTCTCTTTATCTGTGTAAGTGTGCCACACCAAGTACAAGAAAAAAATTCTTTGCACTGCTCTTTAGCATTCCTTGTTTTGTCCTATCCCATTTCATTGTGCTTTTTTGCCCATATCGGATGTATTTCTTGGGGCAGTGCTAGCTTTTACTACAATAAAACACATCTTTAAATGTTCTGTTACAGTATTCCACATAGCAATTTAACAAGCAAAAGTTTATTAAAGAATAGTCTCCTTTACAAACTGAGATTGAAATGATTTCAGTTGAAACAGTCACAAAGTGAATGAATAACACAAGTAAACTTTTCAGCCGGATGCACTTTCAGTTCAAGATGAGATTTCTGAATATACACATGTGGTCATTATCAACTACTTGAGGCATAGCCATTTAGAAAGGGATAACACAGTTGTTTGACCTTGACTTAATGAGTATCCTTTGTGCAAAGAAAGATTTGCATTTTAGTTACTGAAAAATCTCAGTTTGAATTGAATGCTGTACAGTTTCTTGATTTGTCTGTCTTTGTTAATTCATCCAATTTGCCCACTATATTTTGAGTCTAGATATTCTTGAGGCTTATTAAGTGGACAATCAGCTTGTAAGAAGGAGAATGTTAGAAACTGCATTTTCAGACTTGTCTGCAGTAACAGTACACGTGTGAAATCTGGCGCATAGACAGCAGGGGGAGTGGTGGGGTTTACAGTTTGTTCGCATCTAAGCTTAAGCCAGGTGCATCCTGTTGGTATTGGTCACTGGCATCTGGCCAGCCTCTGTTGTGCAGTGTTATGCGATTGCTAAGCATTTAAGCCAAATGTTATGAACGATCATATGTTCACTGTGCTTTATAAAACTATATCAGGGATAGAACCACCTGAGATTCTTGTTTTTTTTTAAAAAAAAAAAAAGAAAGAAAGAAGAAGAAGAAGATAGAGTACTCCAACACGATGCACTTTGTCCAAGGGCCATAAACTTTTAACTCTTGGATTTAAAAAAAAAAAAAAACATAAGTGACTTAACATTTCAGATTTATATTGTGTTGTCCTTCACTTCCCAAGATGTTTAAAAGCATTTGTTTATTGTGTGCGCGTGTGTGTGTGTTCGCGTGTATGTTATGGACGCAGTGCACTTTTTTTGTTTATTTGTTCTAAAGGGATTTGGGTCACTTTTCCTTCATGATAATTTTGTAACTGTTATTGATGTTTTATTGTCCTAGGGCGGGGGCAGGGAAAGGTCGTTTAAGGTTAATTTCTTCAATATTATTTTGTCAAGACGTTGAAAGTGTTTGAGGTGTAGTTGAAAACAAAAAGTGCTGGCACCAAGCAAACTGTTAATAAATGCATCTTTTTTTTAAGAAAATAAAATTAAATTACTACAGTACTTTGAATCATTGTTTTTTTTTTTTTATACATCCTCTGGGATATGTTCACTCAAGGTCTTGTTAGAAATTCTCAGTGGTAAATATATTCCTGTTTGGAGGTGCAATTATTAGTATCTTGTCATGATTCTTGATACACTGGTAAATTTGGTTTCCTCCCGTGGTTCAAGTCCAATGTACACTCTTCTGTTGATTGTTAATCTTAAATTGGCCTAGTATAAATTGCAGAGCTCTGCACTGGACTACTGTTCCTGCCTTGTGTTTTGGCTACACATAACAAACACTAAGGAAAAAGTTTCTCTTGCCATTGCCCTCCCTGCTTATTCTTGTTCAGAACTGAATGATGAAATTAATATAATTCTAATCTAGTAATAAGTATTTCTACTACTGTGTAGTGCAAATAATGGGAACCATGTTAGAATTTTCTCAGTGTTCTTTTTCACCACAAGGTTTCTGAAACTGGCAGCATAACTATACAAGTTGAAGCTGGGTACGGCATACATCTGGTATGCAGATTTGTGTTTTCATTTTAATACTTTCTTCCTTCTGATGTTATGTGGAGGAGCTATGTGTTGCTTGTCACTTAGACATGCAAGTAAGAGTTTCAGTTTACATTTGACAATTCTGCTACTAGTAAAGCAGTATGTTGCTAAACACCCCTCACTCCATTTCATTAGCGTAAATACAACTCTTCAATTGCTGTGTGTATAACAAATCCTCCTTAATAAAAGAGCTAGTGTCTCTGTACCTGTGTGTCAATTTAGTAGCAATGTCTTTGTTATATGTAATTTTGTGTGGGAATCTGTTGGAAAGAAAAATGTAAGGCATTTTAATAGTATATGCATCACAAAATACTTTCCAATAGATAGTGCACTGCAACATTACCACTGAATATGCGGAGGTGTACGTTGATTACTTGACTTCCAATCCTTCCTAGACATGTAGAAATTAGAAGTTAGAATATAAAATGTGTGAATATTCAGATGTTGATAAATAAATTTGATTCTGGCATTAGATTTTGTTTTTGTGGTTTTGGTGACCCAGGGATCTGTGTACTTTTTAGTATTTGAAATTTCATTTTAGAAGCAAATACGAAAATGAAAGGAATTTTCAGATTTTGAATTTTGATTGGAAAGAATAAAATGAGGGAAAATAAGGTATTTTTTTAATTCTGTGGTAACAAATAGCAGTCATAAACTTAACATTACACATACTTTTCTGGATTTATTTGTGATTCAAATAATGAAAGTGTAATAGCTCAAAAATAACAAAATATGCATTTTTGTTTTCTGAAATCGAAGGTGGTACTACTTCTGCGAGATTTTTGACAACACGTGCAAACAGTCCTCCTCACAACACATCGATCGACGCCCTTGAAGCACATGTTAGGAGAGCAATGTGATTTACAGAAAGTTAACTGTTTTTTTAACATGTGTTACACTTGTGCGCACTGTTAATACTCGAATTAGCTAGTAACAAGTAGTCGGTAAAAGTCAATGAGCAACCATTCACACATTTACACACATTCAAAATGCTAGCACTATAAAAATTGCAAGACTTAGTGTTAGTAAATGAAATCACCAAATGTTGGCTGTTTCACAGTAACAGTAATAATGTTCATAAAAGAACTGCTACATCAATGAAGCAAAGCTTGTATTTTTACCAGAAAGATTCAACTCTGAATTTTCTTGAATTTTCTGCAGTCATGTTCTCGTCTCGGAGTGTCGCCCTTTTACTGTTCCGAAACACAATGTAATGGTCCATCCTCTGCTGATGCCAGTGTAGCTTCAAGGCTGTTGATCGATGTGTTGTTAAAAAATTGTGCAGAAGTACCACCTTCGGTTTCAGACAACTAAAATGCGTCTGTGTTATGTCCAGAATTGAAACCTGTGTTTCTTTAAGAGTTTTGTACATAGTTGATTTCATAAAAGACACGGGGCCGGATGGGAATAAAGTGGGTGTGGTGAACTGGTGGTTTGTGGAAAAAAGGAGGTTGAAATTAAAGAAAGAAAACTTTTCGACAAAACCTGTGTGTGACGAGTTTTTGTATCTGAATACAACAGTCTGTTTTGTTGTTTTTGAGCTATTACACTTTCATTATTTGAATCACAAATAAATCCAGAAAGGTATGTTAAGTTTATGACTTCTATTTGTTACTATAGAATTTAAAAAAAAACAACTTATTTTCCCTTATTTTGTTCTTTAATCAAAATCTGAAAATTCTTTTCGTTTTCGTTTTTGCCTCTAAAATGCAATTTCAAATACCAAAAAGTACACGGACCCCCAGGGCTGCCTGTCCTTTGAATTTTGAAAACCCTTCCTACATACCAAAAAA
The DNA here is from genome assembly GCF_016835505.1 of Polypterus senegalus. Lineage (NCBI taxonomy): Eukaryota > Metazoa > Chordata > Cladistia > Polypteriformes > Polypteridae > Polypterus > Polypterus senegalus. The sequence goes on along the minus strand of NC_053156.1, from coordinate 40,868,388 downwards.
TAAATTGGGCGGACAACTCAATAGTCTGGACATCCAGAACTACCAGTTTTTAATTTTAGACAATGAAACTACAGACTTGCAAAGCCCAGTAGACTACTAGATGTTTCAGATATTTGGTTTATGCAGTTTTTTTTCTAATCAAAAATAATCTGATAAAAACAAAAGACCCAATTCTTTATTAAAGATTTTAACTTGGGTGTTGCTTTTAAAAGCAAGTTGCTTATAGCTTGCCACTGTCTAACACACACCCATTAGTGAACAATATAGTAATATAGTGATTGTGCTGCAAATCTGCAAGACAAACAAAAGAAACAACAGCATTAGCTGTATAGCAACTGGGGCAGTGAGGGCAAGAATGTCGAAAGTTGATCATATTTTTTTGTCATTTCCCGCAATATAAATAAGAATATTTAATGCATACTTTGTTATGGATTAAAAAAAGAGTGGACAAGGTGATTCATTCCAGTACTGCCTAAATAACAGTTACAAGTAAAGTATTTCATATTTACAAGCAGTATTATGACAAAAATAAAATGAAAATAACTTTTGAAATACCGGAATTACTTATTTAGAGGATTACATACAGAAGATGTTCAGAAAAGTAGTGATGACTTTTGTGGGAGTAAAAGTCAGAGAATGTATGGTGTGGTATGCAAAGACTTCCAGAAACCATAAAGGCAGGCCTTTGTTCTCAGGTAAAACTTATCTTAGGATCAAAAAGTGAGAAAGCACAGTAGCATTAGACTGTTTACTATACTAGTCAACCTGCAAGATCTGACAAATGCTGATACAGTGCTGATTGATATAATGAAATGTACAACATGGAAACAAAGATGTACACTGATGCAATAGATAAGTCTTTTTAACTGACTGGGTTCGCTACCATTGAGAAAATGACCTAAAATATTCAGCAGCTTGGTCTAAAACCAAAACTTGAGAAAACATTATTAATGCAATATTTCAGTTAATTTTTGATAAAATATTTTTTGTGTACATTGGAAAAAGACCATCCATTAGTATTACATAATCCTTTAAAAAAAATAATCTATTTGCTAAAATATCTTCTTCCAAGATGCAGATTTTTATATTGTGATCCAAGAGTACTTTGCTGTAAAATGTTGCAGGTAAAACACCCGACCACCCCCTCAAAACCCCCAGTAATATATAAACTTGGGCTACCGTGAGGCATACGTACTTAGACTACCAGGCTTGCAAAGATGGCAGTTCAGAAGACTGCCATATGCATTTACAAGTTGTCCACCCCTGAAATTGAGGCCATCCATTTTAATTTTGAAAAATGTAAGCATTACTTATTTCCCATTGATAGCAGTTGCAATTTTAAAATGTCACTCACATCTCTGATATGTGATATGTTGCCATACTGCTTAGCAGAACTGCAGAGTCCTGGCTGGAGTTGGCACCGTCTCCCCACATCTACATGTATGTTTTCTCTGAGCAATCTGTTTATCCTCCCATATGCTAGCTTAACTGAACACTCTAAATTAACCCAGTATTATTGTGGGTCTGCGGTGGGTTGGCACCCTGCCCAGGATTGGTTCCTGCCTTGTGCCCTGTGTTGGGTGGGATTGGCTCCAGCAGATCCCCGTGACCCTGTGTTCGGATTCAGCGGGTTGGAAAATGGATGGATGGATTATTGTGGGTGTGTTCATGGGCTTTTCCTATGATACACTGGTACACATGGGAAGGACTGATATCCACCTGGTGTCTGTTGTTATGGGGGTACACACATGCTCCCTGACACCATGAACTGGATAAGTAGACTAGTAAATAGATTGATAGATTCAAATATTGCATGAGAGCTCTAGCAATGTTGCAGATCTTTCCCAGGTTCTTATTAAGAAGAGCAATAAACTTACTTTGGGTAAGAATGGTGTTTAGTAAACAGGTACCAAACCTCTCTTTCTCTCTCTGTTTCTCTGATCATCTGCTACTTAAAACCATAAGTTTGGCAAGAAAGAGGAAACCATTCAATCAAGCTTGTTCAGTTAGGTAATAGCTAAGTTATTCCAATATGTCATCCAGATACTTTATATGGTTGTGAAGGTTTAAGCTTTAACCATATGTCTCAGTAATGTATTTCATTTCTTCCCCTTAGGTTGTATCATTTAAAAAAAAACTGCTTAAATTAAGTAAAGGGAGGCAATGCTGAGACTATATAATGCACTAGTAAAATTTAATAAATGCCAATACTGATGGTCTGTGTAAGAAAGGACAGAGCCGACTATACTTCCTTAGATGGCTGACGTCCTTCAACATCTGCAGTAAGATGCTGCAGATGTTCTATCAGATGGTTGTGGCGAGCGCCCTCTTCTATGCGGTGGTGTGCTGGGGAGGCAGCATAAAGAAGAGGGACGCCTCACGCCCGGACAAACTGGTGAGGAAGGCAGGCTCTATTGTAGGCACGGAGCTACACAGTTTGACATCTGTGGCAGAGCGACGGGCGCTGAGCAGGCTCCAGTCAATCATGAAGAATCCACTGCATCCGCTGAACAGGATCATCACTAGACTGAAGAGCAGCTTCAGCAACAGACTGCTGCCACTGTCCTGCTCCACTGATAGACTGAGGAGATCGTTCCTCCCTCATACTATGCGACTCTTCAATTCCACCGGTTGACCGTTAACATTATACAAAGCTATTGTCTGTTATACCTGCATTTTTATCACTCTTTAATTTAATATTGTTCTTTATCAGTATGCTGCTGCTGTAGTATGTGAATTACCCCTTGGGATTAATAAAGTATCTATTTATCTATTATATAGTGCCTTCCATATCTATCTATATCTATCTATCTATCTATCTATCTAGTAAAACGGGATGTGGAGTATTGCTTGCAATTCTGGTCACTACAGTACAAGAAAGACATAACAGCACTTGAAGTTGTGCAGAGGGGAGCAACCAAGTGGATCCCAGGACTTATTGACATGTCCTACTCTGACAGGCTCAGACAATTAAACCTGTTTAGTCTTGAGCAGAGGAGACTGTGTGGGGACCTAATGGAGGTCTTCAAAGTTCTCTAAGGCATTGATTCCATAGATCCAGCAACATTATTTAGGCTTAAGGATGAATCACATAATTGAGAACATCAGTGGAGTTTAAGGGGAAGTGCATTTAAAACTGAAGCCAGAAATCACTTCTTTTCACAAACAGTTGTTGGACTCTGGAACAAACTATGGAGATGTGTAGTTAAAGCAGAAACTTTGTCCACCTTTAAGAGGAGTCAGGATGAGACATTGAGACACCTTTGCTATTAGCTAAACAAATGGGCTTGATGGACTGAATGGTCACCTCTCATTTATCAAATTTCTTATGTTCTAGGTATTAAAGTGCCACCTGTCTACCGCCTTAAAAGTGTTTCTACTTCAATCCCACCAGTGTTCTTGAGTATACGATTCATTTTTAAATAAAATTGATTAATAAGAATTATTTCATAATTTGTCTAAGAATTTTGAAGACCTGGATTAAGACTCGACAGCCTTCTCTGCTGAAGACTAAAGAGGTTTAATGCCCTTAAACTATCAGCAAGCACAGGACAATTCCCTGTTTGTGTCCGCAGACAAAACTGCACACACAGCTCTAGATGCAGTTTTACTAGCATAGGTTACGTTCTTGGTGTTTTTTTCAGCATTTTTGTTAAAGTATAACCTAACATTGTATTTGCCGTTTTTTCATTCTGTTAACATAAGTCTTTTTCAGAGCATACATACTGTGAACAGTGTTACTCATCATGTTTATGTTTATTTATTTATATATATATATATATATATATATATATATATATATATATATATACACTCACCTAAAGGATTATTAGGAACACCATACTAATACGGTGTTTGACCCCCTTTCGCCTTCAGAACTGCCTTAATTCTATGTGGCATTGATTCAACAAGGTGCTGAAAGCATTCTTTAGAAATGTTGGCCCATATTGATAGGATAGCATCTTGCAGTTGAAGGAGATTTGTGGGATGCACATCCAGGGCACGAAGCTCCCATTCCACCACATCCCAAAGATGCTCTATTGGGTTGAGATCTGGTGACTGTGGGGCCATTTTAGTACAGTGAACTCATTGTCATGTTCAAGAAACCAATTTGAAATGATTCGAGCTTTGGGACATGGTGCATTATCCTGCTGGAAGTAGCCATCAGAGGATGGGTACATGGTGGTCATGAAGGGATGGACATGGTCAGAAACAATGCTCAGGTAGCCTGTGGCATTTAAACGATGCCCAACTGGCACTAAGAGGCCTAAAGTGTGCCAAGAAAACATCCCCCACACCATTACACCACCACCACCACCACCACCAGCCTGCACAGTGGTAACAAGGCATGATGGATCCATATTCTCATTCTGTTTACGCCAAATTCTGACTCTACCATTTGAATGTCTCAACAGAAATCGAGACTCATCAGACCAGGCAACATTTTTCCAGTCTTCAACTGTCCAATTTTGGTGAGCTCGTGCAAATTGTAGCCTCTTTTCCTATTTGTAGTGGAGATGAGTGGTACCCGGTGGGGTCTTCTGCTGTTGTAGCCAATCCGCCTCAAGGTTGTGCGTGTTGTGGCTTCACAAATGCTTTGCTGCATACCTCGGTTGTAACGAGTGGTTATTTCAGTCCAAGTTGCTCTTCTATCAGCTTGAATCAGTCGGCCCATTCTCCTCTGACTTCTAGCATCAACAAGGCATTTTCGCCCACAGGACTGCCGCATACTGGATGTTTTTCCCTTTTCACACCATTCTTTGTAAACCCTAGAAATGGTTGTGCGTGAAAATCCCAGTAACTGAGCAGATTGTGAAATACTCAGACCGCCCGTCTGGCACCAACAACCATGCCACGCTCAAAATTGCTTAAATCACCTTTCTTTCCCATTCTGACATTCAGTTTGGAGTTCAGGAGATTGTCTTGACGAGGACCACACCCCTAAATGCATTGAAGCAACTGCCATGTGATTGGTTGATTAGATAATTGCATTAATGAGAAATTGAACAGGTGTTCCTAATAATCCTTTAGGTGAGTGTATATGTGTGTGTGTATATATATATATATATATATATATATATATATATATATATATATATATATATATATATATATATATATATATATATATATATATATATATATATATATATATATATATATATATATATATAGTATAATAAATCATTGTTTTTGCCTGAATTTAGCTCTTTGCTTTTCTCTGCTTTAAACAGCAAGTATCTGCTCAGTTTGAAAAAGATCTAGGGTTTTTGTGTCCTATGTGAATTTAACAACTTTTCTAACTATATTAATACATTCTCACTGTAACAGAGGTAAACCTACAGTTTGTGGCTAAACGAATAAAAAATATTTTGTGTGGAGTTAAAAATCACAAGACCATGAAGGCACTGTGGTTTTGGATTGGTACACTGGCACTCCAAGGGTCTCACAGTGTTTGTCCCCTATATCTAATAGTGAAATCCATTGATCACCCTAGCCATTAGTCCACAAACTGCAGATGAAGTATCATTATTAATTCAGAAGCAAATTTGGCATTTTCTGTTTTCACTGGAAAATATTTCAAGTCATAATATGGAATTATGGAATTCTTTCAAAATATTGGTTAGCTTCCTGGTCCTGACACTTCTGCATTTGAGAAGACTTCTATTTTATTTTACTGCTATTGATGCCCATAGCTGACAATGGAGTAAGAACAAAAGCATGGTTTGCATAAAACTATGTTACAGTGTAAAAATTAAAATGCCCAAAGATATCTGGTGTTCTTTCGTGATTTTAAATGGGAATTGTAATAAATACATAGTTTTTAGTATTGTTTTCTTTTATAAATTATTTCTGCCCAAATAGGAGTTTGTGACAAAGATGTAAATTATGGTTGCTAAACTTTGCAATATTTAATGTTATCAAGAAATGTTAATGGTTCACTTAAGTCATATATTTATACTGTATATAATATTGTGGTCTGCAAGTCTACACGATGCAGTGAAAAAATCAATACAACATTTGATAGCAACTTTTCATCAAATTGTGCATGTAATAAATAACTACAGACCGCAGGGCGATTCTTTAGCAAAAGTTTATTCCACAAATGCAATCATCTTGGACCTCCATACAATATAAATGCATATCCGCTAAAATAATTTTGAATTGAGCACAAATTTATCTCACCTTATGTATCATTGAACAATTGTGAAATTTATAAATCCAAGTAATCATTAAAGCCAGAATCTGAGATGGGGACAGATCCAAAAAAACCTTTGTCCGTATTATAATGTTGATAGACTGATGCGTTTAGAACTCAGTCTTTCATTAGAGCCAATTGTTACAAAAAGGACGTAAATAATAAATATGACGGTTAATATGAGTCCTAATGAAGTCTGCATTTACAGTAATTATATACACTCTACTGAGCAAATTATTGGCACCACTACACTAATATTGGGTAATGCCACCTTTTGTGTGGAGTTCTTTGTGGCCACTGAAGAACACTGAACTCATTGTCATGTTCAGGAAATCAGTTTGAGATGACTTTTGCTTAGTGACATGGTGAGTTACAATGCTGAATTTAGCCATTAGAGATCAGAAGATGGGTAAATTGTGGCCATGAAGAGATGCACAAGGTCAGCAACAATACTCAATTAGGCCAGTGCATTCATGCAATGATTGATTGGTATTAATAGACACAAAGTGTGCCAAGAAAAAAATCCCCACACAATTGCCCCACTACCACCAGCCTAAACTGTTGGCACAAGGCAGGTTGGCTGCATGGATTCATACTGTTTGTGCCAAATTCTGACCTAACCTCTGTGGGCCTCAGCAGAAATTGAGATTCATCAGGCCAGGCTATATTTTTGCAGTCTTCAGCTGTCCAGTTTTGGTGATCCTGTACCCAGTGTAGCCTCAGCTTCTGCTTTTGACTGACAGGAGTGGAACCTGACGTGGTCTTCTACTGTTGTAGCCCATCCACCTTAAGGTTTGCTGTGTTGTGCATTCTGAGATGTTTTCTGCTCACCACAGTTTTACAGAGTGGTTATTTGAGTTACCATAGCTTGTCTTTCAGCTCAAATCAGTTTGGCCATTTTCTGTAGAGATCATTGTGTATGAAAATCCCAGGAGATCAGCAGTTATATAAATAACTAAACCAGCCCACCTGGCACCAACAAGTTTGTCACAGTTGAAATCTCTGAGATCACATTTATCCCAATTATAATGTTTGATATGAACATTAACTTAGGTTCCATGCCTGTGTCTGCATGATTTTAGGCATTGTGTAGCTGCCATACGAGTGGCTGTGTAGATAAATGTATGGACAAGCAGGTGTGCTCGAGATCCTCATAATTTGCTCAGTGAGTATATTTGCTTACAGCGTCCTTAAACCAGAGATGTTGAGTAATATCCTTTCATCCTCTTTAATAAAACCCCTGTGTGCGTCCAGGTGTCCGTGTGTGTGTCTTCTGGTGAAGTGCGCATGTGCGGGGCATCACGGCACGTGTTCAGTCTCTTCCTGTGCACTCCCTGTGTGTGCAGAGAGAGAGAGAGAGAGAGAGACAGACAGACACACACACACAGAGAGACAGAGAGACAGACACGCACCCACGAATGACACACTCACACACAGAGGCAGGCCCGCATGGGGGACAGACATGCACGCAGGCCCGCCACAGAGACAGACACACACACGCAGGCCCGGGACATTTTTCAAATGCTCGTTTTTTTTCCAAGTGCTTAAAACTCATTAAAAAAGGTGTTTTTAGCGAGCGGGTCGTAAGGCTATAAGCGCAAACTCTCGCAGTGTTCGTTTTCTCTGTTGTTCAAGGTTTTCTTAGTGTTATTCAATGTTTTTACATTTAGTTTACTATTACGCCGTACATTCAATGGTATAATTAACTATATTTGTGCTTAAAATCTTAAAAAAAATATATATATTAACATACAGTTCATACGGTCTGGAACGGATTAATTGTATTTACATACAATCCTATGGGGGAAATTACTTCGGTTCACGACCAAATTGGGTTACAACCAGAGTTTTGGAATGAATTATGGTCGTGAACTGAGGTTCCACTGTATTACTGTCAGACAAAATTACAGGCATTTTACAGAAATACAAACCAATATTACTGAGAGAGAAAATTAAAGGCACACAATACAGTGACGCATATTACAGCCACATACAAGGTCCCTTGCCATTTAACATAGACTGTTCCTACTAATGTTTATGCACTACTGTTCTAGCGGCCGTTATTGTAACGGGCTTAATGTCTAGTATGGTGTATAAGTGTCTGGGTGTCTTTCTGGTTGCTTTATCTCCGTCATTCCAAAAGATTGCACATCACAAGCATTAACATTGCTTTTATGAATCCCTTACCAAATGGCATACAACAGAGTCACATACATTACATGGTGCACTGAAAAATGTTATCACTGAGGTCCATGTTGATTACTTACTGTAGATTTCAGCCTGCCTTAGATGCTCCAGATAGCCCAGCTATCGTAAATGAAGAAATAATCCTAGTTGAGCATTGCCTCTAGAATGTCTCAATTGTTACACAGAGGTATTCAGCTAACCTCATCTTACACAATACATTTAAATGAATAAAACCCCTCAGTATAAAGTATGTCACATATCCGCCTATGGACCTATTAAATGGAGACTAGAGGACATTTTTATATCAGTTCCCTTATAGATTCCAGCTTTAATGATTGTTAGGATATAGTGGGTTGGAGAATGCCTGACTGAAATGACTGTATTTAGGGTTGTCAACAGAAATATTGATAAGTATCAATTTTAAAATTACTTAAACACTCATTTTACATGGTATTGATTCTACCACCTACATTACGAATGCACTTCCAGTTTGCAGCGGCGTTTGACAGTTGAGTTACAGCCCCGCTTCCGCCCACTCACAGGTGTTAATAAGATGGAAACTTCAGCACCATCTGAGCCTTCACCAACTTCACCACTTAATTGACAAAGGGGGCAGCTAGAGTGGCGTCTGGAAATACTTTGGCTTTAAATGGGGACGGAAAAATCACAAGAAACATGAAAGCCCGTATGCAAGATTTGTAAAGAGGCTAACAAAACCAATTTATCCGGACACTTGAAGGATCAACATGTGAGTCGTACAAAGAATTTTGAGGGGTATCTTATTTCTAAATGACAGAAACATTAAGTTTAAACTTGTAAACTGATGCATTTGAAGCAACAATGTGATGTTTATTTTTTCTACAGGTTTGAAAGTTTTTTTTTTGTAGTCAGTTAAACGTTTAACACGTCAAGACAGGGGCCTGCAATTATTTGTACCTTTAGGACAGTTTCTTCTGTTCTGTTCATTAAGCACTAAAGCTCCATCAGTCCCATAAAGTTTGCTGCTGTGGCATTTTACTTGAGGTCCAAAAATTGTATTTCATCACATTTCCTATATAATGTAAGGCGCTCTAACTTTTCAGTGCCCAATTGTATGGACTGTGGTGCTACTCCTCTGTGTGCTCCTATATTTCCAGCTGTGCTTCTGAGCTTCTCTTCAGTACGTCGGAGCTCATTTGCAGCCCAGCAAAAGCACCCAGCGGCCTCACGGAAGGGCACCTGGACATGCTAGTCTTGCTTGGAACAAAGTCTGGAAGTTACAAAGACATCGTAGTTTATTTACACAAAAATAAAACGTGCACCGCTGCTGTTATGCGTGATAGTGGGGTGTTTGTGGGCTGCTTTTCTGAACGACTGCTTACAGAACCCCACATTCATGTTCTTTTTACTTGAATGTTTACTGGTTGTTTCTTTTAATATTTGTATGTATATTGTTTGAAAGATTGCAGTACTTATTCAATTAACATTTAATGATATATACTGTATATAACATTTCAGTGTACTAACTCAGTAATAGCATTAGTTTTAATCAGTGTAAAAAAAAAACTGTTCACCAAATTTAAAATTTTTTACATATTATTGCTGACAGAATTCTACTGCCACTTTTTGAAAATGATTTATTTAAATTCACTGTTTAATTGAGTTACTTTATCAGGTGTCAAAAATGTTATTCAATTTCAATACATTTTTTAGTTTGAAATTCTAGTATTGCGACAACCCTAGATGTATTTGTAACATTTATTATTATTTCTTTTATGGTTGATGTCACATTTCCTTGTTTTGTTCAGTTGGAGGTGAAATGACTTGCTCATCGTCTCAGTGTCAGTAGTGGGATTTGAACCCACAACCTCGGAGTTTAAAGTCCAAATCCTTAAACCAGCGGTTCTCAGACTCTAGGGGGGCGCGAAGTAACAAAAAGGGGGGCGCGAAGATGTGAAAAAAGAAAACAAGAATCGAAAATATGAAAAATACATCTATTGAAACCAAAACAAATTAACTTAATCTACATTCTTATACTAGAAAAATAAATATAGAGTTAGATAAATGTCGATAAAAGTTAAGTAGGTATAATAAAATATGCATCTATGATATGTCATTAATTAAAAAAGAACAAATTGGTATTAGTGGGCTCCTTTCAGAAAAATGTTAGGGGGGCGCGCTTAAAACTGTTATGAAAACTCGGGTCTCAAATACTTAAAGGTTGAGAAACGTTGCCTTAAACAATTGTGAATGGCAGTGTGGCATTGTGGTTAACTCCAAATATAATAGGAAACCACCATTTTTTAAACAAAGAATCTGCTCTATTTAGCAGAATCACTCTTTAGCAAAACAGATTAAATGTACCAACAATCCTCTCAGACCTCCTTACAATTTAGTAGAAAAAAGGCTTTTTGAGTCTTATATATTTTAAAGGGGGGTGGCACAGTGGCGCAGTGGTTAGCGCTGCTGCCTCGCAGTTAGGAGACCTGGATTCGCATCCCGGGTCCTCCCTGCGTGGAGTTTGCATGTTCTCCCCGTGTCTGCGTGGGTTTCCTCCCAAAGACGTGCAGGTTAGGTGGATTGGCGATTCTAAATTGGCCCGTTTGTGTGTGTGCTTGGTGTGTTTGTGTGTGTCCTGCCCTGGATTGGTTCCTGCCTTGTGCCCTGTGTTGGCTGGGATTGGCTCCAGCAGACCCCCGTGACCCTGTGTTCGGATTCAGCGGATTGGAAAATGGATGGATGGATGGATATATTTTAAAGGTCCAGTCCAAGTATGCAGAAGTATGAAGAATGTGACAAAACCATGTTCTCTTTTCTAAAGAAAATAGATTTAATTAAATTAACAATATGACAAGAAGTAAAATCCAAGGAGTGAATGGCCTCCAGATGTGGACAGAATTGAAAAAAAGAAGTGGTTTGAAAGTCAGCTCTTGTGAATGAATTCTTGCTTCTTTCATTTCCCCTCGCCATACTAATAGACATTTCTCAACCAAAGACACATGTTCTCGCTTTTTCTTTTTTTTAAGCATATTAATAATAGAGAGATGTCTTCTGAGGAGTCACCTCATTTTTTAAAAACGCAGATGTGACTTTCCCTCCTTGCTCAAATAAACCAAGTATTAAATGAGCAGGTCAAACCGTACAAACCTTTTTGAATGTTGCTTGTTAATCAACTGTGATTTTTTTAATTAGGTTTTAGAGGTTCTGAAAAGCCATTTTCCATTCATTCATTGGATTCAATGCCGTATTCTTCAACTGCTCTATACATCTGCTTTGTGGAGTGTCCTGCTCTTTGGTCTGATTTTGTGTTTTTGTAATTGTGGACGTTTACCGCCATACAGGAAGAGAATCATTCGGGTTGACTAAACATTTGCAAGTTGACTAAACATTTGCGCAGGGCTTGTTGTAAAAAGCTTCCGTCAATGATTAGTTTTGTTCTCTCCACTACTGTAGTTTTCATTCTAGCAGTCTAGTAAATTAATCTTCTAATGCATAATAACAGAGATGGCTCATACCTTAAGCACTTAGAATGTTTAATGGTGAAGTTTGCCAAAAGGATCTAATGAATATTCTTTTAAAATGATAAATTAATTTTTACACTTGCTGTATAATTTCTAAGGAGACCTGAGTTCGCTTTCCGAGTCCTCCCTCCGTGGAGTTTGCATGTTCTCACCGTGTCTGCGCTCCGGTTTCCTCCCACAGTCCAAAGACATGCAGGTTAGGTGGATTGGCGACCCTAAAATTGTCCCTAATGTGTGCTTGGTGTGAGTGCCCTGTGGTGGGCTGGCTCCCTGCCCAGGGTTTGCTCCTGCCTTGCGCCCTGTGCTAGCTGGGATTGGCTCCATCAGACCCCCGTGACCCTGTGTTAGGATATAGCGGGTTGGAAAATGACTGACTGACTGACTGTACAATTTGATACTCTAAACTTCATATCTATCTTAAGATCCTTTCGACGCACCATTAACAGAAATTAACATATCGAGGACTTTACCCTTACTGAATATAGGAATACCAGCTGAGCTCGCTCGTGTAACAGAGCTATAAAAATCAAGAAGGTGAAGGCAGAAAATGTCAAATGAAAACCTGACCCATTCTCACTCTGAATGGTGTGTTGTGGATTAACATGAAAAAGAAGACATCCATTGTGAGCAAGGAAACTATAGTGTTGGCTAATGAAAGCTCCGCCACATTCTGCACCACACTCCAACTAAGCGGACTCTCCAATGCAAAATAATGAGAATGAAGCGGACAAAGGAGATCAGAGCATAGTAGGAGGGAGCAGGTAACATCGGCAGACACGTTTGTGTTAACAGATATTCAGTAAACAAAGAAGAAAAGAAAAGAAAAAGTGAAAGGTATTTCAACGTTGAAAAAGAAATAAGGTACGGTACATGAAGTTTTGGCTGTACAGCCTTCATCACGTGTGCAACTGAAAAAGAAAAAGTAGGTAACATAAATAGGAGAGGGAACAAAGCCAGGACAGATTAAATTAGCCAAAATGGTGGAAGGTGTGAAAAGCTGCCATTAGAGAAGAGTAACGGAGAGATGTTAAGACAGGAAGGAGCACATGGCTCAGTTTCTAGTCAAAGTGGATGTCAAACTTGATGACTGCATTTTCTGACTTTGTCTCACTGACGGTGCCATATTATATGACTCGGAAATGCAAGTGGTAACAAATTATGCAGCTCTGTGACAGCTTTCCAGCGCAGTATCAAATATCCAAACTATCAGGCTGACAACCACAGTGCTTTACAAAGGTTTTTTTAATTATAGCGAGTTCAGCTACTATGAAGACCCTTTTATTGGATCCCTTTTCCATTCTGTCATGGTGTGAGGAACATGAAGCATTAGACAGATGAACCTCTCTCTCTCTTTTGTTTACACCGTGCCATTGTACTTCCTGGTGCGTGCTCATTGGTTATCAGCCCTGTCACTCATACACACACAAGCCTGCCCCGGTGACTTAAAGGATAAGTTTGCTATTTTTCAAGACAAAGCCAATTCTTCACAAACGTGGCATCTACAGTAAGCGTTGGGCATGTGAAATTGTGCTTTATAAAGTTAAGCAGTTTCTACAAATTGAAAGAAATGCAGAGCCTGTACTGGTGTTTTATAATGGAAGCCATGGGGCATGGAGCACAACCAGAAAATAAAAGCCTAAAAACGTACTAAGAATATGTCCATTTTGAAGTGGCAAAAGTTTCAATACAAGAAAACGCGCCTTCTGTTTGTGACAACTAAATGGATCTAGAAAGGACTGTTTTATCGCAGATTCCTAGTACAGTACTATGTATCTTGAGGTAAGGGAGGAGTTCTGACATAAATATGGAAGTAAATCAACATGATACCAAGCCTGTGGCAGGAACAGTTTAGTGTGGTTTTGTCTTCTGAGAGGACACCACACCCCAGTTGAAAGGTTATTGTGAAAGAAGACAAATGCTGAGTTAGCATGTGCAGATGGTCTTCTTTTAAAATGGCTCAATCTTGTAATGTTGTTTTTTTGTTAAAAGTGACATGGATAAGATATTTTAAAATCTGTGTGTAATCTCAAGTCCTGATAACTTTCCTGAATTGAAATTCAGGCTTTTGTTTTCTGGTCATGTTCTGTGCTCCATGGCTTCCATTATAAAATGCCAGGACAGGCTCTGTATTTTTTAAGATTCATAGCGAATGCTTAACTTTAGAAAACAAATAAATACCACGTTAATGAAGAAATCGCTTTGACTTGAAAAATACCAAACTCCTCTTTGAAGACAACTAGGGGGCTTTGCTCACCAACCCCATTCCTGCGCTACGCCCAGCCACTTACCGACTCTGCCGCTCGCGTATGTGGATTTCACTTTCACCAAACAACAAATCTTTTAATTCTCGTGGATACGCCTCTTCATTGGGAAGAAACACTACATTTCCCTGATGTCAACACGAATTAGACGATCTACGAGTCTCCAACTTAAAGTTTAAATCCGAATAATATATTCAGTCTCTTTTCGCTGTTCTGTTATTTCACGGAGTAATAATTTCTGTTTGTTTGAGCTAATGCAATCTTTACTATCATTTTTTTGAGACTTTCAAATTTTACTGCTTTCATTATCTCTAACCTGCTCTGCATGTGTATCATGCCAATGTTTTTGAACCTCTTTATGACGTTCTACTTTGTCATCTACTCTTTGTCTTTTATTTCGCACCCTGGGTGTGGCTAAATCCCTTGGCACAAAGTCTCGTCTTGCGGGACTGGAAAGTAACTCTCTGAAAAAGTCACGTCTAAAAAGTCTTGTCTTGTCCCAGGATTTTTTTATATAATAAAGAGAAATGTAACCTATTTGATTTAGTTGGGATGATCCACAGTCTGGTCTGACTGAGGCCTAGTCCACACGTAAAAAATTAAAATATACAGGGTGACACAGAAATCGGGAACTTTTGTAAAACCCAATAAAAATAGAAGAAATCCAACAAAAAAATTTTATCGACAGCAATTGAACCACTACAACTTGCCTTTTAAGAGACAGTAATCATTGGTCTGAATATTACGTCCTGTAGATGGCGTCCTCCTGTACGTATGCATTCTTCCAATCTGCTGTTGAGGTTCCCCATTGATCGCTGCAACATCTCAGCTGGGATACCACGAATTTCGTCTTGAATTCTTTTTCAATTCATTCAGTGTCCTTGGCCGAGTCGTGTAGACCCGACTCTCAAGGTAGCCCCACAAGAAAAAATCACAAACGGACAAATCCGGTGATCTTGAGGGCCAGGGAATGTCACCGAATCTTGAGATGAAACGGTTACCGAACAATTCTCGCACAGCTGCCATTGATTGCCTTGCAGTTGATTACTAAATTACTAAATGGCGAGATTTTTTACAGCTCAAGGTCCCTGTTCCACAGTGCTGCCAACTGTACATGGCTGCCACTACGCATTTCAAAAGTTCCCGTTTTACTGTGTCACCCTCTAGCTTTTTGTATGCGTTTTGGACTTTTGGCCACATACACACTGCGTTTTAGGTCATTGAAAACGGGCCTTTTGAAAAACTCCTTCCAGGTTGAAAATGTTTTGAAACTTCAATGTCCCTGTTTAGGTGTAGACGGGGAAAACAGTTTTTGGCTTTTAACGTCAAGAGTATGTGCCGGTATCTTTATTTGCTTGATGTCAGTGTGTGCGTCATTATCTGTTTTGTTTCCATGAGGCAAATTTGTGCAATGACAGATGGAGCTAAAGTAGTGCTGATGTGAACTTCTTAATGGGACTTTTTCCATGTTTACATTTAA
The DNA here is from genome assembly GCF_016835505.1 of Polypterus senegalus. Lineage (NCBI taxonomy): Eukaryota > Metazoa > Chordata > Cladistia > Polypteriformes > Polypteridae > Polypterus > Polypterus senegalus. The sequence goes on along the minus strand of NC_053156.1, from coordinate 40,852,761 downwards.
ACGTATGATTACTTTATTAATATATTGAGCAACAGAGGAGTCAGAATGTGCAACAGTGGTCACTGCTATATGGAATGCCAGCGTCACCAGTTCTGAACAAGACCTGGTTGGTGGGACAACTTTGAAAAATAAATGGTTGTTGCTGAAAATGCCAAGATAATATGTTTGTCAAGAAGATCACTGTTGTCTTTGAATGAGTTGCTTTGCCCACACATCAAAGGAAAGACAACAGTAATGAGATTGCCTGTCAGTGTTGTCAAAAAAGTTGTCTGTACACTTTACTATTTAGCAGATGAGGGGAGATTACACAAGACGGCAAACCCTTTTGGGTTGTCAAGACAGGTGGTTTCTACAATAGTAAGGCAAGTGTGTGATGTAACTACAGTCCACTTGGGTCTTAAGTATATACAATGATCCTTCGCTATATCGTGCTTCGACTTTCGCGGCTTCACTCCATCGCGAATTTTAAATGTAAGCATATCTATATATCACAGATTTTTTGCTGGTTCACGGATTTCTGCGGACAATGGGTCTTTTCATTTATGGTACATGCTTCCTCAGTTGCTTTGCCCAGTTGATTTCATACAAGGGACGCTATTGGCGGATGGCTTATAAGCTACCCAATCAGAGCATGTATTACATATTAAATAAAACTCCTCAATGATATACGATATGCTTCCCATGCGGCGCTTCGCATACTTGAAAGCCCAAACAGCACGTATTGATTTTTGATTGTTTGCTTGTCTCTTCTCTCTCTCTCTCTCTCTCTCTCTCTCTCTCTCTCTCTCTCTCTCTGATATTCTCTGCTCCTGACGGAGGGGATGTGAGCAGAGGGGCTGTTTGCCTAGAGGATACGGACGCTCCTCTAAAAAATGCTGAAAGACTACCTTCACATTGCTGCCTTCCTTGTAGCTGCTTTGTCCTGCGGTGCCTCGCATACTTAAAAGCCCAAAAAGCCCAATTGATTTTTGATTGTTTGCTTTTCTCTCTCTCTCTCTGACATTCTCTGCTCCTGACGCGCACACCTTTGAAGAGGACGATATGTTTGCATTCTTTTAATTGTGAGACGAAACTGTCATCTTTGTCTTGTCATGGAGCACAGTTTAAACATTTGACTAAAGGGTGTTATTTCATGTCTACAGGGCTCTAATAATGTTAGAAAATGTATTTAGAAGGTTGTAAACAGGTTTTCTATGCTCTAACTGCGAAAATATTAGATTTATAAATAAAGAATCCTACTTCGCGGAAATTCATTTATCGCGGCAGACTTTGGAACGGATTAATTGCGATAAATGAGGGTTGACTGTACTGTACAATTACCTGTCATTGCACTCTAGGTTTTCCTGAGTTTTGTTAACTTTATATTCGAGTGTGATACAGAGGAATTACTCTACGTCACTATCAGTCCACAAATATGATATTTGCCATTGTTGTTAGTCTTCCTGAACAGGTAATAATTTTTTTCAGGCTTCTGATTGGCCAACATGGCGTTACAATTAAGTTTATATTGCCGTCTATTTTTTTGGCATGCTCTTGAGAGCAGCTTTTTGCGTTTTCATGTGAATGGAAATTTTTTTAAAAAGTAGGGGGCTCTCCCAAAGAGCACCCAGGGCGTGCTAAGCTCAGGCCACTTCGCATCTCTGTCGCTTGCATTATGATGGGGGGGGGGTTGGGGGCTGAACACACGCTAAGGATATGCGTCGGATCAGCTGCTAGCTTGCTGCTGTTGCTGCTGAGCTGCATGTTCTACTTGTCCTTCTGTCTCACTTCCTTTTCTCGCTGGATGTCAAATTGTCTTCCAAGGAGATCACGTATCATCTCCTTCCAAGATTTTTTTTTAATAATAGAGAGACAGAGTTTGTGTGGGTGGGATTTATTTTTTATGTTTTAAAAAATACCCGGGCATGTGTGAACTAGGTCCAAGTTGCTGGGGACGTCAGACTACACAACTAGTGGTCAGGAGCATACCATTACTTTCATTACTTATTAAAGATTATGTAAATTAAGCGTGTGACTGAAAATCGCTGGAAAAATTGAATAGTGTGATGGGGCCTTAAACTGGTCATTAAGACCTAGAGGGATATGCAATGCAAGGCAGAGAATGAATTTAGCTACTTCTGAAACAAAAATGTCATTAAAGCCCTGTGACAGAACATAGAGAGATCAGCGTGGCTATGGTCACTGGATGTAGCATGTTCAACAATAGGCTTGGTGAGGTCTTTCATCTGTAAAATGTGTCCACGTGAAAACAATTCCGCAGTTCTCCTTAAATTATCAACAAAAAGTCTACCTCAGTAATTACTTGCCCCATTTCACTTGGATGTATCTAAGTCAGCTCTGGCACAGCCGATTTGTATTTAGAAGATGCACAATTACTTTAACGACGTTCACAATGAGTAGCCTTTTTTCCCCATGATTTCCCACATGTGCATTTTGGAATCATTGGATGGAAAGATTCTGTCCTCCGATTGGACAGTTTAACACAAATTCTACTATAGAATGCCAGGGATTGAGAGAATGGGTGGGGGCGCTGGGGGCAGTTGGCCGAGGTCTCCTGTACTGTGACTGCGTCTGACTTTGCCTGTTATAACTGACAATGGACACCTCAGAGGTTCAATTTCTCCAGGATGCTGCTGCCTGCAGTTTTTGCTTTCCCCTCCTCTTTTGTCAACTGGCCATAGTTCAATAATAAATTGACACATACTGTATTACCATTTCCATGGTAATCCATTTCAAACTATTTCCTTTGTATTGGAACAAATCTGTCTTTATGTGTACTAATTCTGTATTTTGCAGTGTCACTTGGTGAGGCTGCTGTGTTTGTAACGGACTTCTCTGTGTTTGCCTTGGGCGTCCTTCAATGCCCACACTCTCTCTTGTCTGTCTACAAATGGTTTAAAATAGCTGTGCAATTTTGCCAGGTATGCAATTTCCTGCCCAACTGGGCTATTTTTGATAGGTTCCTGTTGGTTGAGGGAGGAGGATGCAGCTCTGCAATTTTTTGGGCTTCTTTTGAAAAAATAATGTGGTATTTTGGGCTGTTTTTAAAATTAAAAATAACAGTGCTAGAAGTGTTCTAAACGTTATGTGACTACAAACTCACTGCAAAGTAGTGGGGATTTGGGTTCATAACCTAATCAGGCAGGTCGTGGATGTCTGAACCTTACTCAATGTAGTCCAGTTGATGCGCCCAATTGACATAAGTTAACTCAAACAAAACTGCAACTATCAGTTCCCAAGATTGGGGAAAACAACAGTCCTCAGTACAAAAAACAGATTTAGCAATTAAATACACTCACCTAAAGGATTATTAGGAACACCTGTTCAATTTCTCATTAATGCAATTATCTAATCAACCAATCACATGGCAGTTGCTTCAATGCATTTAGGGGTGTGGTCCTGGTCAAGACAATCTCCTGAACTCCAAACTGAATGTCAGAATGGGAAAGAAAGGTGATTTAAGCAATTCTGAGCGTGGCATGGTTGTTGGTGCCAGACGGGCCGCTCTGAGTATTTCACAATCTGCTCAGTTACTGGGATTTTCACGCACAACCATTTCTAGGGTTTACAAAGAATGGTGTGAAAAGGGAAAAACATCCAGTATGCAGCAGTCCTGTGGGCGAAAATGCCTTGTTGATGCTAGAGGTCAGAGGAGAATGGGCTGACTGATTCAAGCTGATAGAAGAGCAACTTTGACTGAAATAACCACTCATTACAACCGAGGTATGCAGCAAAGCATTTGTGAAGCCACAACACGCACAACCTTGAGGCGGATGGACTACAACAGCAGAAGACCCCACCGGGTACCACTCATCTCCACTACAAATAGGAAAAAGAGGCTACAATTTGCACAAGCTCACCAAAATTGGACAGTTGAAGACTGGAAAAATGTTGCCTGGTCTGATGAGTCTCGATTTCTGTTGAGACATTCAAATGGTAGAGTCAGAATTTAGCGTAAACAGAATGAGAACATGGATCCATCATGCCTTGTTACCACTGTGCAGGGTTGTGGTGGTGGTGTAATGGTGTGGGGGATGTTTTCTTGGCACACTTTAGGCCCCTTAGTGCCAATTGGGCATCGTTTAAATGCCACGGGCTACCTGAGCATTGTTTCTGACCATGTCCATCCCTTCATGACCACCATGGACCCATCCTCTGATGGCTACTTCCAGCAGGATAATGCACCATGTCACAAAGCTCGAATCATTTCAAATTGGTTTCTTGAACATGACAATGAGTTCACTGTACTAAAATGGCCCCCACAGTCACCAGATCTCAATCCAATAGAGCATCTTTGGGATGTGGTGGAACGGGAGCTTTGTGCCCTGGATGTGCATCCCACAAATCTCCCTCAACTGCAAGATCCTATCCTATCAATATGGGCCAACATTTCTAAAGAATGCTTTCAGCACCTTGTTAAATCAATGCCACATAGAATTAAGGCAGTTCTGAAGGCGAAAGGGGGTCAAACACCGTATTAGTATGGTGTTCCTAATAATCCTTTAGGTGAGTGTACATTGATTCCAAATTGCAACACAAAATGTTTAAAACACTAGCATGAACACTTTTTCTGGCTGGTGTGTTTACCTCTTTGAAGGCATCATGGCCATCAGGTTACTACTGTTGGCTCGCTCTCCCAGATGTCAAATCTCAACCTGGTCACTCTCAATTCTCTTCTTTCCTTGTTCAAATTCCTCCTAGAACTCCACTTTTTCCTCCCACACGACAAAGCTGTGAAAAAGGTTCATGTGACACCTGTAAATTGGCTCTGTGTGTGTGTGTGTGAGACAGAGAGCACCCTGGGGCAGACAGATAGCCCATCTTGGGCCTGCTTTTGACGTTCTTATAATGCTGCACTTCAGCCCCCAGTGACCATGAATTTACTAAGTGGGCTCAGGAGAAAGTAGGCTGAAATGACACCTTTTATTGGCTAACTAAATAGATTACAAATGCAAGGTGTAGATGAAGGGGTCTTAGCTGCCTCGAAAGCTTGCATTGTAATCTATTTAGTTAGCCAATAAAAGGTGTCATTTCAGCCTACTTTCTCCTGTCTCAACCTATCTATGGCTAACACGGTACAACACTCTACTGCGAAGTGGGCTCAGAAAGTGAACATTTGTATCAATCAGTATTTACAAAAACAAGCATCTTGCAAATCATCGGAAATGTTAACTATAACATCTTTAATATTAAACCCCTTTAGAAGGATTTTGACTGAACATGAAATGCTTTTGTATATCGCAAAATACTCAGTGGGAAAGATTTAGATCAAATATAAGACGCAGATAGAATCAATTACTTTTCCAGTGTGCGCTGAAAACCTCAGTAGGGTTTCATTAGCAGCGTTAGATGTTTGTTTGCCCAGTTTAATCTAAATTCCATCCCCCAAAGGATCACTTAATTTTACTGGTTATATGCATCACCGACTGGCTGGTCGACAACACCCTTTTTTATTAAGGCTATAAAAGATGTTGGCCTCAACCAGCAACTCGCTGGGGACTACAAAAGTTCCACTAATGTCTTCTGTGACCCTGTAGCAATGTCTAAACATGGCTCTTTAACTATAAAACATGAGACTTTTTTCTGCTGCAGGGAATACAAAATATAACAAAGTACTTTTTGGTGGCGTCCTCTTTCAGATGTTAGGCTTTGGTGTTCTGTATTTCACATTGTTGCCATTTTCTTGATCTATGGGTATCTAATACCCTGTAATGTTTCAAAAACACTAACACAGAGAGAGTGACAATAACAATAATAGGAAACAAGGCAATTTAAAGAGTTTATCAAAGGGAAGAGATTTTCTCAAAATGGAAAGCAATCTCCTTTAACAGTACCGTCAAGAAAACAGTACTCTCCTGTGAATCAGCTGTGGATCAAATGGTCAAACAGTCTGCACAGAAGCAAATCAACAATTCTTTTAGTAGCAGGCATTAAAAAAATGGTCCTTTGGACAACATCAGGGTGATTGCTCTAGTCCAGTAGTTTACGATTACGATTCAGTAACATATTTACCAACATCCCTCTAGAGTCAAATTAGCGAACCCCATTTGAAATGGCTTTTTTAACCATTACATAAAACAGTTTCAAATGTCATTTACATTGAAAGTTATACAAGGTTCTTTGGTTCTATCCACAATTCTGTCCAAAAGGTGCACCTTCCAAAACATTTCCGAGTCATCCTCCAGCTGAAAACCCTTCACACAGGTAACCAGATGAAAATTGCGTAACATGGGCTAAGCCTGTTGTGTACAACTGCAAAGAAACACACACAACGAAGAGAACATCGCGATGGCCGATGAAAAGCAGAGGTTCTCCGATGTGCAAAGCTGAACTTTTTAAAATATAACTTGGGGAAATGTTTGTTGGGAAGCTGTGGTCAAAAAAAAAAGAGAAAGCTTTACTCTAAGAAAGCCATTTGAAAATACTGCCTGGAATACTAGGAACAGGAAAGGGAGCCGCAGATGGATGTTCTCCAAGGAGGATTACAACGTAAAGTCATTTAGCATTAATTATGTTGAAAAGTTACTCATTAGAACGAGCCAGAAACAATTCTCCAAGGTCATTCCCAGATGACATTGTTAGCAAGAAAAGATTTGCCTAGGGGGCACATGCGGGAAACCCCCCAGTGGAGTCCTAGACCTATATTCCAGGCATAGGTGTCAAGCAGAAAATCTGGAAAATGGCTTCTAAGTATGAACACTAAGACCTCAGAAAGTATAAGGATGTTTTGTTAAAGTTTCAGAAAAAAATATCCAGGAAAATATTAATGAGGAAAACTAGGGAAAAAAAGGAGAAATCTGGATATTCAGAAGGAAATCTTGCAAAGCTGGAATCAAATACACCTTTCATTTGTTTAGGAACCATTGCCCAGCATGCTTCTCCAGATTGTAATGGTGGTTAAATTTTCACAACGCTAGTAATATCAGTTTAATAATACCACGTTTGAATAATACGTTTGAAGATTATCTTCATCATTTGTGCATTGGAGGAAGCCCAACATGGCAGCAATAAAGCAGTAGATTTCTTCTTACTTAATTGTACTTTGGTCACAAAATAGCCGATTCTCCATTCTTTATATGGCACTCTGCAGCAGTCACCAAACGTCAGTTCATTTCACCTTGAAAAGGCCAAAGTAATTAAGTTTCTGGCTGTAATGGATCCTCACACCCCTGATGGAATGGACAGTGAGCACGGCCGATTCAGGTAGCTCGATCAGGCCCGACACATGGCAGCTGTTAAAATCTTGCAAGATACTATGACCTGATGATGGAGTTGTGGTGTGACTCTGCAAGCAATTAAACACCACCCTGTCATTGAGCTTGACAAAGAGCTTCAGGTAGGCAGAGCTGCGGTCTCTAAAGTGCACCTGTAACGAGAGAGAGAGCAGGTTTTGTAACTGAACTTGGTCAGGGAAGACAAGGAGCATGGGGAGCAACAGGACTTGGGGCAGAAAGACACAACGCTCCAGGAGCAAAACTTTACTGACATAAATGAGCTGGGACATAGACTACAGTCAATTAATAGCAGACACTTTTATTCTTGAGTTCATTTGATTCAGAGGTTTTTTTTTTTTCTTTTGATTCCCAGTGAGGACACATTCAGAAAGGCCAAATGCTTTATGGATTGTAAGTTTCTGAAAATCTGCTTTCGGATGTTTAAACAAAAATCAGTTCTATCTGTAAATACACGGTGACTTTGAGAGGACAATGCAGTGGCCTGAGGTTATAACGGGATTTTGTCACACCAGTGAGAAATGATGTTTGCTCTCTTACTTAAGGCAGTTATTGGCAATTTTTTTCCTTAGAAGTCTTGACTCCATTCCCTGTTACATTTTGTCTATAAAATGTGTCTGTAATTAAGTACAGGTACAGTCCTGTGGCCTCATGTATAAATGGTGCGTACTCACAAAAATGTTGCGTACTCCCGTTTCCACAATCAAATCGCGATGTATAAAACCTAAACTTGACGTAACGCCAAGAAACATTTTCACGGTAGCTCAAACCCTGGTGTACGCAAGTTCTGCACTCGGTTTTGTAAACTGGCGGCACCCAGCGTCAAAGCAGTGCAACTGTTCAAGTGTGGTTTCCTTTTCTATTTTAGATCCACCTCCCTGATGTGGCTTTAACATATACACTGAAATTAACCGCATATTGTTTATTAGTTTAAGGCATCTGATTGTAGTTAACCTGTAACATATAATGGTCCACTGAATAGCCAAACTATTCTAAATACATTAGCTGCTTTAGTGTTGTTACTCTCACTGCACCTTCTTCTTCTTCTTTCAGCTGCTCCTGTTAGGGGTTGCCACAGTGAATCATCCTTTTCCATATCAGTCTCACTGCACCACTCTGAGTATTTCTATCACTGTATCTTAGTGGGGAATCACAGCTCTACAGCAGCTGATTGAAAAGAGAATTATGGGCATACGGCATTAAGCACACGCTGCCTCAGCCATGCTGTCTATTGAACTGCTCTCATACGGTAAATGCTTCAGAGCCTTTCCTGTACTGACCTCATCCCAAGAACTCTAAACACACTCAATCAGTTCGTCAAATCCTCCTTGTAGAACTGTTTGTACTTATAAGTACAATCACCTCACTGTAAACTTGCACTACAGTTCTAATATTTTAACATCATTTAAATAATCTATATTGTTAATAATTAAACATGTGAGGACACGGTGTCGCAGTGCTAGCAAGGAGCTGGCGGCCGTTCAGGGATTGTTCCTGCCTCACGCTGTATTCTTGCTGGTGTGCTGACGTGACACTATATGGATAGAATAATTCAACATGTACTATGAAGATATTTCAATGTTCCTTAAAAGTTTTGAAGAATCGACGTTCTCAGCTTACAGATGGCTTTACATCTATTACAAAGCTGATTGTGTGGCGATTGGTTACTAGGAGAAAGAAAAGGAAAGACAGAAATTGGAGGTTAGTATGTTTAAAAGAGACAGTATTGCTGCAATAAATTATTTCATCGAAGGTAATGCACAGTGCAGCAAACATCTTGCGAGAGGCATGAACAATCTATGGACAGGGTGCCGGCTCGTCACTATCACTGTGCCACCATGTTCCCATGTTTAATAAGATGCATTAACTCCTGTCATCATAAAAATGATATCAAGTATACATCTCAGTATTTTAGTTATTCCAAGAGCTGTAATATCATGAATGTAATGGATTCTGTGTCCTGTCGGAGGAAAAGAAAGCCCATTTAAGAAGTACGTAGTGATTTACACACATAGAGCACATAAAAGATCAAATACAAAACAAAGCATTTAATGTGCTACTTTAGCTATGATGGTATTTGAGAAACTAGTAAATTATACAATTTAAAGATGAAGTTTATGATGTTCTACTTTGATGACAAAATAAACTACGTGATTAAAATGGAAATTTTGAGGTTAAAGTTGACATTTCCTGCTTTTTTCTCACTGTGTCCCTATTTTTTTTTCTCTGTACCCTAAAAGGCTTCCATATGACACTCAGATGGTGGGCTACGACTCGCCTTTTCACGGCGACTTTGATATGCAACTTCTTTTTTATTTCGGGCACTGTGCAACTTTGTGAACTTTAACTTTCGAGTTTCTCTGACACGCTATGTCACTCGATCAACTTCCTTTTCTTGTTTATACCATTGTTTAAACCAACAAATCGTATGTTTGTCCTTGCCTCCACTTGGTATTCACTGAAATTCTTCTATTTCCCCCTGTGCTTTTGCCATTGCCTTTTCACAGAATGCTGAGCTTAAGGGCTATTTATATTGATTTGCATATTCAAAGAGTTGTAATTCTGGGAGGAGTTTGGGAGTGGCGACAAGCACGTGCATTACTTTTCATGCTGACCTGGATTTATGGAGTGGAAGAACGTGGAAGTTGGTGAATGCACAGATTTATGCATCTGGATTTTTTTGTGCGTACACACATTTCCACTTTTGTCCTTACTCCATGTTTTAGTGTGAATTCTACGCACGGCATTATGCATGAGGCCCCTGGTCACTTTTATTGGCACCTCTGAAATTTAAGTATAACATGTAGAGTATCTCCTGGGAAAAAAGTAGAGACTCATGTTGGGTACAGAAGAGCAAATGATGAAGCAACAATTTTAATAAACAATAGGAGGAAAAAAACTAGAAGAAGTATAATATTGCCATGACACTGGTATTGGCAACCTTTAAATCAATGTGAAAAAATGATTGCATTTGACTCCTCTGGAATAAATTGGAAATTAGACTCACCTGAAATAAATTGTCAGTGGTCACATGAATTGAATTTGCCAATAAATGGTGACTCATGTTATGAATGTCAAGCCTCATGTAATTCTATGTTCATTTTTCACAACAATGAAGACAACGGAGCTCTCTGAGAACATCAGAAATGCTACTGTCATTAAACACAAGGCTGCTAAATGGTATAACACCATCATTTCCAAAGTCCTTGGTATCCCTGTTTCAAAGTGAAGAAGATTGTTAAGAATGGAACTGTCATAAACCTCCCTGGTTGTGGAGGAAAGAGAAAAATGTATGACAGAAGTCTTCAAAGGTTTATGTAAAATGTGGATAAAACACCACATCAAATGTCCAAAAACCTAAAGGCTAAGCTAGAACCATCTGGAGTCACGGTGTCAACATGTACCATACTCTGCACACTAAATGAAGAAGGGCTTTAGGGGCCAACAGCAAGAATGCCGCACTGCTGAAGTAAAGACAACAAAATGAACGACTGATCTTTGCAGGGAGTATCTGGACAAACATCAGTCCTTCTGGGAAAATCTTCAGTGGACAGACATAACCAAACTACAGCTTTTTGGCAATGCACACTATCAACTTCCTTGTAGACGGCATACCTGCAGTGAAGCATGGTGGAGGATTCATAATGTTGTGGGGCTGCTTTGTTGCCTCTGGTACTCGAGGCCTTGAACGTATAACAGGACTCATGAAATCAGGGGATTACAGATATATTTTAGAGTGAAATGTGCTAAACAGTGCAAGAAAACTAAGTTTGAGTCAAAGATTATGGCTTCTCCAGCAGGATAAACACCAAAAACATGGAAACAAGAATGGTTGAAAAGGAAAATATGGACAGTTTTGAACTGGCCAGCAATGAGTCCTGATCTCAATCACACTAAAAAACTGTGGGAAGAGCTGAAATCTGGAATCCTGGTTTAGCCACTCAGGTCCTTCAACAATGAATGGAAGGATGAATGTCACTGCTGAGGTAAGAAACTCTTGATAAGGTCGACACTCTCTCTGCAGACAGACACACTACTGATGGCTGTGCCCATGAGGTCACTAAAGGCCTGGATCTTGGTTTTTATCCAGGACACTCACAAGCCCAGACACTCAGACTCCTCACTCAGTCTCTCAGAAGCCCCGATCAGAGGAAGAGTGAAAGAAAATTCCAACTGACAGGTTCAAGAAGTTTACAGATAGCTACAAAAACATTTGAAAGCAGTAATCACTGCCAAAGGCTCTGCAACCAACTATTAAGAAGGGTGTCTTTATTACTGTCCAGGTCATATTTCTTGCTTCTTCTTTGAAAATACTATATGTAAGTTGAACAATAATGTTTTTCAGTTAAACTACTCCAATATCCAGTACTCCAGTGACCAATTTAAACATTCTGATGATACAAATTTGGTACAATTCCATTGAATACACAGAGTGCAGCACCCTGTCGATAGTCTAGTTGAAACCAAGGTCAAATGAACAATATTCCCTGAAATCATTATTAAGCAAAAAAGTCAGAAATTTAAAAAAATAAGTTTACCCCAAGATTCAATAGCTTTGGAAGAAATAACATTTTATAGGAGTTTCTTATACGTAGCCGTCTATCAGTTTCCTAAATTGACTTTTTGCAGAACATCAACTATGTAATGTTTTTTGCTGTTTTCCTAGTGCCCTTCCAGGCCCCCCTCATTTCTATGAGCTGAAGATCTGGGTTTGGATTTGGCCATTCCTGTACCCTCGATTTCTTCATTTTGAGCCATCCTTTTGTGAAATTCCTTCAGTTTTGGTCCCATTTTCAAAGTACATTTCAATTTTTTGACGGCTGACGTGTTCCCCTCAGGTACTCTCTGATGCACTTTTGAATTTAAGATGGACTCAGTGATGGCAAGTCAACCATCCCCTGAGGCAGAGAAGCAACTCCAAATGCTTTATACTTGTTACAAGATTCATATAAAGAAACACCACTCCAAGTTACTCTCTTATAGAAATGCTTGAAAAAGTCCAGAGAAAAGCAACTAGGCTGATTCCAGGACTACAGAGGATGAGTTATGAGGAAAGATAAAAGGATCTGAGCCTTTCCAGTTGAAGCAAAAGGAGATGAAGACATGACATGATGTGAGAAGTGTTTCAAATTGTAAAGTGAATTAGTACTGGGGCTTCAGGCTGTTACTTTAAAATGAGTTCATCAAGAACATGGGGACCCAGTTGGAAACTTGTTAAGAGTAAATTTCGCTCAAACATTTAGGATGTTTATCTTTACACAGAAAACCATAGACATATGAAATAAGCTACCAAATAGTGTGGTAGATAATAGAACTTTAGGGACCTTCAAAACTAGACTTGATGCCATTTTGGAGAAATGAGGTTGATAGGACTGGCAAGTTTTGTTGGACTAAATAGCCTCTTATTGTCCAAATTGTTTTAATGTCCTAATGATATTCCAATGTAATTCTGTAAACATCATAGTCCACGGGGACACCTGTCTAATCTCGTCTGTCAACCTGTCCATCACCATTGCAAATAAGAAAGGGCTCAAAGCTGATCCCTGATGTAATCCCACCTCCACTTTGAATATATCCATGATTCCCACCACAGGCCTCACCACAGTCACACTTCCCTTGTACATATCCTGCACAACTCTTATATACTTCTTTGCCACTCCTGACTTCCTCAAGCAATACCACATCTCCTCTCGAGGCACCCTGTCATATGCTTTCTCCAGGTCCACAAAGATGCAATGCCACTCCTTCTGGCCTTCTCTAAACTTCTCCATCAACACTCTCACAGAAAACATTGTATCTGTGGTGCTCTTTCTTGGCATGAAACCATACTGCTGCTCACTAATCACTAATATCTTCACATCATCTAGCCTTCTATTTCTTTCATTCTCTTCATTCACCAGCTTCTCAAAGTACTCTTTCCATCTGCTCAACACACTCTCCTCGCTTGTTAGTATGTTTCCATCTTTATCCTTTATCACCGTAACCTGCTGCACATCTTTCCCAGCTTGGTCCCTCTGTCTAGCCAATCAGTACAAGTCCTTTTCTCCCTCCTTAGTGTCCAACCTCTCATACAACTCATCATACGCCTTTTCTTTAGCCTTTGCCACCTCTCTCTTCACCTTGCGCCTTATCTTCTTGCACTCTTGTCTATTTTCTGCATCTCTCTGACTATCCCGCTTCTTCTTTGCCATCCTCTTCCTATGTATACTCTCCTGTATTTCCTCATTCCACCACCAGGTTTCCTTTTCCTCCTTCCTCTTTCCAGATGTCACACCAAGCACCCTTCTTGCTGTCACCTTTACTACATCTGCTGTAGCTTCCCAGCTGTCTGGTAACTCTTCACTGCCACCCACTGCCTGTCTCACCTCCTCCCTAAACTCAACCATGCAGTCTTCCTTTTTCAACTTCCACCATTTGATCCTTGGCTCTGCCCTCACTCTCTTCCTCTTCTTGATCTCCAACGTCATCCTACAGACCACCATCCTATGCTGCTTAACTATACTTTCCCCTGCCACCACTTTGCAGTCTTCAATCTCCTTCAGATCAACTCTTCTGCATAGGATAAAATCTACCTGTGTGCATCTTCCTCCAGTCTTGTATGCCACCCTATGTTCCTCCTTATTCATAAAATACGTATTCACCACAGCCATTCCCATCCTTTTTGCAAAATCATTGGACCTTCTTCATTCCTCTCCTTGACACCATACCTACCCATCACCTCCTTGTCTCCACTGTTCCCTTCACCAACATGCCCATTGAAATCCACTCCAATCACCACTTTCTGTCCCTTGGTTACACTGTTCACCACTTCACCCAACTCAGTCCAAAAATCTTCTTTCTCACCCATTGCACACCCAACTTGCGGTGCATATGCACTAACAACATTCATCATCACACCTCCAATTTCCAGCTTCATAATCATTATTCTGCCTGACACTCTTTTCACCTCCAAAACACTATTGACATACTGTTCCTTCAGAATAACTCCTGCCCTATTTCTCCTCCCATCCACACCATGATAGAACAATTTGAATTCACCTCTGATCCCCCTGACCTTACTCACCTACCCTTTTAGTCTCTTGCACACACAATATATCAGCCTTCCTTCTCTCCATCATATCTGCTAACTCTCTCCCCTTACCAGTCATACTGCCAACATTCAAAGTTCCTACCCTCAGTTCTAAACCTGCACATTCCTCAGGTTTTTTCCACAAACAGTCCCAATCATTGCAACATTCATAACAAGGCAAAACCATTTACAATATGTCACACATCATTTTCCTTTTTCTATCTGTCAAGCTTACAGAGTACCAATCTATCCTAAATGACACTTTTCTTATTTATATGTTGTGGAGGATTGCCGGCTTCCCATGCCTGTCCGCACCCCCAGGCCGCCAGGAGGAGCTCTCCCGACAGCAGGATCGTGCCCGAGGTCCAGCAGGGCCTTATGGACTTTGTAGTGTTTATACACAGCCCTGCTGGATACCTTGGGGACCACCAGGAGTCGCTGTGGGGGGGCTTATAGGCTCTGTGATGCCGTATGACCCGGGAGTACGTCACGTCCGCGTGACAGAAAGAAATGTCGTGCTCGGGTTGAAGTAAGGACTGATTGCCCTGACCCGGAAGGAATAAGGAACTGTGGACTGTTGGGACAGAAACACCTCCGGGTCAGGGGCTATAAAAGGGCGATGCCTCACTCCAGACGACGAGCTGTGCTGGGTGGGAGAGGAGCAAAGTGTCGGGGCGAGGAGGAATTGTTATTGTGTTAGTTTATTGATTTATTGAATGAGTAGTGTGGAGGGTGCTTGGTGCACTGTGCAAAATAATAAAGAGTCTTGGACTTTTACCTGGTGTCTGGAGTTGTACCTGAGGGTTCAAGGGAGCACTAGAGCCCCCTACTGCCACAATGTGTTGTTACATGGCATTATTCTTTGTTGCATCAATCTGTCATATAGTAGCTTTACTTTTTAATCTATTAATTATACAGTGCCTTCCTAAAACACTGCATGTGTGTGTGTGTGTATTATATTTCTTATACAGCAGAATTCCAGTCTCTCCATTATATCATACAAACCTTTCCTATCTATGGATCATTTATTCTTGTATACAGTTTCATCCTATGAAGATTTTAGACAGCGGGAGCTCAGCACAATCACTTTGGTACACCTACTACTAAAACTGCCTTGCCCCAGAGCAGCAAATGTCCAGCAGGTAATGGAGACAGCGGAACAGTAAGAGCAGTTAGTTAGATAATACATTAATGCAGTATTTATGTCTAAAGCCTCCAGGAATGTGTCCTCTCAACTTGTAAAACATTACGTTCATCATCCACTTTTTGTTGACAGGTCTGCTCACCTGGCAGTAGAGATAGTACAGCCCTCTCCGGGTCACAGTGAACTTCCCTTGGCTCTTGTCAAAGTTAATGGGGTTGGTGACATTCAGTTTTACTTCCTGCCAGCCTTTGATAATCTCATCATTGTTCACTGTAACAAAAGACAGAAGTGGACAGAAATGCGCTCAATCACTTAAAAAAAGATATTTTACAACAAATTCTACTCTCATGACAAAAATCAATCTTTAAATCTTTATGTGCACAGTCACAATGTTTTTCGGACAGTGATGAGCAAACACAATAACAAGAATTTGTCCTAAATATGAAATGCTTTAGTGAAAGTGTTGCTCACCACAAAATAATATACAAGAAGAAGAAAGGCAAACACAATGCGCAGATAGATAGATAGATAGATAGATAGATAAATAGATAGATAGATAGATACAAATTTTAAATAGACTTTAATTAACAATTAGAACATGATTGCAGTCACATTAACAGGCAAAATTCAACAACATTTAAAAATAACAAAGTTTTTCTACTCATACTTTAGCACTAAACATTCATTTTCCGTGTAACATAAAATATCATTTACACCCCAGATTTCTCTAAATATATCTAATTGATTAATTAGATTAAAATATGCAAATTCAATCTTCAATCTCCTTTGAAGGAGGACCTTAAACATTAATAGAGCATCAGTGCTTTTCACATCTTTATCTCTATTTCTTCTTGTTTTTATAGTATCCATCTTGGCTTGGCCTAACAAAAAATTGCAAAGCAAACATTCCCTTTTACATATTCTTGACACAGACATTCCAAAAATATAAATGAAAAATATAAATGAACAATAAAGCAAGGAAATGCAGCAGTGGTTTGATAGATAGATAGATAGATAGATAGATAGATAGATAGATAGATAGATAGGGAAGACACGCATAACACAGAAAGACAGATGGATAGACAAAAATACAAAAAAACAAAATATAAAATAGACATGAAAGGTACCATATAATAGGCTGTAAATGCCACTGTATAACACAAATAGGTTTGATTTACTTCATGTAACATAGATGGATACATCAGTATGAAAGGCATCCTATAACACAAATAGACAGTGAAAGGTACTACAGAACACAGATAGATGAGATGTATAAGAAAGACAATAGATGAACAAGTAGAGTATGAAAGGCACTTACTCCTCACCACTGCAAGTTTTCGCTAAAAACCTAAACTACTCAGGGTAAGGCACCTTTAATACTTAATCAATCATGTAGTACCTCTCTTACAGTTCAATGTCTCAATCATATAGTTCCTTTAAGTGTCTTTATAAGTATATATTAGATAGTACTTTTCGTATCCATCTATCTATGGTTCAGTCTAATCCAATTGAAGGCATTTGCTGAGTTTATATGCAGACAAACAACTGGCAGATTTTGCATATCACTGCTCTGTTATCACAAAAGTTTGTCATAAGAGCCTGTTACACTAGTGAAGCTGTCTCATCATAGAGTATAACTCTACTGCATGCTGGGGTATCTGCATTTTTTTTATTTAAGTCAATCTGATAACTGACACCTGTTAATATACACCAACTCTTTTATATCTTTCTAGAATATTCCTACGAGTAACAAAATTTCTCATGAACAGACAAAAATAGTAAATCAATCATTTTCATTTGTCATTCATGTATGAAACAGTTTTTAGTGCTTCTTGGCTCTAGATCCTGGGTTCAACTCCTGGCCTTGTCACTTTCTGTATTCACCTGAATTTTACCCCAGGAAGTCTGGTTTTATGCCCACATGTCCTGGAGATTAGTCTGTTGTTGTCTAAAACTGGCCCCTGTCTGAGATAGTCTAGCATACTTTCTGTGGCTGGTTTATTCATTGTTGTCCAAATAGGCTATGGGTCCCTGAAATTCATAAATTAGGAATTAATTAAGTTGGTCCACCAACTGGACGTATCATTTACAGAAAAAGCTCTGTAAAAAACTTGATGTTTCTGGAAATGACAATAATCACTCCAGCTACGTCATCTCAAAAATAACATAATGCTGGTTTGATATTTTATAGTCATACTAAATTCCAACCATCAGGTTCTTTTAAAACACAGTCGTTGGGAAACAAGGAGCATAATTGGGAAATGATTCCAGTATAGGCTCACCTTCTGATGTAGACTGGCTGAAACAAAAACCTGCAATCAGTGTTGCCTTTGAGTTTCACCATTTCTATTCTAGAGATACAAAACAGGTACTTAAAGAAAATAGCTCATGGTATTAAAAGCCCTGACAGGCTAATGTAAAAAAAGCTGCATTTCAAAGGCCTGCTTGTCAAATGAACAAGGGTTTGATTAACTCACTTGTCATTATGTGGACCGGTGTGAGTGCCTACCTGCTATAGCTAACTAATGAAGAGCAAACAACAAGAAAGACACCACAGAGATGAAAAGAGTGAAAGGCAACACAATGAAACCAACTAAGTCTTCTACAAAATGCACAGTAAATTTGGACAAAATTACACAATAAAAAGAGAATTTGACTATCATTCCATTGTGCCGGCCTGCGTTTTCAGAGGAGTAAAATTGCCAGCTGCCTCAGATGACCACACAATCACATTTTGTAGCCACGTGAACTCCAACTTCCCTGTGATGTTATAACATCCAAGGCATTTTGAATTCCAGAAGACACTGGACAGCCTATTAATGTGAAAGACCTAGTAAGGAGCACGGTCATCCTTTGCTTTCAGAACAGCTTCAGTCCTTCTTGCAATGCTGTCATACCAGTCCATAACTGTTTGTAGCGGGACAGCACACCATTCTTCAAAATGAGGACCGAGGGAACGTCCCATCAAGGTCCAATGATGTTTTGATCTGGTTAATGAGGAGGCCATGGAAGGCACTTGCATTTACCCTGGTGTTCATGAAACCACTTAAATTAGTTCAGATGGGTGTGTGTGTGTGGAGTGCCCAAAGAAATCAAGTGGTGCAAGGGATCAAAACCAAAAATATGATAGCTCAGGCAAACTAGATCTGAATGAGACAGGAATGAGTTTCAGGAAATGTTACAGGAAATCAAAAATAAAAAAAATCTGACAAACAAACCACGAAACCAAAGCCAAATTGTTAAACATTAATCGTAATCAAAAAGCAGAACAAGAATTTTAAAAGCAGGGATTGGAAAACAATGATATATGGGACCTTTAATAATAATTCTTTACATTTACAAGTTGTCATATGTTACACACTTCAGCTTGACCCTGCATAGAAATGGCATTGCAACCAAGTGACAAAAGCTCAAAATGGCATCACAGGAGACACATTAATAAAATTCAGAATCATGAAACACACACACACCAGTTACAAAATACAAACATGGCCGTTTGGAGGTTTGGTTCAGAGGTTTGCAATCCCTGAAAGAGGTTTCTATTATTTTTAATGGACAAGGAAAAAATATTAAAAAGAGTAAACATATTCAGGATTATGACAGTATTAGCTACCTGGAATAGCGAGCAGTGTTCTCACTGTAGAGTGCCCATGGCCCTATTAAACGGCCTTAGCATTCCTTGGCTGCCCGCGCCATTATGTGTTTAACAGTTGGCAGCGGACACCGAGTTAAATCGCAGCCTTTGGCACACTCACATTTTCTGTCAAGGCTACCATTTATTCAATTCAATGATCATTTTTGAGGTTGTACTGTACTTCTGTGCCATTTGGTAACTGTCATGTGAAGTGTTTGTCTCTCTCTTGGTGAGCTTCGACTTGCAAATGCTTTGTTTGCTCACATGTTTGACATTTGCAGCCATTTTGAGACTGGTCCCTGTAACGCATAGTAATTTTTCAGTTTTTGTGATCTGCAACTCAGGCATTGATTTTATTTATGTTCATTTATGAATTAGTTACCTCATGCTGCTTAAACTGCTAGTTGTTGGACCCATTTTACAGATGACACATTCTGTTCTTTAGAAATCAAAGAGGACTCGACTTTGTAGCTGCATTTTTAATTGTTATTTAGGCTTTTCAGTTTTTTACTTTTTTTTGTGTGGTGTTTTCATTATTTTGCCCACCCTACTGCATATCCTGACCAACTATGCTCTGCAAACCACCAAGAATATGTAGCCATCATTCATAATAAGACAATTTCTACAATATCCCATCAAATCACAATCAAAGAAATGTTGAAGATTTGAGGCAACAATGTAACTTCAGCCCAGTTGTCCTACGGCATTCATTCTGAGAGAGAGGCACTGAATCATCCTAGAAGTTGTAAAGAAACTCAAAACAACATCCATCCTGCAAAGCTCTTTTTTCTTGACTTCATTCAGCACTAACGATTCTGCCATGAGAACAACACTGTGGAAATGAGGTGTAGGGAAGAACAGCGAGGCGGAAACCACCATTATCATTATAAAGAAGGTTGAAGCTTACCTATTCTTTTCAAAAATGCACTCCCAAATTTTTAGGAGGAATATTCTATAGACAAAATAACCAAAATGGGAACTGTGTGGGCCATATGGGGTTCTATTATTTCTTTCAAAAACATTGCACACTTTATACCCAGTTTCTTTCAAGTATGGCAGTGGTAACAAGGTGGTTAAGTAATGCTTCATTGCCTCAGGGTTAGACAATCATCCATCAGAAGAAATGCAGTTAACAATCTAAGCATTCGACCGCAACTAAAGCTGGTTAGCCAGAAATCTTGTGTCTGAGCCTGGCATGGGCAGAACAAGCTAAAAAGGTTCCTGGTCAACAATTACACCACACACATTTATTGCCATAGTCATCTGTGGTTCAAAAACTGAAAGACAGGCCGTTTCTTTTTCACACGGGGATGTTGGAATAATTGTCACACTACAGTATACTGTCATTTGCACATTCAGAATTCCTTTATTTTTTTAAATGAATGTGGGAGCAGCATGAGAAATCTGAATTTTCCATTGGACTGGTACACTTCCACCCTGGCATGCCTGATGTATAAAAAGACACATTAAATGCACCCCTCACACCCCTTCAACCCTCCTCTCTCCCTGGGGAGCAAGCACTACTCATTAAGCAATTCTGAACACGGTTATTGTCCTCAGTTAACTCTGCCCGGAGCCAGGGATCGAATTCCTAACCGCAGTTAGACACATTCCTAATGTCTTCAGTGGTGCCAAACCAGTACTTATCTTGGTACGTTCTGTTTAGATCGCTCGCTTGGCAGAGAGCCAACATGTCCTCGGAGGCTTATAGCTCAGTAAATCATAAGACATCCTGCTCCAGGAGCTAAAGTGCCCTTCATTAATTAAGGCTTTTCCTTCAAAAATTAGTTTAATAAGGAAAATAAATAAAACAATATAAACAAATAAATACTCACCACTTTGTGAGTCTTCTTTTTCAGGTACTGCAGTTGGTGAAATGCATCAAAGGTAAAAAAAAAAAGGAGTAAAAAGAAACAGACTAGTCAGCTTCAGTTAGTTCATTTGAAATATAAATCTGAGCAAGAACTCCTGTTCATTAAAAGCTGGCCAGGTACAGCACTTGGGAAAACCACTTATGAACCTGTCAGCTTATTATTCAGACAACAGAACGGCACAGGAAGAGCATACAGAAGCCATGCCAGCTGCTGCCTCACCTGAATCCAACTCTCTAACCTTTCTAAAATTTGTATCAACATTAAGAGTGAAATAGAGAGACAAGGGAAAAAAATCAAACATCTCCCCTCGGCTGCAACTGACATTTGAAATTTTGGGGTGAGTAACTGATTGGAAAAAATCAAATTCTCACTTAAGAGGATCTGCTGAACTTTTTCAAAACCTGGCAGGATCTAATCAATCACATTTTAGAATAAGCATTTTAATTACTAGCTTTAAGCTGGCCATGCACTCTTTCTCAGGGGTGGGGGTTGATTTGTTTGCAATCCTATTTTTGTAAAAATTCATTGATTTATATGGTTTGATTACAATAAACTCAATAAAATGTAAAAAAAAAAAAAAAATGGGATGAGCACCGTGACTTCCGGAAGTCACCAAACACGCATTTTACCCTAACAAGGACAAATGGCAAACAGTACATGCAAGAAGCTGGTCACAAGTAAAGAGGACATCAGCACTGGGAACAACAGAAACTGAGGTGAAACGGGAGAATTGGGCGGACTTGTGAGCGGTTCATTGCATTCATTATGTAGAGGAAAAGAAAAGAAGAAACTGTCTAATCATGCAAAGTGCCAAAATGTTCAGAAACCTAAGACCTACATGTGTTTTACTCCAAGATATTTTTAAGGAAGTGTGCCACTGTTGGGATTTGATAGATAGATAGATAGATAGATAGATAGATAGATAGATAGATAGATAGATAGATAGATAGATAGATAGATAGATAGATAGATAGATAGATAGATAGATAGATCTGATACTTTAATAATCCCAAGGGGAAATTCACATACTCCAGCAGCAGCATACTGATAAAGAACAATATTAAATTAAAGAGTGATAACAATGCAGGTAAATCAGACAATAACTTTGTATAATATTAACGTTTACCCCCCTGGGTGGAATTGAAGAGTTGCATAGTGTTGGGGGAGGAATGATCTCCTCAGTCTGTTCTATTGATTTCTTCCTGTGTTGCTGGTGATACCATCAATTGTGCCATTTTCTGGGTTGCTTCTTCTAATGCAGCATGTGATCACGGAGCAATCATGAATACCTGCTTTTGCTTCAGGTGCACGAGGGCATCTCAGTTAAGCCAGATATAAGAAACAAGACCCGTTTACTTTAGTATCTCCAATTTGTTTACAAAGAAAAGACTAAATGGCCTAAGAACAATACCCTCTTATGCAATTAGTTTTGTTAATTTGTTTTTGTTTCTTGCTTTTGAGATTTTCCCTGTTTAAGATTATGTTTCCTGCATGCTCCCTTACATTTCTGCATTTTCTTGATTTACAACATTCTGACTTGACCACAGTGCCAGTTTTATACTTAGTGATGCCCAGTGAAGGCAGGGTGCTTCCTTGGGTTAAACAGCATAATTGAAGAGCTGTCATCTGTGGAGTGTTGAATGTGATCAAAGCACTAGTAGTCATTTTCTCTTGCCTGTACTTTTTCCTATTTTCCATGACCGGCTTAGCAGATCAGGGCCCCCTGGTGGCCGCAGGGCCCTATGAAGCCACAGAGTTCACTTGGCTCTGCTTGGTCCATCGGTATTCTCTGTTTAAAATCTCTCCGCAATATGACTTCTCACCACTCTCCCCTATTTCTTCAGTTTCTTTTTGTAGAACTGGACGATCGTATATTCACAACAGAGACATGAAAGCATGCACGCACAAATGTCTGAAATACATGAATGATGGCAAATTATAAATTTCATTTGGCTCTTTTACTATCGTCTTTAAAAATAATATTTTTGGAATTTCCAGGAGTTTGTGTTTTTGCATTGATAATTAATAATGTATTCCATTAATTAATAATCTGTTTATTGAGTTTAGGTTGCGTAACCTAAATTTCATTGAGTAAATTAATTTTGCTCTAAACATTAATGCCACAAAGGCTGCTATTTTTATGCCATCATCAATTAAGAGAGAGTAAATAGATATTTCATTGCATTAGTACAGTATATATTTCTGGAAAATTAATTCTTACTACTTTTGTGGACTATCAAAATAAAGAATCGTCTAAAAATTAGAATATAGCAGGCACATCCTTGACAACCCAGCAAAGTCAAAGGTCTGTCGTTGCTGTGCTCTTTCATACGCAACACAGGATGATGCCAAATTTTACCAATAAAAGCACATAAATTTGTTTCTGAAAGAGAAGACTACCAAACCATTTATGATCCCTGCATTTTTCTCACTCCTTAATTTAATATTGTTTTATCAGTTTGCTGCTGCTGGAGTATGCGAATTTCCCCTTGGGATTAATAAAGTATCTATCTATCTATCGATCTATCTAGATCATTCTTGAATCCTTAAACAGATACATAATATTAGTAAATTTATGCAAACAACATGACTTGAGTTGGTAGTTCTTTTGTGATGTGTGGTTTTATAGTTTCATGAAGGTCAATAAAGGCTATGAATAGGCGACAGTATCAGGATATTTTCCTTGAAGTTACCTTTGATGTTTCAAGGCAGGCTCAATGCACTTATGTTACTGTTATTCAAATTTCCCATGATGTATTCATTTTGCTTTTGCTAACTAGCGTCATTCATTCATTTCTGTATTTACCAGAGAAGTGCACTATTATGATGCCACCATGGTATTCATCATACCCCCAACACTTGTGTTAAGTTTTGTTCAGTACACGTGGTGTAAAAGATCCAAGAAGATTTGGGTAATCTGCTGGCTTTCTGGCTAGTCTGACACTATCTTTGGGACATTTAATCTGTTCCTGCGTTGTGCATTTCTGTCTGTTCTAACTATGCACCGATTACATTTCTTGTGCATATAGAATTTTTGGTTCAATGTTACTCAGCATTCTGATGCCTTGGTTCTGCACACAGGAGCTAGGCATTTAGATTTGACTGCATAATCTTATGTGCAAAGCAAACACTAGCCAATAAGACTTTGTTTTATCTTTTTCTTTCCATGTTGTCTATTATTTATCTTCCTATTTTTGGGGGAATCAATTGCATTCCTTGAGTTGTTTATTTACTTTTGTGCTGACCAAGTTTCTCCTCAACTATTCTTCGACAGTTGATACAGCATTATGACTCTAACATATGATAGTCAATGAGGTACTACACAGGCCTACATTATAATCAGTTTGCAGAGGCCTTAACAGCTACATAAAAGTGTGATATTTTCTTCTGTTTCTACACACAAATGTGTCACTCTCACCTCTATCTGCTGCAATAATAAACTGTTGCATGCAGAAGCAATGGCCTAATTTAAAAAAGAGACATAAAATCATATGTCAGAAATTATTACAAATCCATATTTCACTGATTTTGCATGCACATTCCCTAAAGATGACAGACATGTTCTTATGAATCTTGCAGAAATGCCGTCTAAGTTACATCATGTTATATTCATGTGTGACTATGGTGTAAATAACATGGTCATCAGCCCCAGGATGGGGAACAACTCTTACTGCTGAAGATGTCAGATTTAGCACAGTGAAAGGTGCTGACAAAGTATTAAAAGTAGTGATCAGAAATGGTTAATGGTAGACTGTCTGTCTGATGTACACATTTAGTGCTGTCTCTACGATTTGTCAGCCCACAGTCCGAAATGCTTCCCAAGGGTCAATGGTGTGCCTCACAAAATGGAAATTTTTAACTTTGCAGCTGTGATGGCTTGATGCAATCATGGCATTACTGCTCAGAGCCTCCCAGATCCTTGTTGGCAAGTGTGACAGCCTTCCATCAAACATTGTAACCAGCAATGTACCCAGATGTATCAGGCTGACCACCAGAACTCACAAAGGAAAATTATTCAGACCCTATGGAACTTGTACAGTTGTTTTAAGAACTGCCAAGTGTATTGGCAAGTCAGTCTTATTCTGCTGTGGCCCAGTATAAGCATCTCAAAGTCACCATGATCTCCTGTGGTGAGCTGGACAAGCTGCCCTCAAATGACAGTCATGACCATAGCAGATGCATAAATATTCCATTCTGATTCTCATGACATTGGACCATGGCTTTGAGGTACAACAGCTTTTTTCATCACAGAACATACAGTATATTATGTATACATTTCCCCCTCCAACACACATATATATATATATATATACATATATACACACATATATATATATATATATATATACATATATATATATATATATATATATACATATATATATATATATATATACATACATATATATATATATATGTATATATGTAGACAGAGGTACATACTGTATATATATATATATACATTTTATATGAATCCCACTGCTTCTCTGGGACATATTCATCAGATAAATTATGGAGGCACAACCAATTCTTTTTTGCTATATTACACCATAGTCACAAATAATTTAAATTAAAGACCCTGCATCAGTAATGATAAATACAGATGGGTGAAAACTTTTCTATACAGTAGCTGACCTCCCATTCAAGTAGAAATACATATATGTAGTATAAGCATATTACAACTATGAATAAGTGCCACTTCCATGCTGCTCACCTTCCCATGAGACTGTAACAAAAGTGCAGAAATGACCA